>NC_092372.1:183840531-184153745 GCF_030028105.1 Mobula birostris
CTCACCCTCCCCCTTGAGAATATCCTGCAGGTGGTCCAATACATCCTGCACCCTTGCATCCGGGAGGGAACACACCATCCTGGCCTCTCTTTTGCAGCCATAGAATCTCCTTTCTGTTCCCCTAACATATCAAGTTCCCTGTAACTAAGGCATTCCCTGACTTTACTCTTCCCTGTTGAGCCTCAGAGTTGGCTGTTGCTGCCATGCCCCAATGGGCCATCCTCCCCCCCCCCCCCAGCAGTATCCTGTTGCTGAGGGGAATGGCCCCGGGGAAACCTGCACTGTCTCCCTTATCCCCTTACCTCTCCTGGAGGTCACCTCTACTGTCCGAAGCCTGTACTCTGTGACATATCTTCAAAAGCCTCACCTAGAATATCTTTAGCCTCCCAAATGATCCTGAGTACATCGAACTCCTTGACCCAGTCAGTCAGGCACTGAAGTTGGGTGCACTTCCCACAGATGTAATCATCAAGGATTCAGGTATCCTGGATTCCCACATCTGACAGAGGAGCATTCCATCCTGACTGCTCTGTACTGAAAACAAAAGGCTTACCTCTTCTTAACTGTGCCTTCACCTGTTCACGCTGAAGCTTGTTTAGCCAAGGCCTTCCCACTCTGTCGCTGGCACACTCAAACAATTGCCCTTCCAACAGCCGACCTTCCTTTCACTTGCAGCTGAGTTTAGGTTTCTACTTTATACTTTATACTATTGATACTTATACTCATTGCGCCTATACAACTGAAAAAACTTACCTGAATCTGCTCCTTTTACACTCTCTTTCTCCCAACTTCAGTAGGGTTCTGACACAGACACCCACACTCCCCATGCCAGAGCTGCCGATTTAAGATCGGATTTACCAGAATCTGGCCTTTTTTATATTCTCATTTCAACTTTTGGTAGGCCTCTGTGCATTCAGAAAAGACCAGTCTTACCCTAAACTTCTCCTTTTATACTCTCTCCCTCCCGACTTCTGTAGGGTTCTGACACCAACACTCCCACTCACACTTCTCACACCTGAGCCACCAATGATATATCAGATTTACCCAAATCTGCTCGTTTTATATTCTCACTCCGACCTTCAGTAGGCCTCTGGCACTGGCACTTACCACCAAGGTCTGTGGACAATAGTGTTGAATGCCAAAACAGCATTCTAACGTAAATGTCCACGTTTTCTAGGTGTGTCAGGGCCAGATGCATGTCAGATGCAATGGCAGCTGTCGTAAAGCGGTTCTGTTAATAAGCATATTAGTGGGTGTCCAATGTGGCAGAAATGGAGTTGGCATGTTGATCTAATAGAAAATGGTAAAGAAACATGGAATGGTGACAAACCTGACATCATGAAGGGGCAAAATACCTTAATTAACAAAAACTGAAAATTACTTTATGATTCAAAGCCATTACAAAGAGCTGAAAGTTTGGGTGGAGAAGCCAGATGGATGGGGACTCGCGACTTATGGCACAGTGATTAAACCAGTTCAATTGTCTGCTATTGTTGCAATGGCTAACACACACTGATCACTTTAGCACAGTTAAGTACTTCAACTGATAATAGAATGATCATATCTCGAGTGTCTGCAGATCCAAGACAAAGGCAATGAACAGAGGTAATTTCAGTGATAATTCAGAACAATAAAAAGCACTTCACCATTTGAAGTTCATTCAAACTGTGGCGAACTGGAATTATACAATATCTAGCCCACAAGCAGTAACAGCAGCAAGCAGACAGACTTGCAAGAAAACTGTTGATTAATAACCAACAGTTTGATATTGAAATTGATACTATCATAGACAGAACAATAATGACTCAAGGTAAAATGAGTCAGGTACCACTGTAGGAAAGCAGTCCCATTGAAAACTTTCGCAGATGATGTTTTACATTCATGATGGCAACTGGACCGCCCAGTGGAAAAGATAGGAATAAGCTTGTATAACTTTATTGCAATCTCTTCCGTTGTGCAAGTTTTGCAAGACAGCTCATACTCAATTGACAGAATATTTTGTGATATTAAAACATTATTGGAAAAGCACGATGACTATGCTAACATAACAAGATATGTGCACATTGGCAACAGATTAGATGCCATGCTGGACTATTGTAAGCCCAGTCTGGATCTGCACACTGTTTTAGAATTAGAATTAGGATTTTATTTCTTATATCCATCTCACAACATGAGGGAGTAAAAATCTTTCTGTTGCATCTCTATCACTATGTACAAGCAATAAGGAAGGAAATTTTTGGGAGATATTGCCCAAACATTAAGATTGAATACTTAACTGTTTTGTATACCCGTATATACAGTAAGATATGTATTGATCAATCTGATGGCCTGGCGAACGAAGACATCCTTTCACCTGTTGGTCCTGGCCTTAATGTTGCGGTACGGTTTGCCAGGCGGAAGCAGCTGAAGCAGTTTGTGGTTGGGGTCCCTGAAGATCCTTTTTATGCATTTGCTGCTGTAAATGTCACAGATGAGCTGGGCTGTCCACACTGCTCTCTTCAGGGCCCTGCGATTGAGGGTACTACAGTTCCTGTACCAGGCTGTCACACAGCCAGTCAAGATGCTCTTGTAGAAAGTCCTGAGGATTTGGGGACTCGTGCCAAACTATTAGTATTCAAGCTCAGAAAAAATTGGACAGGCTGGAATAAAAGGTTGCACTTGTGAAAATTGACCAGAGTGAGTGGCCCATAGCATTAGTGGTCATACCCTATGGCAGACAGTACAGTGTGTCTGTGTGGAAGCTAATAAAGAACAGAAGTTCAAGCCAAGGAAATACCCAGCATACGTTGACCAAAAAAAGCTAAGTCAGCAGGAAAAAGTAAGTTCTCAAAATTGGACCCTTACAATTGAAGTCAATTGTTGGCGGGTGGCCAAGTGGCTAAGGCGTTAGTTTAATGATTTGAAGGTCGCTAGTTCGAGCCTTGGCTGAGGCAGCGTGTGTGTCCTTGAGCAAGGCACTTAACCACATATTGCTCTGCGACAACACCGGTGCCAAGCTGTATGGATCCTAATGCCCTTCCCTTGGACAACATCGGTGGTGTGGAGAGGGGAGACTTGCAGCATGGGCAACTGCCGGTCTTCCATACAACCTTGCCCAGGCCTGCCCCCTGGAAACCTTCCAAGCCACAAATCCATGGTCTCATGAGACTAACGGATGCCTATAAAAATTGAAGTCAACAAAGATGTAAGTATCTACCCAATGGCACACAAATATGATTCCACTAACACGTATTTTTTTTTCTTGAGTTGTAAGACATTTGCCCAAGACTTTCCAGGCCATGATCCACAAAATTTTGTAAGAAATTGATTATTATTTTTGTAACTCAGCTGATCTGTTGATTTCTAGGTGCATATAATTAGATGATCTTGTGATTTTAGCGGAAGTGTTCAGGAGATTATACGTGAGCAGGATGTAAAATTTGAAGAAAGAGAATGTTCATTTTCAATATTGAAATTAGTGCGGCTTAGTTTGAAGGCTGATGCCGATGGCCTACAAACAGTGAAGGAAGAGGTCATCGCCAATGTGATACTCCATGTTTTTGCAAACTTTAGTCCTTGTTCAATTGTGTTCAAGGATTCTTATTTAGGTGGGGTGGATAGGTTGCTGCACATCTGCTCTCTGTTGGCTTCGTGCAATTTCTACAAATATTTATGTTTATTATGCAGGTAGTCCATATAATAGCTTAATTAGATTGGAGTGAAAGACTAATTCAGCAACAGGCAGCTTCATAGGTTGATGAATTAACATGACTTCAATGCCAGAATCACAATGGAAATAACAATTGAAACCTTTGTCTTTCTAAACATGTGACAAATATTTGGCCATTCAATTTAAATTGGTATATGAATTGGTTTTCCATTGCACAAAATTTCCAGGAAAGTTGCACCATAGCAGTGATGTATTCACATCATAAAGAACAACAGGTCTTAGTGCAAAAATCCAAGGAAATCATGAGCAGTTTTTAGATAACTGTATACTTTCTTGAAAGCTTGGACTTCTTCACTGAGATCTCTGACAATCCTCCAAACTCCAACTTCATTTTAAGAAAGTGTGCAGACTTACAGGATTTACTTCAGTTTTCTTAGAGTCCAGTTAGTCCAAGTGCTGATGGATCTGTTGTCACCTGCTAACCATGTTATTAGCAGTTCTTTGAGCGAGTGTGAATTAAGGAGGATTGCTCAAGTTATGTAACTTCATCTTTACATCTTTTTTTTGTTTTTCCAATGATCTGTAAAATGCCTTGGATCATCCTGAGAATCTAATACCTGTAACATAGACAAATGCCTTTCTTTTATTTACTCTAAGGTGCCGATATTATGAACAGATATTTTAAGCATGAATCATACAGAGTACAGTGCACAATGTGAAATGAAACTGTACAATATTGAATGATAATGAGTTTGCATCAGGAAGTGGAACAAATACAAGGACTAGTTCAGGATCAGGACTAAGTTCCAACAGCAGAGTGGAGTCTGCATCCAAGAAGTCACAGGCAAAAGATGTGAGTGATAAAGGAATCTGGAAGAGCTAGGAAATGCATCATAATCTAATTAATGGATGGATGGGATCAAGGCTCTTTTCCATTCTCATGTTCTCAGATTGAATGATAACAAAGAATTTTCTATAATATGAGTAGTGATATAATTTGTCCACCACTCAAGGACATGTGTCAAACAAGTACCGTATAAGTATCCATTTAATATTGAAATATGATTGAAAATGAAAGCACTGGATGGTGACATGAGGACGTACTTCAGGAATAAAGCTAATTGCCATTTTTAATGCCTGGTAATAAATTATTGTTATTGTTTAGATAATGATAACATCAGTGGTTAAGCTCTGGGATTGTTATCTAAAGTTAGGATTTTGATCCAGAGATGTGAACTTGAATCCCAGCATAGCAGCTGGAGAGTTTAATTCTAGGTAATTAATATAACTGGAATGAAAAGCTTTGAACAGTAAGTGACCATAAAAAAAGCTATTTATTCCCCAGTACTGCAAGATTTACAAAGGAGATTTGCCATCTTCACTTAATCTGGTTTCGATGCAACTCCTAGAGTGCCAACATGATTGACACATTACTGTCTCAGGAAATGGTTTAAAGGGCCATTCAGTTCAGGGAACAGTTAGGATTGTGATGTAGATGAACTGAACACACTAATGAGGGAGAGGGAGAAGTAGAGTGTCCGTTATCGTGCCCAACGCCGGCCCCCTAGGTCTGAGTCAACTTAGTAGTGGTAGGGTTGTGCAATGAATGCCAGAGTTGACTGAATAGAGTAAAACTAAAGCAAAATAACCAGTGGGGTCAAGTAAATGAACTCCTATCAATCCCCTTTCATTTTCTTTTACTAATTAACTTAATTTTACAATTGTTCCACTATGTAATTGTACATCCTTGATAGTTTTGAATTAGCCAATCATAGCCACATGCTCACTTTCCACACATGCATAAAGAAATTGAGATTTCTTGGCAAAGCATCCAGGATGTAAGTGCAATTACGAAGAAAGCACAGCACGCCTCTACTTGCTATGCGCTGTTATAGCTGCAAGAGGTGGTTCAAGTAAGTACTTAGCGAAGGGGAAGAACACTCTTTGTACTGCTGATATTTGAGTTTTTGAGGTTTTAGTTTTTCATGCTTTACAATTTTCCCTGTTTTTGGTGGGGATATGAGCAGGTGATCCCTAAATAAAAATTCTCAGTTAAATTGATTAAAATCTCTCATTTATAATATTCATTCATGTGAACAAAGGGTTCGGGGCTGAATACTTTTTCAAGGCACTGTATTCATAAAAGATGAAGGAAAGGAGTATCAACTGAGTGAGACTTGGTACTGCAGTAACAATGACAAATAGTTTATATCCAGCTTATTTTTACCAGAGTTAACTAGTAAATGAACTCCTCTAATTAGCCGTGATGAAGTTTATTACTGGAAACAGTGACTCACTTGAATATTTTGAAGAAATTACAGTTCATATTGAAATGTACAAAAAGTGTGTAAGGAGTTCAAAACACATCATCTAAAGTAACGTGTTCTTGCAGCCATCTAGCTGGTGACAAGCCAATGTGAGACATTTCCAGTGAAAACGTCTCACTGGTCTCGGGTTGTAAGCAATCATTTGCTGCTTCACTTGGCAGTAAAGATAATCATGATGTATCTTTTTATTATGAGTGGGATTTAAGGAATAGAGTGGGGCACTAGATGCTACATGCCAACAAAATTATTGTGCGTGCTGGCTGGGGCAAGTCTGCCATATGTTCACCATCCCTGTGTCTAGGTGATTCAGTCTTATCCTGCCATTCATATTGTCTGCAAAATGTTAATATTCACATAAAATGGTTGAGACCAAAATAACATAGTTCCTGTCTTGCATTTATTTCATTTGATATAACATGCATTTGAGGGCTCTGAGCACAAGCAATATGAATATTGTATGTATAGTAGTTAGCACTGGTATGACTGATAATGTCTGTGTCCACAAAGCATGAATTACTATTTTTAAGTTATTGGTAGGGATCCCCTTGTGCAGGATAAGAAATTGACAAAAATTATCTTCTGGAGAGTTACCTTCCCTTGGCAACTGCTGCTTCCACAGGGATTAAGAGTGTAGAAGAAACGGGAGATGTTAAAACCCTAGAAATGCTGGGCATTCCTAATAACCATTGAATAATTTTCGGCCATTTACTAAAGGCATTTTATCATCAAATTTCAATTACTGTTACATACTTAAACTTATCATGAAAAAACACATTTGGTCTTTAACTTTATTCGTTGCACACCACTAATGTTGGCGGAGGTTTGTCCGAAATAAGAAATGTGTGAAAAATCAGAGTAATAGTTTAACTGCTTTGCTTCATTTACTGCTGTTCCCACTTGGTTTGCTGTCCTGGTAGAAATAATGTATTTTCTCCATGGCTTTTGTGCAGTTATTAATGATGTGCCTTGTGTATCCCCTTTACGGATTTTCTGCAGTTATTAACAATGCGTCACTCGATGTTCTTAAACACCAAAAATGAGAAAAAGATGTGAAGGTTCATTCAGGCTGTTAATAGTAGTTCTGAGAACAGTGTGCCAACAGCTTTCATATATTTTTTCTTTGAAAGGAGCAAATCAGATATTGATCCAGGTTGGAAGCTAATTAACACACCCAAGATATTTCTTACATGGTCTGATACACATTATGCCTCTAAAGTCATGATGTAGTAAATTTCAATTTGTGGAAGCAGAAAAGATAGACAGGAAATAAACTGAAGATCTCACAATAAAACTAAACTTATTGGTGTATATCATAGGTGTGACACTTCTGCAAAAGATTAATTATATTTTCGGTACACATAAGAGGTTCTGTAAGTTCCAGCAAGATGGCAGCCGCTTAGACACAGAAACTTCTTCGTGTCCAAACAAAGGTGAAATTGTACATCCTTTACGTCCCTTTTACATTTGTAAGACACTGCTGGGTATTAGCAACATAAGTACTGCAGCTCGTCCCCATTAGCAGGTTGCTGGATAGTGATGGAGCTGGATTTGTCGCGCATCAACTTGCAGCCCATTTCATCCACCCGTCGAAGAGGCGGTACACAAAAGCAGTGTGCGATGAACAAATGGTGAAAATGATTGGCTTGAACGTCTTTCTTGCGATCGCAAGACCCTGTCGGACTTGATTGTTGTGTGGACAAGGCCCTTATGCCTTGGGGTCACCTGTTGCAGCCACCGGCAAAGGAGATGCTAGAGCCTGCTGTGTGCTGCTGGATTCTGTACGGGGTTGGGGCTGGCCCTTCTTGTTGGTGCTGTCCTCCAGATTTCACTTCCGGGAAGGCAAGTTGGACCTCGTATGTCTGCAGCAGCGCTTGTGCAAAGTGAGGAACTGCTGCGGCTTGTTCTTGCAGAAATGTGGCTCAAGGATATTATACACCATCAATCTACAGGCCATGACACTCAGGGACTTGGGCTATATTATTTTACATATTTTTTGTACTGTCGGTTTTTCTACTGTTATAATTATATGATATATATGTGCAGTGTTTGACTATCTTGGCCCCAAAGGAGAATTCCTGTGTATAGGTGAATGACTACTAGACTTGAACTTGACTTAAGATGCTAGAAATCTTGAGCACCGCACTCAAAATTCAGCAAGTCAGAAAGCATCTGACACTTCAGGCTGAGACACTTCATCAGGACTGGAAAAGAGTGGGGGGAGAGGGGAAGGAAGACAAACTGGCAGGGTGATAATGGACCCACACGAGAGGAAGGTAGATGGGTTGGAGGGGAGAGATGAAGTAAGAAGCTGGGAGGTGATAGATGAAGGAGGATAACGAGCTGTAGAAAAAGGAATCTAATAGGAGAGGACAGTGGACCATGAAAGAAAGGGAAGCAGAAGGGAGGTGATGGGCAGGTGAGGTGGAGAGTGGAGAGGTAATAAACTGAATGGGGAATGGAAAAGGAGAGAAGGGAGAAGGAAGGAGAAACAGAAGATTATGCAATCAGGTTGGAGGCTACCCAAACAGAATTTGAGGTATATAAAATAGGATATGAATATAGGATCCCAATGCAGATTGGGAGTCTGCTTTGTCAAGCACCTTTGCTTTGTCCGTCACAAAAGGCAAGATTACCCAGTGGCTACTGTTACGTTCACGCAACCCTGGGGAAAGTATCGGTTACATGCACGCAGCACTATAAAGTATCAGCAGCAATAGAACACACCTGGAGTCTGATTTTGATGTTAAATTCCACTATCTTTATTAGTAACTACTAAATATAGTAACTTAGCCAGGTGATCACAAGTTAGCAGTGTTATGCATATATAGGTGTATAGATAAAGTTCCAAAACTTATTCAAGCTCAGGTGGCAAGAGTTACAGTCTTACGATGGTATGTAAGAAAGTTCAGTTCAATCCTCAGGTTAATTGATGCAAGATATTTGTAATCCAAAGGCGAATGTTGTGAGAAGGCAATTACATCGATATTCCACAGATTCCACGACAGCAATACAAAATAACAATAGCAGTAGGTTTTATCTCTGAAGTTGTTTCACTCCACAAGAAGTATCACCAACAGTAGCTTATTACAAAGGGGACCATCTTCAAGGGAACCACCACCCAGTCAACAGTAGACACATAGGTAGATTCCACATGGTTACCCCAAACACACAACATGATAGCCACTTATCCAGCTCCACGACATACGAAATAACTCCAACAGTGATTTGCCACAGGAGTGCCTTCTTCAGTGAACTACCACACCCAGACAAAGGGTAAGCATACACATGGTATTCACAAAGGTTTTCCCCTCACCAGAGAACCCTCTCCTGTGGATTAACTGTGTGACAATCATACTTTCATATCCGAATGGAATCAGACTCACCCTTACGGGCTACTTAGAAGAGAGTCTAACAGTGATCTCTTTATCACTAGGTTTCTTCTGTTTCAAATCTTTGTCTCCCCTCCTCTTCCCTGCAAACTTCTTCTCATTACAGTACTTTGTGAGAGTTGTTTATCAATACTCTGGGTTGATCTAAACTCACCCCTTTTGGGCTACTGAAAGTTTAAACCAGCAACCCCACTCACTGGTGTCTTTCCATGATTGAACCCATCTCGACTCTGAACTGTGTGTCTGTGTGTCTGTCATCTGACCTTGCTTATTCAAAACATGCTGCGAGCTTGTATAATCATTCATTGTCCATCAAACAACTCAACCTCGCATAGTAACCAAGCAATTTTATAGTCAATAGAAATCCAAAAATCAGTCTCATTCTCTTGCCACTTTAAAGTGACAGTCCACAGAAAAAATGAACCCTAGGGGTATATAACACTACCTATTTCAATTCACCTTCCCATTCCCATTTTGACATGTCGGTCCATGGCCTCCTCTAACTCCATGTTGAGGCCAAACTCAGGTTGGAAGATTAGGTTAATTGATCTTAGGTAATGCCAACACTGCTCTCCTGAACTAACTTCAGATTCCAATATTCTTGTGTAATCCAAAAATCTATCAATCTCCATCTTAGATATAATCAGTGAGTCAACATCGACAGCACTACCGGGTTGATAATTCCTATAATTCACTATGTCGGGCGAAAGAATCAGAATCAGAGGCCACCGTGAAATGCAATGCATGATAATAGAGAAAGAAAAATATCAATCAATCAATTACAGTAAGTGTATATATGTAATAGTGTGAAAACCAAATATATATATATATGTATATGAACATAGAATAGTACAGCACAATACAGGCCCTTTGGCCCACAGTGTTGTGCCGACCTTTAAACCCTGCCTCCCATATAACTCCCCACCTTAATTTCCTCCATATACCTGTCTAGTAGTCTCTTAAACTTCACTAGCATATCTGCCACCACCACTGACTCAGGCAGTTCATTCCACGCACCAACCACTCTCTGAGTAAAAAACCTTCCTCTAATATCCCCCTTGAATTTCCCATCCCTTACCTTAAAGCCATGTCCTCTTGTACTGAGCAGTGGTGCGCTGGGGAAGAGGTGCTGGCTATCCACTCTATCTATTCCTCTTAATATCTTGTATACCTCTATCATGTCTCCTCTCATCCTCCTTCTCTCCAAAGAGTAAAGCCCTAGCCCCTTTAATCCCTGATCATAATGCATACTCTCTAAACCAGGCAACATCCTGGTAAATCTCCTCTGTACCCTTTCCAATGTTTCCACATCTTTCCTATAGTGAGGTGACCAGAACTGGACACAATACTCCAAGTGTGGCCTAACCAGAGTTTTATAGAGCTGCATCATTACCTTGTGACTCTTAAACTCTATCCCTCAACTTATGAAAGCTAACACCCCATAAGCTTTCTTAACTACCCTATCCACCTGTGAGGCAACTTTCAGGGATCTGTGGACATGTACCCCCAGATCCCTCTGCTCCTCCACACCGCCAAGTATTCTGCCATTTACTTTGTACTCTGCCTTGGAGTTTGCCCTTCCAGAGTGTACCACCTCACACTTCTCCAAGTTGAACTCCATCTGCCACCTCTCAGCCCACTTCTGCATCCAATCAATGTCTCTCTGCAATCTTCGACAATCCTCTACACTATCTACAACACTACCAACTTTTGTGTCATCTGCAAACTTGCCAACCCACCCTTCTACCCCGACATCCAGGTCGTTAATAAAAACCACGAAAAGTAGAGGTCCCAGAACCGATCCTTGTGGGACACCACTAGTCACAATCCTCCAATCCGAATGTACTCCCTCCACCACAACCCTCTGCTTTCTATTGGCAAGCCAATTCTGAATCCACTTTTTTAAAAAGTGAGGTACTGGTTATGGGTTCAATATCCATTTAGGAATCGTATGGCAGTGGGGAAAGAGCTTCATCTTGTCTGAGTCCTGAATGACCAACCTTTTTTTAAAAAGTTTCTGACTTTTGGTTTGAAACCCAGCTGACAAGGACAGTATCTTCCCTGCATCAAGCCCTTTAAGAACTCCGTATTCTTCAATGAAAATGCTTATTGTTCTTCTAAAATCTAAAAATTAAAGGCCTGGTCTGCTTAACCTGCCCTCGTATGGTAAGCATTCTACCTGTCCCTTCCCCCACCCATGAATCCCAGAATGAATAAAGATTTGTTTTACTCCACCTATATCCTTCATGATGTAAGGAAACCAAACCTGCACATATGTTCCAATGCAGCCTTATATATTGGCATTAAGGCATCTTTACTCTGGTACTCAAGTCCTCTTGTGGTAAAGGAGAACATATTACATGCCTGTGAATGCAATATTCTGCTATCACCGATTTCTCTGGGTGACCCAGACGGATACATCTCCTGTGCTCCTTGATGTGTGTTTCCACCGTGCATCCCATCTGGCCGATACGCGCTGCTCCGCATTCACAGGGAATCTTGTAAACTCCAGCCGACCTAAGTCCCAGGTCATCTTTGACCTGCATAAGCTGTGACTTGAGCTTCCTTACGAGTTTGTGGATGGTACTTTTTCAGGATCCTGGCGATCCTTCCAGAAACTGTGGAATATAGGGAAGACAAGCGGTAGCAATGGGTTCCTCCTTGTTGAAGTTGGCAGAACATTGTATTTGCAATGGCCATAAGATTCACTTCGGCAGCACAAAACTACTGTGCTGTGCCAGTGGCTTTTGGGACCACCTGATAAACAAAACCATTGAAGTAAAACTAGAGGAAAAGAATTGCAACAAAGATGATGGTCTCGCTCTAACTGAGAACTGGAATTCGATTGTAAACAAAATAAGAGACCAGAAACATGATTGGATGAGGACTAACCAATCAGAAGGGATGGGCACAGGGGTATAAATACCACCGGACTAGACATACCCAGGCATCATCCCTGAAGAAGATGGTCTAGTTTGTCATCAAAATGTTGGTTAAAATCGATACCTGTACCCAGCTGGAAGTCTGAGAAAAGTTTATGCATCATATACACTTGGAAATCACTGGATGCTCTTTCATATTATATACCTGCCCAATTGCTTGCTGAATAATAACAATAATTTTCTCTGACTTTGTATAATGAAAATTAGGACCCTCTGAACATCAGAAATTTTCAGACTTGCACCATTTAAAATATCCTCCTGTTCTATTTTATCCTTGTTGTCCATTTTTCCACATTATATTTCATCTACCAACTCCCCACCATTCATATAATCTGTCTATATCACCCAGAAGACTTAATACATCCTCCTGGCATCCCATGTTGACATCCAGCTTTGAATTATCTGCAGAGTCAATATATTACTCATGTTTCCTCATCAAAATCATCAATGTACATTTGGAAAGCTGGGACCTCATTTCCAGTCTCTGTGGCACCCAATTGGTCACAGCTTCGCAAGTTGAACACGGCCCATGTTCTCATGCTCTGTTTTTTTTTCTGACAACCAGTCCATAATTCAGATATGTTAATCCATTCCCTCCTGCTGTGATATTGTACAATAACCTCTTGTGTGGCATCAGAGTGATGGTGTTCTGAAAAACCAGACACATCACAAACACCGATTCATCATTATCTACTCTGTAAGTCAGAACCTCAGAACACTATTTCAGATTTGTTAAACATGCTTTCTCTTCTACAATTGATTCTATTCATTTTCTGGAATTATGAGTCATTGACAAAAGCAGAATTTATTACCCATGTTGAATTGCACTTGAGAAGATAGTAGTGAGTTAGCTTCCTGAACCACTGCATTCTTGAAAGTGAAGATGCTTCTATAGTTCTGTTAGTTAAGGAACTCAAGAGCTTAGACCCTGTGACAGTAAAGGACTGGTGATATATTTCCAGGTCATGAAGGCATGTGGCTCAGAAAGGAAACTTCAGACGGTAGTATTCCACTCTTTCCTCCAACGTAGTGGCTATGGCTTTGGAAGGACCTGCCCGGGTAATAGCAGTGCTTGTTATAGGTGGTACACACCATCTGTCATGGTTGAGACTGCAGATATGATGCTGTTAAGTGGGAGCTTTGTGGATAGTGTCAACTTATTGAGAGTTGTTGGAATTGCACTCCTCTGACCAATTCCCCCACACTCTTGACCAGAAAGTCTATGAGGGGGTCAAGAGACAAGTCCCTCATTATAGGACAGCCAATCTTTAACTGCTCATGGTGTCATCATATTTTATAAGATTGGTCCATCTGAGGTTTATTTCTGTGCAGTGGAAACCCCTAGATATTGATGGTGCGAGACTCTGTAGTGATAATGCCATTGAATGTAAAGGATAGGTGGTTAAATTCTTCACTTTTCAACTCTGTCCTATCATACTATTATTTTCTACATCACCTGTTACATTCCTTTCATAATAAACAAGTACATCAAGCATTAGTGTGAGGGGAAGTATGAGAATTTGTTATGAGTAGCAATCTTGTCTGTACATGCACAGAATCTTTCTCCCTCCTTTCGTTCACCTCATTCACTCTAGACCTGTTACTCCCCACTATTTCTGTCTTCTGTGAGGGCTGTCAAAAAATATTTGCCATATCCTCATTCCCCAATATAATTCCTCTTGTCTGTCACTGTAGGGACTCCTATATTTTCATATTCCCTTACAGCGAAGAAGGAAGCTACTTCAGCCCAGGGAATCTTTAATGGATCACAGAGCATTCCCTTTCATCAATAATTTTCCCTATAACCTCTAACCCCACCAGCTTCATCCCAATTCTACCAGACAGCCTCAAGCTCCCAGTCCGAGTTTCTCTCCAATACTGAAGAGGGTCCTTCATCTTGGTACTGGGTCGGATGTAAAGCTTATAGCGGAGCTTTCATTGCCAGTTTCTAGATCCGTATTCCTCAGGAAGCTGTTTGCTATGTTGCATTGAATTATGAGATTATGTTCAGTACTCCTTCTTGAGATTGTGACTGGATTGTTTCTAGTTTGTTTTCTCATCTGTCTGTAAATGAAAATAAGTGACTGGATAAGCCATTTCATAAATCACTGACAGTCAGCTGTGTTGGTGAGTCTGGAAATCATCCTTGTAAGTGCCGAGAACAGTACCTAACTTCTTAACTACATACGCTGCCTCCAATTGTAACTGACATTCCTTCTTGCTGTTACTACATTTTCCATTTTGGGTTCCTTGTCATATTCCTTTTGTGCATGTTTGTTTAAATTGCACCATTTCATTCCACAAATCTAACATGCCTTTTGTGCAATGAAGTGCTTGAACCAATTACATCAGGCCGATGGGGCGTAACAAAACCAAAATAAAAATAACTTCTTACTTCTCTCAAAGACTCTTACATCATACATACATCAAATGTTGATTTGCAATATGATGACTTGTTAGTTAGATAACTGAAGCGGCGATATTACCAATTGACAGATCCCACAAAGAGCAAAGAAATAAACGGGAAACTTTGAAATCACAGATGCATAAGAAATAGAGGCATGAGGAGGTCATTTGACCACTTGTCCCAGTTCCTCTATTCAATAAAATGTTGACAGATCTTGCACTGCCACACTCATGCACCAACCCCATATCCCTTTAGAAACCTTGTAGTGGTGTATTGAATTATTAGATTATTGTCTTATTCCAGGGATTATTAATGGACCAGATTATTTTTCCATTTATGCATGTATTGACCTTGAACTGAGTGGCATGCTCTGCATTTCAGAGTGCCCTGAGGGTCCACCTCATTAGCAGCTCTGGAGCCACGTAAGGACCATACAGAATATAGTTCCCAGCCAATCCCCTTCCCTCAACAGCATTAAGAAGATGGCTTTTCAAAAATCAAATAGTTATACAATCATCACTAATAGTGATGTGTATCTGTTAAAAAAAAGCTAAGGATTTTTAACTGAATTTAAATTCCACAATTGATATGCTGAGATTTTCTCTAGTTCTGCAGTACTGGAACACTTACCGCATCCATAACCCTCCAGTGCCAGGCATAGATTCAATGTTGTCCCCGCTTATTGGCTTTGTGGAGTTTGCATGTTCTCCCTGTGAGCACTTAAATACTCTGATTCCAAGCATTGCATTCCTTCCCAAATACATGCAGGTTGGTAGATTAACAGGTGACTGAAAATTGCCCCTGGTGTGCAGTTCAGTGGTAGAATCTGGGAGAGTCACTGAGGATGTGAGGATGTGTGATTAATATAGGATACATGGGTGGCTGTTAGCAAGTGTGAACAGTTTCAATGCTGTGTGTCTGTATAACTCTGTTACTCTCTTACTGCTCGAGTAAATTAACCAGCACATCAGCATATTGATGAGATAATGACAATGAGTCAAACCTTGAATTATATGTTGTCAGATCATCAACAACGGAATCTTCAAGACAGGGTCTCAGAATTGTCCATCCGAGCTACAGATCTTGCAGCACTCCTTCATTGCCAACCATGAGATGTCAGACTAGTATTCCTCCATTGGTCATGGTGGATGGTTTGAATCAAGTGACTTACAGAAAAGAAGGACAAGCAGTTGGGCCAGATGAAACTTTTGGAGCACAATACTGATCAGAAATACAATTCATAGGGATTCATCTAAACCAGTACATTGTAAGTTAAATTATTTCCATTGCAGTCAAATTCTGTTAAAAACAGAAGTAGAAATACGTACTTGGTGGCTTTACTCAATTCAGTCTTTTGGCAAGCTCACTCTGAAGGCTGCTTGCAGACTAAGGAAAGAAAATCAACATGCTTTTTGTATGACCGTGATGTTTTGCCCCAAATATTTCAGTCACAGGCAAATGGGCATCAAAGAAACCTGCCAACAATGATTAAGCAGTCTTCAGCACGAAGCTGTGCAGTTTACCCAGGTTGCCTTCTAGTTTCTGTAGTGAATGCTTTAGATACTCTGACAACTTAGTATTTAAGTAGTGCTTTTGACATATAAATATGTTTCAAAACATTTCACACATCCCCATGCAAAGGTTATAAGTTTGTATCAGTGCCGAAGAAGATAGTTGGACAGTGGTTAGGGAACAGAGTTTGTAATGGGGAATTGGAGGAAGGAGAGAAAGCACAGCAGGGGATGGAATGACCAATAGTGTCAGAGGAAATGACTTCGGTTTTCCGCATGTACGATGGTGCTAGGAAGTTGTGAACCCTGCAGAATGCTCTCTATTTCTGTATAAATATACCTAAAATGTAATTAAATCTTCACATAAGTCCTAAAACTAAATAGAGAACCCAATTAAATAAATAACTCAACAAAACGTTATACTTATTCATTTATTTATTGAGAAAAAATATCCAATATTACATGTATTTCTTGGGAAAAGTATGTGAACCTCTGGGGTAATGCTTTCTACACAAGCTATTTGGAGTCCAGTGTTCCATTCAATGAGATGACATTGGAGGTGTGGGTTGTAGAGGTGCAAAAAAGACACACAAAGTCAGGTTACTGACAGCCTGCTCCTCTCAAGAAAGATCTGTTTATGTGCATCATGCCTCAATCGAAACAACTTTCAGAAGATGTTAGAAAAAGAAACCGTAGAGATGTATAAAGCTGGAAAAGGCGACAAAAGCATTTCTAAAGATCTGAGTGTTCATCAGTCCAAAGTAAGAGAAATTTCAGTACTAGTGCTGGTATCCCTAGGAGTGGACATCCTGCAAAGATCACACCAAGAGCATGACGTGCAATACTGAAGGACAACAGCAAAGGACCTGCAGAAATCTTTGGAACTTGCTAAAGTATAAGTTCATGTGTCCACTATAGGAAAAACATTGAACAAGAATGTTTTTCATGGAAGGGCACCACAGAGGAAAGCACTGCTCTCGAAAAAAAAACATTGCTGCATATTTCAAGTTTGCAAAAGACCACCTGGATGTTCCACAATGCTTCTTGAACAATGTTTTGTGGACAGATGAGACAAAAGTTGAACTTTCTGGCAGAAATGCACATTGCTATATTTGGAGGAAAAACCAGCACCAACACCAAAACCTCAGCCCAACTATGAAGTATTGTGCAAGGAGCATCATGGTTTAGGGCCACTTTGCTGTCTCAAATTCAAAATTATATCTAGACATTTTGTAGGAGGATGTCAGGGTAGCAGTCCATCACCTGAAGCTTAATAGAGGCAACAAGACAATAATCTGAAAGACAAGAGTAAATCAACAACAGAATGGTTTAAAAAGAAGAAAATTTGTGTTTTGGAATGGCCCAGCCAAAGTCCTATAGAAATGTTATGGAAGGACCTGACGCAAGCAGTTGATGCAAGGAAGCCCACCAACATCCCAGAGTGGAAGCAGTTTTGTAAGGAGAAATGGCCTAAGATTCCTCCAAGCTGATGTGCAGGACTGATCAGCAGTTACCTGAAATGTTTGGCTGAAGTACTTGCCGTACAAGGGGGGGGTCACACCAGTTACTGAAAGCAAAGGTTCACATACTTTTTCCAACAAATGCATGTAATATTGGATCATTTTCTCAATAAATAAATGAAAAAGTAGAATTTTTTTATGTTATTTATTTAATTGGGTTCTCTTTGTCTAGTTTTAGGACTTAGGTGAAGATCTCATTGCGTTTTAGGTCACATTTATGCAGAAATAGAGAAAATTCCACAGAGTTCACAAACTTTTTAGCACTACTGTACAACAAAAAGGACTTCTAAACACATGCATGTGCAATGGCATGTTCCTGGCTTCATGTCTGTGAGTTTCGCTATGATTTGCCCCGCTGTGTGATGAACCAAGGATATGGCTACAGGCCCACTTCAGCTGCTCTGGGCTTCGGGGAGATGAACTCACTTTTGTTCTGAATGCGGTTGTTTACATGAATTGTGTGTTTTTTTTCTCTCTGTGTATTGGGTGTTAATCTGTTTTCTTTAATTGGGTTCTTTTGGGTTTCTTGTTTTGTGACTGCCTGTAAGCAGACGAATCACAAGGTTGTATAATTTACACATACTTGGATAATAAATATACTTGGACTTTGAGTTCATAGCTTAGGTCCAAAACTCCACTTTTTAAAATGATTTCTCACTTTATTTATGGCGACAATCAGAATCAGGTTTATCAATAGCATACTGTATGCCATGGAATTTTGTTGGTTTGTGGCAGCAGTACAGTGCAGGATGTAAGCAAGTTCTGCAAGTTATAATCATAATAAATAAATAAATAAATAGATAGATAGATAGATAGATAGATAGAGAGAGAGAGAGAGAGAGAGAGAGAGAGAGAGAGAGAGAGAGAGAGAGAGAGAGAGAGAGAGAGAGAGAGAGAGAGAGAGAGAGAGAGAAAGAGAGAAAGAGAGAAAGAGAGAAAGAGAGAAAGAAAGAAAGAAAGAAAGAAAGAAAGAAAAAAAAAAAAAAAACCAGGAAGAGTCATATAGTTTTCTTGGGTTCATGGACCATTCAGAATCTGATGGTGGATGGGAAGAAGCTGTTCCTAAAACATTTAGGTGTGGGTCTTCTGGCTCCTGTACCTCCTCCTTGATGGTACTAGTGAGAAGATAGCGAGGGTCTTTAAAAAGCCCATAGGACTTAGAAGTAGAATTAGTTCACGCAGCCCATCGAGCCAGTCCACCATTACATTATGGCTGATTTATTATCCCTTTCAACCCCGTTCTCTTGCCTTCTCCCTGTGATTTTAGTCACCCTGACTAATCAAGAATCTGTCAACCTCCACTCTAAATATACCCAATGATGGCCTCCACAACTGTCTATGGCAATGAATTCCACAGATTCATCATCCTCCAGCCAAAGAATTTCCTCCTCATCTCTATTCTAAAGGGACGTCCATGTATTCTGAGGCTGTGCCCTGGTAGTCCTAGACTCCCAGTCTATAGGAAACATCCTCTCCACATTCACTTTATTTAAGCCTTTCAGTATTTGATAGGTTTCAATGAGATCCCCCTCATTCTTCTAAACTCCAGTGAGTAGTATCTCCAGATGTGCCATGTATCTCATGACACATCTTCATTACAGACTGCTGTTAATGCTTGTAAGTCACTAGTCAAGGTAGCTGACGGCTTGATTCCTTCCCCAGGTTTTCTACTATATTTTGAAAGAACACAAATTAATCATGTTGTCATGATTTGTTCAACTGGAACAATGATTATCTGCTACAATGTTCCAAATTCCTAGGCATAGTTCTTTGTAAAGGCAATTACAATTTTATTTCAACTAAGTGATCAAAGGAAAACTCCTTGTGAGAGTAAACATTTATTCTCCACATTTTGCAAAATGCATAGAGTGAGCTATTAGTTTAATATTTACTTTCTTAACTTTGTCAAGCTACTTTGGCACATTAACCATAAAAAGAATTGCCCAGAGTTTTTCCTGAAGCTGATGTCTTTCCACGGCTGGTACCCTGACATAAATGTGTTAGATATGTATTCTAACTATGCTTCCAGTAACAAAGAAGGTTTAGCACCAAGTAGACTCCAAGGCTTGTTATTATTTCATGCATCACACATCCAGGTATATGGATGATTATTTCATGTTTGTGGACCAAAGTAGGCATGACATAATGACTCTTATTTTTAGGCAGCATGACAGAATGGTCTTCATTTCTTTGATTCTTGAAATTGGTGGTCAATGGTGAAGTTTCTGACCTCAACAAGAGCCCTAAACCAAGATCTTGCAATATTTGTGGAATGGTTTCCACTTTTCCCTATGCCTGCTCCTTCAGATATCAAAGCAAGGAGGATTTGTAGCATGCAGCAGCAATGTTGTCAATAAATTTGGCTGAAAACCAATTACAGTTAAGAATTCTCACTTCTCCAGTTTATTTAACCTGAAGTATTAACTGCTTTTCTCTCTTTACTCATGTCGCCTGATATGCTGAGTATGTATAGCATTTCTGTTTTTATTTCAGATTGCCAACATTAGAAGTTTTATTTGGGTTTTCAAAGAAATTCACATGGTTGAATTGAATTGACTTTATTTCTTATATCCTTCACATACATGAGTAAAAATCATTACGTTACATCTCCATCTAAATGTGCAATGTGCAATCATAGTAATTTCTAATAATTTATAATAAATAGAACAGTCAATGTAACATATAAATACACTCAAATCAGCGTGAGTTTATCAGTCTGATGGCCCGGTTGAAGAAGCTGTCCCGGAGCCTGTTGGTCCTGGGTTTTATGCTGTGGTACAATTTCCCGGATGGTAGCAACTGGAATAGATTGTGGTTGGAGTGACTCGGGTCCCCAATGATCCTTCGGGCCCTTTTCTCACACCTGTCTTTGTAAATGTCCTGAATCATGGGAAGTTCACAACTACAGATGTGCTGGGCTATCCACACCACTCTCTGCAGAATCCTGCAGTTAACGGAGATACAGTTCCCATACCAGGCAGTGATGCAGCCAGTCAGGATGCTCTCAATTGTACTCCTGTAGAAAGTTCTTAGGGTTTGGGGACCCATACCAAACTTCTTTAACTGTCTGAGGTGAAAGAGGTGCTGTTGTGCCTTTTTCACCACACAGCCGGTATGCACAGACCACATGAGGTCTTCAGTGATGTGGATGCTGAAGAACTTAAAGCTGTTTACCCTCTCAATCCCAGATCCATTGATGTCAATATGGGTTAGCCCGTCTCCATTCTTCCTGTAATCCACAACCAGCTCCTTTGTTTTTGGGACATTGGGGGAGGGGTTGTTTTCATGCCACCGCTGTGTCAGAGAGATGACTTCTTCACTGTAGGCCACCTCATTGTTATTTGAGATTATGCCAATCAATGTAGTATCACCAGCAAATTTAATTAGCAGATTAGAGCTGTGGGTGGCGACGCAGTCATGGGTACAGAGATTAAAGGAGGCATACCATAAGCAGGAAGTACAATTGTAATTAACCATTTAAACACTACACTGGTAAATAAAGTTTGGAGCATGTACATATAAATAAGGCAAGAGATAAAGGATAACCATTTTCTAAAGAAAACAACAGCATTTTATTATTTATAATATTTGGAATATTTATCTTATGGAATTAAATATGTATGAGCATTGAATTAATTTTGGCATCTCTATAGTTTACAAAACAGTAACAACAGATGAGTAGGAGCTTAACTATTGCACCTTAAGCTGTGAAGCATAATATTTACAGGGTACTGGAACAGCAGAACCTGTTCATAACTGCCTCGGTTTCATATCAGTTTAAGTGATTCTGGGTTCTGGCAAAGCATGTTTCAGAAAGTCTAGTACTTGAAGCACTAGCACTGGATTAATGGTAGCAATGCACTAGACCTGGACAAAGTTT
The DNA here is from genome assembly GCF_030028105.1 of Mobula birostris. Lineage (NCBI taxonomy): Eukaryota > Metazoa > Chordata > Chondrichthyes > Myliobatiformes > Myliobatidae > Mobula > Mobula birostris. The sequence goes on from NC_092372.1 coordinate 183,862,157, forward strand.
AGAGAAGCTTTAAGTGGTCTGAAGTAATAAAGCAATCGGACATGGTAATTTCAAATTTCACTCTTGAATGGTAAAACTATTGACATGAATGATCATTGCTGTTGGGTTGTCCATTGTGATTTTGGGATATGGATCATCACCGGTTTCAGACATGCTTTTTATCAGTAGGTTTTTGTAGCAATTAACATTTTAAAAGATTACCTATTTGCCGAAGTTTGACTAAACAACCTGCCTGATGAAGATTAGTTATTGTCAAGTATATCTGTCATAACTGACTATGAAATGTATGCAGGTGTAACCAACTCTGTGCTATATTCAAATTACATTTTATATTTACCATACCTAGTGCTGATGTCTTATAGCAACAGGTCAAATATGGGCAAGAGAACCTTGTCTTGATGCCATATTATGTCCTCCCTCAGCTGATGAATCTGTGCTCCTTCAGGCTGAACAACACGTGAAGAAAGCACTGATAGTAGCAAGGACACAGAATATAGTCAAGGTAGTGGGCCTCATTGTCCATCACCAAGAGTGGCTTGGGAACATGGCCATTGACTATACTGGCCAGGTTCTGAAGGATGTAGCTATTAGTTTGGATCGTTGAAAGGAGCAAGTAAACCAATGCAGACATCCCAACTCTCCTGGAAGTTCCGGGGGTCTCCCGCATATTGATAGTGGCTCCCTGATGCCCGGAAATTATATACGATATCCTGCAAATCGATTTTTTTTGAGAAGGAGAGGGACAGCGAGCATCCTGATTGGTCTCTCTTCGTGCTAAGAGTGGTCCCCAACCACCGGGCTGCGAGGAAACGATATGAGTCAGCTGCACCTTTCCTCATTCCGTGTCACGTACTGTTGAACTTGAACGCACGCAAGGTCATTATGCATACGTCGTCCATGTCAGCGCGGGAAGATCAACTCCTCGAGCTTGCAAATGACGGCGGGCTGAAAAGTATGTTTGACATAACATCTCTGCTGGCATTCTGGATCAAAGTCAAGGCTGAATATCCTGAGATAGCCACGAAAGAACTGAAAACGTTGCTTCCATTTCCAACATATCTCTGCAATGAATGCAACTAAAACTAAATTGCGGAATAGACTGGACATAAGGAACCCACTTCGAGTATCGCTGTCTCCCATCACCCGTCGATGTTGCAGAAAAACAAGCCCAGGGCTCCCACTGATTCAGCGATATTGCTGTGTTGCAATGATTTTATATGTTCATACGAGGAAAATATGCGCTGTGTGTTTAATATCCAAATGTTACTGAAAATGTTATGATGCTATTGACATCACTATATTCATGCAAGGAAAATATACGCTATGTGTTTAATATTAAATTCATTAGATAAACCCTTTTAGAAATGAAATTGAGTGTATTAGTCACTTATAAGTGACTTATAGTTGACTTATCACCTATATTCCGATCGTGATTAACACCACTCCCCCCCCCCCCCCGTCGGCAAGAATACTGTCAATATTAAACTGGTCCGCGGTGCGAAAAAGGTTGGGGACCCCAGCTAAGTAGACCTATCAGTTTTCTCTGTGGGCGGGCTTTACAGTCGACCTCAAAAATAATGACAGTGTTTCTCGCTGCACTGTTTGCAACAGTGACTTTTCTATTGCTCATGGTGGGTTAAAATGTAAAAGACATGTTGAGGTGAGTTTAACAGGTGTCATTTGTTCATTAGCATAGCTAACGTTATTTAAACTAGCTGGCTGGCTGCTCAGGAGCTACTCTATTGATGTCCTACATGATAAGGCCAAACTCCCTGTAGACTTAAAGTTGTAATAGAATAAACATGATAATATAATATAATACAAGTACATATTTTAATGTCACATTTTCTGCATATACACAACTTGGTTTACAGATTAGACAAAATCACTAAACAAAGTATTACATACACCCTTGGAGGTTGACCGGGGCGGGTGGGGGGGGGGGGCGGCAGTGCTACCTCTCTGAAATGAGTTTTTGCAGGGTGGGATGTCTGCCAATGTGAAAAATAAACCTATTTGATCTCATCCTCACCAGTCTACCTGTGCCAGATAAGATGTGTCTATTCACCAAAGCAATGGTAGAATTCACCACTGTGTAGTCCTTGTTGAGAAAAGTCCCATCTGCACAGCAAGGACACCCTCCAATTATGTTATGTGGAATTATATGTGTGCTAATTGGGATAGATCCAGCACAGATCTGACAGCTCAGAGCTGAGCACCTGAGTCAGTGAGGTCCACCAGCAGTGGCAGAACTGTACGCAGCCACTTCCTGTCTCCTCATGACCTGGCATGGCATTCATTATTAACAAATCAGGAGATCAGCACTGGTTTAGTATGGAGACGTTTGCTGGGAGCAGTAGAAGATGTACCTGAAAACTGAAGTGTCATCAGAGTGAAGCTGCAGCTCAGGATTACTTACAAGATAAACAACAATAACAGTGTTTGATGTATAGTGCTAAGCAATCTCACAGCCAATGGATCTTATCAAAGCACCATAGTGCTGCCACACATGGGAGAAAGAGGCCCCAAATATAATGTATCACCACCCTCATTGTCAGTGGGATGCGGTATACCGTTCCTAAAGAAGAGGGGTAAGTATTTTTAACTATGTTCTCCCAGAAGTTCAGGCTTTTTCCTTCTACATCATTACAAAACCAAACCAGCCAATTTTATTCACTCTACATGATATCAAGAAATGGCTGAGAGCACTGGAAACAGCAAAGTTGTTGGACCAGACAACATGTCTGCGCTCGGGCACCAGCTGCACCTCTATCCAACATGTGAGACACTGGAGGAACTCCGCTGGTCAGGCCATATCTTTGGAGGAAAATGTAGACATGTGACAATAGTAACACACACAAAAGGCAGCGTCTATGGAAGTGAACAAACAGTCAATGTTTCGTGTCGAGATGCTTCTTCAAGACTGGAAACAATGGGGGAAGACACCAGAGCAAAAAGGTGGGGGAGGGAAAGGAGGATAGCAAGAAGGTGATAGCTGAAGCCAGGTGGGTGGGAAAGGTAAAAGGCAGGAGAGGAAGGAATTAGATAGAGTGGAGAGTGGACCATGGGAGAATGGGAAGAGGGGCACCAGGGGTAGGTGATAGGCAAGTAGAAGAGATAAAAGGCCAGTGTAAGGAATAGAAGAACAGGGAGGGGGGAGGGATCATTTTTAACTGGAAAGAGAAATTGATGTTTATGTCATCAGGTTGGAAGCTATCCAGACAGGATATGAGTTGTTGCTCCTCCACCCTAAGAGTGACCTCATCATGACAGAAGAGAAGGCCACAAACTGACATGTCAGAAAGGGAATAGGAATTAAAACGTTTGGCCACCAGGAAATCACGCTTTTGGTGGATGAAGCGGAGATGCTTGACAATAGTTCTTTCAGTCCAGGTGAAAGGTCTTAACTCGATACATTGACCGTCAATTTTTCTCCCCATATTTTCAGTCCAGATGAAGGGTCTCAACCTTAAACTTTGGTAGTCCCTTTTTCTCCTTCAAAACTGAGTTCAGCAAGAGCATTGATGAGCAGGAGACAGGATTTAATCACTGTTTGTACCCAGCCCCTGAGCTGCCTCTCTGGAAGATATGATGTGAATGTCTGTGGCCGACCCATTGGAGAAAACCTAAGTTATTTTACTTTAAAGTAGTAAAATAATGCATGCATTTATCTAAAAATTTGAAACAATTTTTATAAGTACTGTATTTATTGGCATTTTGAAGTACTTTTTAAAATGTTCACATTTTTTCAATTATTTATATTTATTTGAATAATTATCAAAGCTACTTAAGAACACTTCAAAACCTTTTGCCGAAGAGTGTGCTTGGAGAAGGGCCTCAGTGGAGTGATGCTTGACAGCAAGTGGCTTATGGACGCTCGCAATGCATCATGGGGACTTTTAAGATGTGGGAAGTCAGACCATTCAGCCCCTTAGTCTCTGGGAAACCATGGGTATGTGAGCATGCACTGTGGGGGCAAACACAGGCAGCATGAAGTCTGTGCTTTCTCCCACAGTGTCGACCTATCCACGCATATTTTTTTCAGATGCTGAGGACTGAATATGGCCAAGCACAATCTGCAGCATAGAAATATATTGAAGTGTAGCTTGGAGCTCATTGTGAGAGATGTCTCCTCTATATGCTGCATCTAACAGAACAAACAAAACAATATCTGATAGTTCTAGATACGCAGCTTTCTCCGAGTCCTGTGCTAATCCAGATAAGACTCCAAACCTACAGTGTTCTAACTCTGAAGCGATATTGTTATCATGTAGTGCTTCAAGAGCTCATCAACTTGTCAGAGCTTTTCAGCCATTAAGAATAGAATTAGTCATTGGTCTGCAAAAGATAAGACTTAATTCATAAGCAAAATTCAAGATACAACACATTTGCACTCTAAATTTTATGTCTTATTGCCAAGTTATTTTCCCGTAATAATATTCAAAAATGGTTAGCATGGTTCTAGTCTTCACATAATTTCTTTAAAATTAATGATGCTATAAAATTATATAGTCTTAGAATGTGCTTCATGTAATTTTAAAAAATTTATTTCAGGACGTTAATTTTTGAAAACATTCTCAATCATTAACGAAGACCTTGAACAATGTGGAGCTGGATATGGGTCGCTGCACACCCACACACACTTACCTAGGCCAGTTGCAGGGAACCACATGAACAGCCCACCCACACAGGGAGTTTCTGGCAAGACAAGAGTCAGGTTTTAGTGGCAAACAATCCTCAGGCAGCAGATGCTGAAACATCACCCCCAGAGGCTATGACTTGGGGCAGCTGAGGGAAGCTTTGTTTTCCATCAAAACTGTCAACGATGCATTCAAAAAAATTCTTCTGTAGCTTTTTCTGTCTAATTTTTCTGTTATCTATATGCAACCACGATGGCCTTAAATGATAAAAATTACCTAAAAATAAATTAAAGACACATTAGATCATTCAGAGATAATTGGAAGCTTTAAGATAAAATGAAAAGATAATGTTCTTTTTCCCATCTCTCCTACAGGCCAAATAACTCATTTTACCTTAGTTGCCACTCCTATGCCAGGCCTTGCTGGCAGATAATAGGAAAGACACATTCCACAACACACTTGTGCTCCACTGCTGAGCTACATATGACTACCAGCGCCACACAGAGTGACAGAATGATGTCATTTTGCACACAGATGATGACACCTGTCATTCTGCACGTCCTGGATCTATCAACGATCCAGGTCTCACGTTGCCTTTGGAACTGCCAGCTGCAGTCAGCCTGATTCAGCACCCTATAATGGTATACAAAATACTGGATTTAGTTGGCTAGTCAGACAGTATCTCAAAAGACCAGGAGAAGGGCAATACTTCAAGTCACTATCATGTTATCCTATTACGACAAAAGTTTTTGGCTTGAAACATTCAGTTGAAACATTGACTTAAAACATCAGGGCTCTACAAGGCCTTAGTGGTGTACCTAGTAGGGCACTGAAAACCTGTGCCAACCAACTGGCAGGAGTGTTCAAGGACATATATTGAATCTCTCACTGCTGTAGTCAAAGGTTCCCAGCTACTTCAAAAGGGCGCCTATCATACCAGTGCACAAGAAGAGCAGGGGAGCTGCCTGAATGACTGTCGCACAGTTGCACTCTGTGACGAAGTGCTTTGAGAGTTTGCTAATGACCAGAATGAGCTCCGGACTACTCAAGGACCAGGACTCACTGCAATTTGCCTGTCGTCACAGTAGGTCTACAGTGGGTGCAATCTTACTAGCTGTCCACTCAGCCTTGTATCACCTGGACAACAGCAATACCTGTGTCAGGCTGCTGTTTACTGATCAATATACACAATGTGCTGGATGTGGTAGCTCAGCAGGTCAGACGGCATCTATGGATGTGAATAAACAGTCGACGTTTCGAGCTGAGACTCTTCATCAGGACTGGTTTACAGTGTGTGTACTGCTCTAGATTTCCAGCATCTGCAGTACCTCTTGTGTCTATGCTGTTTATTGATTACAACTCGGCCTTCAACACAATCATACCCTCAGTACCAATCAACAAGCTCCGAAGCCTGGGATTTTGTACCTCTTTGTGCAACTGGATCCTTGACTTCCTCATCAGGAGACTACAGTCAGTGTGGATGGAAAATAACATCTCCTCACTGAAAATCAATATTGGTGCACCTTTATGATGCTGTACTCTCTACACCCTGACAGTGTGGCTAGGCACAGTTCAAATGCCATCTATATGGCAGAACTACTGTTGGCCAAATTCAGAATTTGATGAGGAGTCATACAAGTTAATGTCCTGGAGTGTGCAAATCAGAGTCCAGACCTCAATCCAATGGCGAATTTGTGGCTGGACTTGAAAAAGACCACTCATTCATGATCCCCATGCAATCTGACAGAGCTAGAGCAGTTTTGTAAAGAAGAATGGGGAAAAATTGCAGTGTCCAAATGTGCCAAGCTGATGGAGACCTATCCACACAGACTCAAGGCTGTAATTGCTGCCAAAGGTGCATCTACTAATTACTGTCTTGAAAGGCGTGAATACTTATGCAATCAATTATATTGTGTTTTATATTTGTTATTAATTTAGATCATGTTGTAGAGATCTGTTTTCACTTTGACACAGAAGAGTCTTTTTTTGTTTATGAGTGTTTATGACTTTTTTTCTTCTTTTTGGTCTTCCAGCTTCTACGGCAGACAGCACTGCAGAGAAGAAAGGAGACTCAGTCCACACGGGCTTAATTGTGGGGATCCTGCTGGTGATCATCATTGCTATAGCAGCGGTCCTCGTGACGGTTTACATGTACCATCATCCAACATCAGCGCCAAGTCTCTTCTTTATTGAGGTATACTAGTTTAACAAGCAGGAATGAAATTAATGCATTTAATTTGCATCAAGCCAGTTTTTACTTGCTTGCTTTGATAAAACTGAATTCTGGCTGGAATTTCAAATTCCTTTTATACTTCAGCTCTACTTATGGGTAACATTTGATAAAGAAACCACTTCTGATGACGAAACACTCATCCAGTCATAAAAGTTGTAGCAAAATGCCCCTAAGCTCCTGGATAAAAAGAGGGCAGATTTTACAACCACTGTCACCCGTGAGGACCACATCAATGGTAAGGAAGCCAACAGAGAAGATTCTTAGCAAAAGAGTTAATGAGCATTTGGAAAATTGTCACCTGGATAGGGAAATTAGTATGGTTTTATGTGGGGCGGTTCATGACTTACTAACTCGTTGAGTTTTGAAAGAAGTGACAGGAGGTGATCAATGAAGATGGATGTTATCTCTGTGAACTTTAGTAGGCGTTCAAGAGCGTCCCTCATGGTAGATTTATCCAGGAGGTTAAAATACGTAGGATCATCAGTGATTACTTCCTGTCTTCTGTGGGCAAACCATTTTGATTCAGCATAGATTGCTGTAGAAGATAGAAGGTAGTAGTTGATGCGGCTTCTTCCATTTGGAGGTGCATGACTGCTGGAGTTGAGCAAGAATCTGTACTGGGATACATAAATGGATATATGGGTGAATAACTTTGCAGACATGAAGATTGATGACATTTTGGAAGTTTACCCATAGGATACGGTGGGATATAGATCAGTTGCAGATATGGGCAGAGAAACAGCAGATGTGTTGCACTTTAGAGATCGAACATAAGGAACAGTACAGAGCTGATGGCCGGATGCATAAGGGCACTGATGTACAGAAGGATCTTGAGCCTAAGTCTATAGTTCCCTAAAAGTGGCAGCACTAGTTGACTTAACAATAAAGTAGGCAAATGACAAGCTTGTCTTCACTACTTAAGGGCACTGGGTTCAAAAGTCAATGGAAGTTATGCTGCAACTTTATAAAAATCTGGTTAGGCAAATCTTGAGTATTATATTCAGTCTGGTTACCCCCATTGAACGAAGTACGTGGAAGCTTTGAAAAAGGTGCAGAAGAAACTAACAAGGACCCTGCCTGGATTAGAGGGCATGGGCTATAAGAAGAGGTTGGACAAATGTGGGTTGTTTTTCTCTGGAGTAATGGAGACTGGGGGTGTTGACCTGATGGAAGTTTATAAAATTATAACAGGTATAGATGGAGTAGACAGTCAGTATCCTACTTGATGCATCAAAATGCATTTATACTTGGGGGAAAAGTCCAATAGAGATGTGCATGGCAAGATTTTACACAGAGAATGGTGAGTACTTGGAATACACTGCCAGAGGTGATACTGGAGGTGGATGCTATGGTGGTATTTAAGAGGCACATGAATGTGCAGAAAATGGAGGGATATGGACCATGTGCAGGCAGAAGAGGTTAGTGCAACTAGGCGTCATTTGTTTTAATTAGTTCAGTATTACACTGTGGGCGGAAGGACCTGTGCTCTACAGTTCTGTGTTCTATGTTTTTTCTAACAATAACTGCTTTCAGAAACACCTTTAATTTTAGGATTTACATGGGTAGCAAAGGCTCTGTTTCATGTACTCCATTTCCACCCAGAACATTGTTTTACAAGTGTGCAGCTCCAATTCAGAATCAAGATTACCAGGACCCTTTGTTCTGGACCCTCTTAATAACTGTATGCAAACACAGTGCAAGATTGCCCTTGGAAAGGCCACCATACACACAGGCTATGCAGAAAGGTCTTGTCTTGTAGCTGGGCATTTGTGTGATTAAGACCCTCTGCTGGCCAGTATAGATTTATGTGATCCTAAAAACCAGCGAGTTCTACATCGATCTAATAATCCACATGGGATGCAGATCAGAGGGTGGAATAATTCCACAGAAGGGTTGTCTGTACCATCCAGCCTTTTCCTGCGCTGTTGCTCAGAGAATGAAATTAGGTGCCATTCTCTCTACCTGATAATCTGCATTATTTGGTCTGCTGTCACTGTAGATACAGGCATAGGTCCATATCCAGGTATTCAGAATCAGGCTTAATATCACTGGCTTGTGTCATGAAATTTGTTGCTTTATGGCAGCAGTGCATTGAAATACATAATAGAACATAGAAATCTACAGCACATTATAGGTCCTTTGGCCAACAACGTTGTGCCGACAATGCCTAGAATTTCCCTAGTGCATAGTCCTCTATTTTACCAAGTTCTAAATACCTATCTAAGAGGCTGTTAAGAGACCCTATTGTACCCGCTTCCACCACCGTCGCTGGCAGAGCATTCCATACACCCACCACTCTCTGTGTGAAAAGCTTACTCCTGACATCCCCTCGGTACCTATTTACAAGCACCTTAAAACTATACCCCTTCGTGTTAGCCATTTCAGCCCTGGGAAAAAACCTCTGGCTATTGACACAATCAATGCCCCTCATCATTTCATACTCCTCTACCAGGTTACCTCTCATCCTCTGTCACTCCAAGAAGAAAAGGCCAAGTTCACTCAACCAATAATAAAACCAGCTATAAGTTACAATAAGAAATATATATACGCATTAAATGTAATAAATTAATTGGTATTGCAACAGGGGATTTGCATATAAAATTTACAGCTTGGCGCTTTCATTTCTGATAAGTTAAGCAATACAAAGAGATCATTACAAATCAGGCTGGGACCATTTCAGACATCGTACATTTGCATCACATCATAAGCATGCCTTGAATTAAAGCAACATGGAAGCTTACAAGTTCACAGTGAACTCCTTCTGTTCAAGATGTGCACTGATACGGCTTAAATAAAGTACTATTTAAAAACACACTGTCTGTACAGTCAACTGTGATTAAACTGCAATCAATCAAATGCAAATATTAGTTGTAGCTTCAGAAATATAAGCATTCCAATTAATTAATCCATTCATTATGCTTCACAAGAAACAGTTGGAAAACCAAAGAGATGAAGCTATTACGTATTAATCAACTGAAATATTAATCTGTAATGACTAAAAACAGTTTATTTGACATTCTTGTGCATCCTGTCATCATGCACATTGTAACAGTTCGCTCTATCTGAACAACTTCCTCAGAGAAGTAAATAGCAAGCACATCCCGCACGAAAACATTCCACATAGAGTGAAGGGAAAGGCAATTAACATCTTGGCTCAGGGTTTAGCTAGGAAAAAGAAGGAGAAAAATGTCAGGTATAGGCAGCAGGGATCAATGACAAAGTCAAAGTCATGTTTATTGTCATATGGACTAGTGCAGATATGCACAGGTGCAATGAAAAACTTACTTGCAGTAGTATCATAGGCACTGAACATCTTTATAGCAATAGCCACAATAAAACAATCAACATAGATTATACACAATTTTTACAAGAACAAACAAAATTAGATTTTATAAAAAGTTAATTCTAGAACAAAATGCTATATGTGCTCATAGTATTGTAAACTGTAGTGATTAGGGTTTTTCCAGTTGTTCTAAGAACCTAATGGTTGAAGGGAAGTCACTGTTCCTGAATCTGGTGTTATAAGACTTTAGGCTTCTTGAACTCCTGCCTAGTCTAGCTGCAAATATATGGCGTGGCCCGGATGGTGGGAATCTTTGGTGCTAGATGTTGCTTTCTTGAAACAGCAACTCCTGTCAGTTCTACCAGTCAAAGGGAGGGATGTGCCCATAATATACTTGGCATAGTCCACTAACAAAATGGAGTAAAGGGAGTTACAGAGGCGTGAGAGAGGAGTTGGCCAGAATTGATTGGAAAAGAACACTGGCAGGGATGATGGCAGAGCAACATTGGCTGGAATTTCTGGAAACAATTCAGAATGCACAGGTTATATACATCCCAAAGAGGAAGAAGTATTCTAAAGCAAGTTGACACAAGAAAAGTCAAAGCCAACATAAAAGCCAAAGAGAGGGCATATAACAGAGCAAAAATGTGTGGGAAGTTAGAGGATTGGGAAGCTTTTAAAAACCAACAGGAGGCAACTAAAAAAGTCATAAAGATGGAATACAAAAGTAAAATAGCCAGTAATATTAAAGATACCAAAAGTTTCTTCTGTTAAACTGTATAAAGTGTAAAGGAGAGGTGAGCGTGAATATCACAATGCTAGAACACGATGCTGGAGAAGTAATAATGAGGGACAAGGAATTGACGAAAGAACTGAATAAGTATATTACATCATTCACTGTGGACACTAGGTGTCAGGGGTCATGAAGTGCCTGAAGTTATCATTACTAGAGGGAAGGTTCTTAGGAAACTGAAAGGTCCGAAGGTGATAAGCCACCTGGCCCAGATGGATCACACCCCAGGGGTCTGAAAGAGGTGGCCGAAGAGATTGTGCAGGCATCAGTAATGATCTTTCAAGAATCACTAGATTCTGGAATGGTTCCGGAAGACTGGAAAATTACAAATGTCACTCCACTCTTCAAGAAGGGGGAGAGGCAGAAGAAAGGAAACTAAAGGCCAGTTAGCCTGACCTCAGTGGTTGAGAAGCTGTTGGAGTCAATTGTTAAGGATGCAGTCTCAGGGTACTTGGAGGCACATGATAAAATAGGCATGGTTTCCTCAAGGGGAAATCTTGCCTGACAAATCTATTGGAATTCTTTGAAGAAATAACATGCAGGATAGACAAAGGAGAATTAGTGGATGTTGTATGCTTGGATTTTCAGAAGGCCTTTGACAAGGTGCCACACATGAGGCTGCTTAACAAGCTATGAGTCCATGGTATTACAGGAAAGATTCTAGCATGGATAAAGCAGTAGCTGATTGGCAGGAGGCAAAGAGTAGGAATAAAAGGAGCCTTTTATTTGCCGCAGGAATTCACCACTGTCCTTATAGTTGGTGTCTACATTCCTCCCCAGTGCTAATGCTAAGGAGGCTTTCTGTGAGCTGTATGGGGCTATTAGCGAACTGCAGAATGCACACCCTGATGGACTGTTTATTGTCGCCGGAGATTTTAAGCATGCGAACCTTAAGTCAGTGCTCCCCAGATTCCATCAGAACATGGACTTTGCAACAAGAGGGGAGAACGCGTTGGACCTTGTTTAGACAAACATTCCCAATGTATACCAGGCAGAGCCCCGTCCCTACCTCAGTTACTCTGACCACTTCTCTGTTATGCTGATCCCAGTGACTGGCACATGTTCAGGGAGGGCGCAACCGATGGCGACTCTACCAACTTAGAGGAGTACACAGCATCAGTGACGAGCTACATCAGCAAGTGCATCGATGACGTCACTGTGGCCAAGGCCATCACTACTCGCGCTAATCAGAAGCCATGGATGACCGCGGAGGTGCGTGCGCTGCTGAGGACCCATGACTCCACCTTCAGAGCAGGCGTCAAGGCAGCCCTAACAATAACGAGGGTCAAACTGTCCCGGACCATTAGAGAGGCAAAGCATGCACACGCCCAGTGAATCCACAGCCACTTCGAGGACAGCGGTGACACACGGCGCATGTGGAAGGACAGTCGGGACATCACCAACTACAAGACAACACCACCTGCCTGTGCTGGTGATGCCTCCCTTCCAGATGCATCGAACAACTTCTATGCTCGTTTTGAGGTGGAAAATGACGTGACAGTGAGGAAGACCACCCCTCTTCCAAATGACCAGGTGCTGTGTCTTACCGTGGCCAATGTGAGGAGAACCCTGTCCAGGGTCAACCCACAGAAGGCTGCTGGACTGGACAATATTCCTGGCAGAGTGCTCAGAGGATGTGCAAACCAGCTAGTAGATGTTCTCACTGACATCTTCAACATCTCCCTGAGCAGCGCCGTCGTTCCTACGTGCTTCAAAGCCACCATCATCGTCTCTGTGCCGAAGAAGTCTTCAGTGTCTTGCCTCAACGACTACCGTCCCATTGCACTCACATCCGTCATCATGAAGTGTTTCGAGAGGCTCATCATGAGGCACATCAAGACCCTGCTGCCCCGCTCACTGGACCCCCTGCAGTTCGCGCACCATCCCAACCGCTCAACAGATGACGCCATTGCCATCACCCTCCACCTGGCCCTAAGCCACCTGGACAAAAAAGACACATACATTCGAATGCTGTTCATAGACTTCAGTTCAGCATTCAACACAATCATCCCTCAGAAACTGATGGGAAAGCTGAGCCTACTGGGCCTGAACACCTCCCTCTGCAACTGGATCCTAGACTTCCTGACTGGGAGACCTCAGTCAGTCCCAATTGGAAGCAGCATCTCCAACACCATCACACTGAGCACAGGGGCCCCCCGGGGCTGTGTGCTCAGTCCACTGCTGTTCACTCTGCTGACCCACGACTGTGCTGCAACACACAGCTCGAACCACATCATCAAGTTCGCTGATGATATGACCGTGGTGGGTCTCGTCAGCAAGAACGATGAGTCAGCATACAGAGAGGAGGTGCAGCGGCTAACGGACTGGTGCAGAGCCAACAACCTGTCTCTGAATGTGAACAAAACAAAAGAGATGGTTGTTGACTTCAGGGGGACACGGAACGACCACTCTCCGCTGAACATTGACGACTCCTCCGTAGAGATTGTTAAGAGCACCAAATTTCTTAGTGTTCACCTGGCAGAGAATCTCACCTGGTCCCTCAACACCAGATCCATAGCAAAGAAAGCCCAGCAGCGTCTCTGCTTTCTGCGAAGGCTGAGAAAAGTCCATTTCCCACCCCCCATCCTCACCACATTCTACAGAGGATGTACTGAGAGCATCCTGAGCAGCTGCATCACTGCCTGATTTGGAAATTGCACCATCTCGGATCGCAAGACCCTGCAGCGGATAGTGAGGTCAGCTGAGAACATCATCGGGGTCTCTCTTCCCGCCATTACAGACATTTACACCACACGCTGCATCCGTAAAGCAAACAGCATTATGAAGGACCCCATGCACCCCTCATACAAACTCTTCTCCCTCCTGCCATCTGGCAAAAGGCATTGAAGCATTCGGACTCTCATGACCAGACTATGTAACAGTTTCTTCCCCCAAACCATCAGACTCCTCAATACCCAGAGCCTGGACTGACACCAACCTACTGCCCTCTACTGTGCCTATTGTCTTATTTATTACTTATTGTAATGCCTGCACTGTTTTGTGCACTTTATGCAGTCCTGGGTAGGTCTGTAGTCTAGTGTAGTTTTTGTGTTGTTTTACGTAGTTCAGTGTAGTTTTTGTATTGTTTCATGTAGCACCATGGTCCTGAAAAACATTGTCTTGTTTTTACTATGTACTGTACCAGCAGTTATGGTCGAAATGACAATAAAAAGTGACTTGACTTGACTTGACTGACTTGACAAGTTAAAGGGGAATCCTGTAAGGTTCTGTAGATGTACTAAGAGCAAAAGGTAGCTCGAGATTAAGCTTCATTAAGGATCAGTGTAGTGTTCTAGATACCTTACCACAGGAGGCGGGAAATATCCTCAATGAATACTCCTGTTTATATTTATTGTGGAGTAGAACGTGGAAGTTAGTGAAAGAAGGAACCAAAGATATCCTGGAGCATATCAATTTTACCAAATATATACTGAAGGTCTTGATAAATCTTCAACATCTGACCAGGTGCATCCCTGGATGCTATGGAATGCAAGAGAGGAGAATGCTGAGGCCTTGGTAGAGATGTTTGTACTCTCATTAGTCAGGGGTGAAACAGCAGAGGTCTAGCCGACAGCCAATGTTGTGCTTTTATTTAAAAACAGCAACAGAGATAAAGTAGTGAACTACAGGTCAATTGAGCCTACCATCAATAGGGGAAAGTTATTGGTAGCGAATCTGCGAATAGGATTTATGTTCATTTGGAAAGCCAAGTATTAATGAGGGATAGCATGATTTTCGGTGTGGCAGATCATATCTTATGAATTTGAGTTTGTTGTAGAGGTGAACAAGAAGATTGAAGAGGGCACAGTGTTAAACATTGTTTACATGGGTTTTACCATGGTTTTTGACTTCCATTCAGTCAGCTAACTCTTGGGATGAAGAGGTTGTACTGTTGCTAATGGCTAACAAAACTGAATTGATATTATTTGGAGTTTCAAAGAATGAGGAGTGATATTCATAAAACATACAAGATCCTGAGTGAGCATAATAGGAAAGATGTCAAGATGGTATCACTCAGGAGAATCTCAAACACAAAGTCACAATTTCAAGATGGTGACTGTCATTTAAAACTGAGGTGCATAGGAATTTCTCACAGAGGATGGTGAATCTTTGGGTCTTGTATTTTTAAGTTTTTATTTTGAATCTTTGAGGGGGCAGATGGTGGCATAGAGTGGAGCCCGTGAATGTAATATACTTAGATTTATGTAAGGCATTTATTAAGCTGCCTCACAGAAGGTTACTATAAAAGTTAAGGGCTCATGGAATTATGTGTATTGAATTACCATGATTAAGGCTTGGCTTCCTGACAAAAGGCAAAGGATTATATCACAGTTAAGAAATTGTAACTCATTACTGAGGTTCCTCAGTAATCATTGCTATTTACAACCTGTAATGTTGACTTAGGCGAAAGAACCAGGTTGTAATTAAAGGTTAAATGAATAGAAAATGAATTGCTTTGTGACTAGGATGCCATCCACAGCAGTTCAGCATCATAAAGTCTCTTCTTCCATCACACGGCATTGAAGTAACCTGTTCTGAGCAGTACACAAGGACGGACAGAACTCAGCAGGTAAGGCAGCATCTATGGAGGAAAATGGACAGTCAATATTTCTGGTTAAGATCCTTCATCTATTGCTGTTCTGTTTGCCTGCACTGGAGAAAGCTGGTTAAAAAGATAGTCATTCAAGCTCACTCAAAACTATCCCCTAGGACAGTGGTCCCCAACCTTCGGGCTGCAGACCGATACCGGGCCACGAAGCATGCAGCGGTGCAGCGGTAGCTGGAGCGCACCCAGCACATCTTTAAGAAAAAGGTCGAAATAAACAAGCTAATTAATTAGGTGCCACCCGGCACGTAAATGTCGGCCCAGATCAGAGGCAATTGCCGATTTCACTTGCTCTACGCGATGTTCACTCCTCTTTCCAGGGTGCTGGAGCCTTTAGCTGTTCCATTGTTTGGTCAATTTAAATGCCAGCCCAGACAGGCTGAAAAGACAGGGCTGTCAGGATCGAGATTGTGTTGGTGCGTGGCCAAGTGGTTAAGGCGTTCATCTAGTGATCTGAAGGTCACTAGTTTGAGCCTTGGCTGAGGCAGCGTGCTGTGTTGTGTCCTTGAGCAAGGCACTTAACCACACATTGCTCTGCGATGACATCGGTGCCAAGCTGTCTGGGTCCTAATTCCCTTCCCTTGGACAACATTGGTGGTGTGGAGAGGGGAGACTTGCAGCATGGGAATCTGCTGGTCTTTCATACAACCTTGCCCAGGCCTGCGCCCTGGAAACCTTTCAAGGCGCAAAACCATGGTCTCACAAGAATAACGGATGGCTACAAGCTACAGGACCGAGGTGACATGTTGAATCTACACAAACTTCTAATAAAGTATAGGCGCTGACGTGCTTTCTTTGTAATGACAGTTACGTGCTGGTCCCAGGACAGATCCTCTGACACTTTTCAGAGAGAGAAACGTTGATCCTTAATGCCGAAGACCCTGTCCACCTCAGTTCCTCTAATTGAGACTGGCTTCTGGGCGTCACCTAATTAATTAGTTTGTTTATTTCGGCTTTTTTCTTAAAGATGTGCTGGGTGCACTCCAGCTACCGCTGCACCCCTGCATGCTTCGTGGCCTGGTATCGGTCCGCGGCCCGGAGGTTGGGGACCACTGCCCTAGAACTAGGCATAAAATACAAGGTTTCCATGGAAACATGAAAAAATTAAATAATTATTCATCTTCTATTGCTGAAGTAATCAGATACTTATCTGTATTCATTAACTTTATTTTAAACATCAACTATTCAACTCACTTTCTGTTGTATACTTGGATTTCTATGAATTTCTATATGCAGTCATATGCATTTTGTCACAATGTCTGTGCTAATTCATTTCTGTTTTCTTTTAGCGTCGCCCCAGTAGATGGCCTGCAATGAAGTTCAGACGTGGCTCTGGGCATCCAGCTTATGCTGAAGTGGAACCCATTGGGCAAGAAAAAGAAGGTTTTATTGTATCTGAACAGTGCTGAAACTGAGAAACGAACAGTGCACCAGTGCTGGCCTATGGATGTGGGGTTATGCTTTGAGGTGGATAAAGAAATGAGCTGAAGCCCACTGTCCACAATAATAACTACTTAAGGATCAGTTCAAAGTAAGAAAGACAAACATTTTCATCTACAAAATCATCACTCCATAGTCTTCCTTAGTAGCCCTGCAGACTTCACCAGAGTTTCAAAAGAATGACATAGCATTCCTATTTGGCAATTGTGGAATTGGATGAGCATTAGTGACACAAACAAACTGCAAACACGAAGAACGAAATTCACTCCATCTTTACTTGTTTAAGTAAACCCCAACAAATTACTTCCATGGAAAAGGAAAACAATTTCACTTATCCATGTTGCAAATTTAGCTACAAGCATGTGTTTAACCAATCATCAATCAGAAAAAGTCATGAATAGAGTCACTGACTTCAGCATTTATTGTGATTCGTAAAATGTATGTACATTAAGAATGGACTGATATCAGGTGGTGGCAATGTGGTTAATGTGTGCATTTTCTTCATGATATTTTCTAATGGATTAGTTGGTTTCAGTATCAATCACTATTCTTGGATTTCTTTTCCTGTAGATGAAATAATGTTCAATGTGTGGAATGTTGTGTCCCATTCACAGAATTCAGCTGAAAAAGGGTTGGGAGATAATTTAGACAGAATGATACATTTAACATTTTGCAAAATGTAAATCTAACATTTTTTCTTGAATTTAGTATGTTTTCCGTAGTAACTTTATACATTTCTAATGTACACTTAAGTTGTCGACAATATCAACAGTATCTCCAAAGTATTATACACAACAAGTTAACACTGGTTTTTCAGATCTCTAAGCAATTTGTAAGATTTGTGTTGCTTACTTTGCTCCAAATGTGCAATGTGTCAACTTTTGGCTGAAATGGTAGTGAAACAGATAAGATTTAAGCAGCCTACAGGAAACCAAATTCTGGGTAATTTTGCACATCCCACTGGTTCTGTTGTGTAGTGTATGCATTAGTTAAATAGATGAATATATTTTGTTTCTTGATAGTTTACACAAGACAGGTTCTTGTGCTCCAGATTGTGAAAAAAATATTATAGTGTATTTTGTTTTCCATCCTGAAGAAGAGTGTAACATGAACTACCCTCTACTTAAAATGGAGTTTAAAATGAAGTTTGAGATTAGAGAGCTGTTTCATTGACAACAAAGAAAAATCACTTTTAACTGGCTTTACTGAAAAGGACTGTTTGCTTATTTTGGGGATTTTTTTTGTTCTGTAAGAGTAGGCTGTCATGAATATCTTCAGGTAAGTATTCCTAAATAAAATCTTTATTAATAAACTTTTTTCATTCTTCCAAGTAAAGTCACCTGCAGTTATTAATGTATTGAAACCAGCAGATTCAGATCTAATTATGGATAATTGATTACGTTCAGCTTGCCAATAGCCCAATGAATAAACAATAAACATTTCCCTTCAATTAATAAGTGTTGTTAGTGAACCAAAATGGATTTATTTTTCAATAAACATTTTATGTAAAAGTATAAGATAGGAGAACCCTTGTTCAGTTGGATTTGGTTTAGTACTATAATGGAAAACTACTCCAAAATATGCTTCTGAGGTTTATAACATTGATAAACACAAAAGATTCTGCAGATGCTGGAAATCTAGAACAACACACAAAATGCTGGGTGAAGTCCTCCCCAGTCCCGATGAAGGGTCTTGCCTGAAATGTCAACTATTTATTCCCCTCCATAGAATTTGCCTGACCTTCTGAGTATCTCCAGCATTCTGTGTGTTGCTCATTATCACATTTACACCATTAAAGAGGGTGGTGGTTTTATTTTAAACATTTTCTAATGAGAAGAGCCCCTGGAATGGAAATATTTGTAGTTACACGCTTAATAGATGAAGCAGATTATCACAAGCAATTAATTTTCAAAGTTCAAAGTAAATTTATTATCGAAGTACATATATGTTACCATATACAACCCTGAGATTTATTTTGTTGTGACATTCATAATTTTGATTCAATATTCATTAGTTGCAAAGTTCTGTTGTGAAGCACCCTTTCTGAGTACAGCTAGTACAGGTTTGTATCTAATATGACAACAAATAACTGAATGAACATTTTAATGGGTTATGTTCTTGCCTCATGAGGAAAGGCTTTGGCTTTAATGTGCGCACTGGGTGACAGATCAGAAGGTCCATTTTTACACATAAATTAGAAGTCAACAATGCAGAAAGTGTTTAATTTGCACAGCTAAAGATACGATCATGGCAAAAGTTCTGACAACATCTCAACTTCTGAGTTTTCCATTGGGAAGAATAAAACTCATAAAGGCAGTGCTATTTTTATTGCAAACAAAGAATTACACCGAGCACAAATTTCACTATGTCCATTTAGATATTAATCATAATAGCTGCTGGAGCATCATTTGAGATATTATGAAGTAACAAGGTAATCAACACAGAAGAAATATATTTTACTGTAATATGCAAGCATTATAAACAAGATTAAAGAATAAACCCATAAAAGGATTTAAAACTGTTAAACAATTAAAGAGGTAAGATAAAATTCCAGCAAAAAAAGGTTTGTATCTGCCCAAATTAGGTCTAGTCATATGAGCCTCATTACATCAGTATCATAAACGTGAGGGATTCTGCAGATTAATGATTAATCCAGAGTAACACACACCAAGTGCTGGAGGAACTCAGCAGCATCCATGGAGAGAAATAAACGTACAACATTTTGGGCCAAGACCCTTCATCGGGACTTGAAAGGAAGGGAGAAGAAGCCAGAATAAGAAGGTGAGAGGAAGGGGAAGCAGTACAAGCTGGAAGGTGATGGGTGAAGCCAGGCAAGGTGCTTTGTCCTCAACAGGGATGATTTCCCAGTGGCCAACCATTTTAATCCCTATTCTAACGTGTTGGTCCATAGCCTCCTCTCCTACTAAAATGAGGCTACTCTTGAGCTGAAAAATCATATTCTGCCTGGGTGGTCTCCATTCTGATGGCATGACCTTTGATTTCTCCAACCTCTGTAATTTCTGCCTCCTCCACCTCTCTTTTTTCATTCCCTCTTCTGGTTCCCCTCTTACCTTTTTTCTTCTCCTCACCTGCCTATCATCTCCTTCTGGTGGCCCTCTTCCTTCCCTTTCTCCTACGGTCCAATTTCCTCCTAACAGGTTCCTTCTTCTTCAGTCCTTTTACTTTTTCACTTATCACCATCCAGGTTCTCACCTTATTAAACCCCTTCCCTACCCACCTACTTTCCCCCTCACCTGGCTTGACCAATCACCTTCCAGCTTGTACTCCCCTCTCCCGCAACCTCGTTATTCTGTCTTATTCCCTTTTCCTTTACAGTACTGATGAAAGGTCTCTGCCTTTCTCCTCTCAGTAGATGCTACCTGATTTGCTGAGTTCCTCCACCATTATGTGCATGCATATGCCAGAATGTACAGAAACTTCCTGAAATACGCATCAGTGTTTGATGTACAAGACTACATCCTCAGCATTGTTTATTCACATTCAATTCACCCAAGGAATGCATCTACACTCAGTGCCCATTATATTAGGTACTTCCTATACCTAATGAAGTCACCACTGAGTAAATGTTCACAGTCTTCTACTGCTGTATCCCTTCCACTTCAAGGTTTGACATGCTGTTACTTCAGAGGTGCTCCTCCGCATTACTCTTGCAATGCATAGTAATTGAGTTACTGTTCATTTGTACCATTCTGGCCAGTCTCCTCTGACCTCTCTCATTAACAAAGCATTTTCGCCCACGGAACTGGGCTGTCACTGGGTGTTTTCCATCTCTCATACCATTCTCTGTAAACTCTTAAAGATCGTTTTGTGTGAAAATTCCAGGAGATCAGCACTTTCTGAGATGCTCAAACCACCCAATATGACACCAACAATCATTCCACAATCAAAGTCACTTAGATCACATTTCTTCCCCATTCTGATGTTTATCCTGAACAACAACTGAACCTCTTGACCATGCTTTAGTGCATTGAGTTGCTGTCACATGATTGGCTGATCAGATATTTGCAGTAACGAGCAGATGTACAGGTGTACACCTCATAAAGTGGCCAATGAATGTACATATAGATTAGATTTCAGGAAAAGAGCATATAAAAACTCCAACATGCACATACTGCCAGTCAAATTAATTTCAAATATTGTCATTCTGAAAGTAAATTAAATTAATACCCTCATGCTTCATATACATCCATTTGTGGAATTTCAAATTCCTCGATCCCTCACACTTCTTCATTTTTGATTCTTGGGGAATTCTTAGTTCCGTGTCTTTTTTTTTTCATTTATATTACTCTGATCTTTCCAGATTTTTATTACTAGCATCATAGAATTCCATTTTTCATTTATCGATATTCTGATGATGGTATTTTAAGATTTGGCAAAGTTTGAAATCAATTCCACCGATATCTGAATTTCTAGCTTGGGGATACAAAGACCTTTATCCCTAACATTTAATTCTAGTAATACATCAGCAATATTATCAAGTAAGTGTAATATTTCTGATCCTCTTCTTGATGAATCAATATAAATTGATAAAAATAATTCATTGGCTGTAACTGAAATTAATCATTAATAAAATCTTGGAATCATAAAGGTTTTAATATTTTCCATCATTTGGGTTGGTTTTGGACCCAATTTTCTTAAATCAGAACACTAGTACTGCATTAGGAATAAGCTGTTGATGAAGTAATCAGGTCAATTGTTAATTAGAACAAATATAAACAAAGGAAGAAAAGAAATGCAAAATATAGGAAGTGTTAATCAGATCCGCCCAGACTGGTGGAGAAAAGCTGAGCCAATTTTACTGATGGACAACCAGTTTTGATACAACAAAACAAGTGGGATACCTAAAGCTGTTGAATTGAGTACTGCTCCTTCTTGTCAGGTTCTCTCTCACTGGAGTTGGTCATTGCTTGGCATGTTTGCGGTACAGATGTTACCTTCCACTTATCAAACCATGCCCAGGGGAGCTTGATCTTGCTGCACGTGGACATGCACTGCTTAGCTTGTCAAGGCGTGAATGGAACTGAGAATTTCACATTCATCAGCAACCTTCCCGGTTTCCAACCTTATGCAAGAAGGAAGATCATTGGTAGAATAGACAGAAGCGATGCGTATTTTTTTTTAAATGGTGAGAAATTGGGAAACATCAGTGTTGAAAGGGTGTCCTCAAGGATTAGTCAGTGAAACCTAACTTTCCAGCGCAGCATCTATTTAGGAATGTAAACGGTAAACTGAGCATCATTACTAGAGGTTCTCATTCCAGTTATGTAGGGTGCTGGTGACATCATGTCTTGAGTAATGTACATATACAATTTTGATCTGCTTATCTGTGTTGTCAGTACCTGAATAAGTGGTTGGACTGGTAAATCTAGTGAAGATGAGTCTTAGATTTCACTCCCTTCAGGCCAGCTTGCATTTCCCAGCTGCCTGAAAGAAGGGAAACACAAGTTAAGGCTACATGCAAGAAGATTGTGGATTTGAGGAGATTATAAGATAAGGGACAAGGAGGACATGAGATAAAGGATGAGAATGAGGATGTCGGTATCTTTAATAGTTTCAGTCACTCCTTAACACCCTACATCACCTCTCTCTGCCCCACCCATAGACTCAGTCATGACTCCTCAAGTTATAACACTGTGCTATGCATTCCCTAGGAGTAAGGTAGTGGCAGATTGTCTATCCCCTAGTTCACTGATACTGCAGGAAATCATTGTCCTGTGATAGCAGCAAGTGTGACAATACCATACAATCTGTTTGGATGATTTACCTGTCATGACTGAGGGAATGACTGGCAATGAAACGTGGGAACAGTAAGAGAAGTATGCAGGGGTGTAGAGTGAAACATGGATGTTGGAGACATGAGACATATTGATTGATTGATGTTGGTAGAGGTAGGTGATGAGGATGGGTGCATTTGGCAGTAGATGCGAGTCTCATTAAGCAGTTGGTGGGTTGTAGCATTTGAAGGGGGCATGCCTGGCCTTGGCGACTCAAGTGAGGTTATTGACTGATATGCACCACTACAACCAGATCCTCAGTGCTTGGTTTTAAGATGAAAGTCCTAATTCTCCCAAAGTGACTGCCTAAAGAACCACCTGCCCTTTTGACCACGTGACAAGAGTACAGCATTAGAAAAAGATAGAACCCTTTTTCATGTTTTCTCTGGCTGCTTGAACGATTCCCTTTTGTCAACACTTTTATCCCCTCAATTCTGAAACCGTACATAATCTTGGTTAATCTCTTTAAACTCTTGAACAGGAGCCTATCAAGTATTGTTCAGCAATCAATAAAGAAAACATCAATTGTTGGCATATGTCCACTGTACTAAAAAAAAGAAAGCAGGTATGGCACAACATTACAATTCAAAAAATCCATGCTGGCTTTTATAATTTAGTCGGTACTTATTACTGCGTGCTTGATAATTGATTCAGAAACTTTCACTGATAATGTTTAACTTGCAAATTTGAAGCTACATAGATTCTCACTCCTCCTCCATATCGTGGAATAACCAAACCCTGTATTCAGCATGAATAACAATTTACATTTACAAAATACCTTTAATATAGTAAAACATCTCTGAATGTTTTGTAAGTGTGTTATCAGGAAAAATGTGACACTAACATGAGAGAATGAATACGATAAAATTTGATTAAAAAAGCAGGTTTTAAAAACTTCTAACATCTTAAAGCAGGAGAGGGGAAAACTAATGATGTAGAAAGCCCTAGGGAAGAAATTCCGGTTTTGGCAGCTAGACAAATGAAGTACAGACATCAGTAGCTATAAGGGAAAGTGTCAGCACAGAGGACTTCAAAGTAAAGGATGAGAACATTAAACTTGAAACGTTTAACCGGGAGCTAAGCAAGGGTTAGTAAGCATGGTGGAGTCTCACTTCAGCAGCAAACAATAGAATTTCAAACAGTGTAGCACGGGAGCAGGCTCTTCATTCTATAATTTCTGAGCAGATCATGACACTAAGTTAAACTAAACCAATGTGACTGCATGTGAACCCTATCTCTCCATTCACTACAGTGAACAAAAACGCAAAATGCTGGAAGAACTCAATGGGTCAAGCAGCATTTGTGGAGGCATAAGGTGCAAGTCAATCTTTCAGGTTGAGACCCTGCGTCAGGGCTAAGAGGAAGGATTGCCAGTATATGGCAGTACAGGATGGGTGGAGCAGAAAGGTGGGATAGAGAGTGGTAGATGATAAGTGCAAATAAATGGAAAGCCAATAATAAGCTGATTGATCCACTGGTTAGAATGGAGGGGAATGAGTGAACAAAGGGGGATGAAAACTACATGGGCTGGTGAGTGCGTATGGGAGCAGAACACTGGCAGTGTGGTTACCTGAAAAAAGAAAATACAGTGCTAATGCCATTGTTGTTCTTCTAACTTACATTTTCCCTCTCTGTAGCAATGGAAAACATAGAACATAGAAATCTACAGCACATTACAGACCTTTCAGCCCACGAAACTGCCTAGAATTTTGCAACCACATAGCCCTCTATTTTTCTAAGCTCCATGTACCTATCTAAAAGTATAGGACATAGAAGTCTGAGGACACACAGTTTGGGGTGGGAATGGGAAGGAGAGTTAAAATGATATGCACTCAGAATGTCCGGTGGCCACTGCAGACAGACTGCAATGTGCTCTGCAAAATGGTTGCCAAGTCTACATTTGGTTTAACCAATGTTCAGGAGGCCAAATCACAAATACCAAATGCAGGAGAAATACAGGTTGGAAAAGGTGAAGTTGTCCTCTGTCACCCCTGGAAGGTCCCAGAATGATAGTGATGGAGAAGGTGAAGGGACAATTATGAGTGAAGCAACCAATAGTGATAGTGGTTACTCTGTAGTTGGCTGTATGATCCATGCAGGGCAATCTTAGCACTCAAATATTATCAAATTACTTCACTCTATATAAGATTTTAGGATGCCTAATAAATTGACGACAAATTGTAGGCCATCCAAAGTTGGCCAAATTGTGAAAATCTGCCTTTATTGTATCCATCTCATAAAATGTTATTAGAATTGTTGACTGGATATCTATGAATCAAGCACATTCAAGAAAAAGTTGCCAACAACAAGGGCTGATTTAAAAAAGCATGACAATGGGCAGATTCACCATTTAATCATGTTATGGTGCCATTATTCAGTGACCAGTTAGATGAGAGTGTGAGTACTTAAAGGTCTTCAGATCAGTCTTAAAATGGATTCATTCATCATATATCAGTTACACAATTGGTGTTTACACTTCCAAGAGATAAGAAAGAAAGAAAACTGAGTAAAACTAGCAAATAATGATAGAAATTATCTCTCAGCAGTTTCTAAATGCTACAGTTTCATATAGAGCAAAAATGGTCAAAATATGTTAGAGTGTTGAAGCTTCCAATTGTATCGCAATGTCCCAGACAATCCTCCCCATGTGACAGTTGCTATCTCTAGTTCACCTCTGCACAGGTGTCTGTCTGCATTTCACTTTCTGATAATCTTTTTCCCTGAGGCCATCATGCATTGATTGCATCACCAGCATGTC
This sequence comes from Mobula birostris, assembly GCF_030028105.1. NCBI lineage: Eukaryota > Metazoa > Chordata > Chondrichthyes > Myliobatiformes > Myliobatidae > Mobula > Mobula birostris. Next base: position 183,887,705 of record NC_092372.1, read on the forward strand.
TGCATTTTCACTGTCTCCCATACACAAACATACGTAAACGTAAATGCATTTCAGTTTCAAGAATTATCAGTACTTCTTGTTGACAGCTTTGAGACAAATACACACACATACATTCATTATCTCATCACTATTTTTAAGAAAGTTATTTTGGAAGTCATTTTCCTATCTAAATTCCAATAATTTCACTGTTCTATGGTAGAAATTTAGCAAGGCAAATACTTACTGCTTCTCTCGCCCATTCTATTGTTTGTATGAATAATGATATAAAGTTTCTAATAAAAGAAGAAATAATAAGCTTCACAAAAATATATTGAAATGCATTTTTGATAAATTAATCCCTGCTCTATTCTTTAAAAGATTTTAAATTACTTTAGCTAAAGTAATAGGACTTTACACAAACTTTTCTAAACATTTTTGAAGTATTATGCAAGATGGTAGTAATAATAATAATAATAATCATAATCATAATGATCAAATGCCTGGCTCAGAATTAGAGACCTCTTCCCAGAAACAAAGGGGTTCGTTATATCAATACAGGACCAGGTGGTTAACATATACAGACATATGTACTAGACTCAACAGTATTCATATACTGTTTTATTGTTTCTTTGTAGTAATTTTATTATATGTAAACTTCACAACGTTTGAAGTGAAGTCATTCTCACGATTTATCATGCATGGGCAATACCATTATCCTAAGATTTGAACTAAATTTTAAAATATTACTGCAATTGAACCATCCAGTGCTTATCCCACAGATGTATAGACATATTATGGAAGAGTCAAGAATGAATGATTTCAGTGTGACCCAGTGTTTCTTTGGCCAGACTATCTTCTAGCAGGTCTATTACTCCTTCTTTAACTTTTTGCCTTGTACTTCTTACTATATTGAATCCCAGTTCTCATATTCTTATATTTATTGAACACTCCAGATTAGCATATGTCCCAATGATTTTTTTTTCAATGTTTGACATAGATGCCTTTCAATATTGGATAGTTTACTACGTATTTTTTTCTAAAAGATTATTTTTGTATATGCCTGGTCAATTTGACACAGCATAATGCCATGCATTATATTTGATTACTGAAGCTAGAAGTTGAACAGTACATTTTATACTGGCCTATATGTTAAATATATATGATTGTCTTGTAAGTACAGCGACCTACATAAAAGGGTTTATATTGTCGGTAATTCACATTTGGTCCAACTGTCCAGAACATTTTTCAGTTGAGCTATTTTTTAATTTTAGAACAAAGGTACATAGACCTGTTGCACCTTTTAAAGAAGGTAATGATTAAGATCAAGAAATCATAGATATTGAGATATTGTTACTTGCAACAAATCAGCTTATATGGGTCAACAAAATTAATTTCTGTTCATTAGGCACTTTTCATAATGAAAGAGAAAAAAGCTCATCTCCGTGAATTATATTTTGGGATTTCACAGCCCATGGTGTGTGGAAAAGGGTAGAACCAGGATCGGTGCTTAGAGTGGGCAAATGGTATTTAGTAGAACAGGAAAATTGCCTTCTCCTGCTGTCTCTCTCAGTGGTGATGTTTAACATGAAGAATATTAAAGGTCTCATGAGTGGAAATGAAATCAACACAGTCCCCCCCCCCCCAGATGTGCCACATACTGATTTGAATGAATGATGTAGTTCAACCCAAGAAAGAATTGAAAAAGCTTTATTTCATTTCCATATAACCCAAAGATTACATGCATACATTCTTTTCTGCAATAAATTGTCGTTTATATAATTTTGATCTTCTGTGTCAGCTGATTTTTTAACATTGTCTGTTCAATGGATCTTGCACAGATTTCCAGTCATAAATTCCTAAGCATTTAAAACCCAAGGAAAAATTAAGGAATTGGACATAATGTTTATTAAATGTCTGTATCCCTTTACATTCTCAATATTTGCACTTTCCAAAAGACTCTAAATGTGATTGTACTTTAACAGAAAATAATCCGGTCCAGTCCAGAGTGAATATATGATCAGCTTCCACAGAAGGAACTATCATAACATGGTTTGAAACTTTCTACCAAAATGGTAACTTTCACTAGTTTCATGGACTATTCACATAATTTTATTAATGTCAGATCCATTCTGAATAACCATTTTAATATAATGATCTTGAAGAAAAGATAATGATGTGGAGCTATTTTGTTTATTTGAAATTCAAAATTTCATTCCAGTTGTATTACATTAAACATTTTTCCCCCAAAGTCGTGTGGTCTGTATTATGGTGTGTAGTACATCATAAAATTAATCAAACTAAATGCAAACTTCAGGCATGTAATTTTATTTCCCCCACTTCCTCACTGCAAATATTTAGGTCAGTGCCAGTTTCCTTTTAATAATCTCTGATAACCGACAGAAATACATTCTTCATTCTGGCATTATTATTCTATTGAAAATTGCACCAAAGGTCTCTGTCTTCTAGGTAGTCCTTTGGGGCTGAGGAGGATTTGCTTCCACTCCAGTTCTATGGGTTTTGAAATGACTGATGGAGACCCTCAAACTATTGTATGAGGGGGTGAGAAGTGGTGATTTCCTTCTGTACTTTCCACTAGGAGTTCTGTATCTCCTGATGAAAGGACTTGAGGTTCTTGATGACATCCTGAAAGCCCTATATTCCATACTGAGCTGCCGTAAGTGAGGGATTCCCATGCATTGATTGGGATGCCTCACTTTTTCAAAAAGGCTTTTAGAAAACTGTTGATTCTCTTACTAGGTGCCCCTGTTAAATTAAGTTTACCCTGGTAAATCTCCATAGAACATAAAAATCTACATCATGTTACAGGCCCTTCAGCCCACATTGTTGTGCCAACCCTGTAACCTGCCTGTGACGGTACTTGAAATAGAGTGTCTGTTTCAGAATTCTGATCTGGGCCATGTACATGTAAAGAGAGCTCAAATATTGGGTATTGTGATTTGAGGGACAACACTGACATTAGTTTACATGTCCTATTTGGAGAACTTTCCAGGAGATATTTTTGTCACATCTCTGCTGTTACGAAGTCCTATAGGAGGGCAGGAATTAGTGCTGTATGAATTGGGATGAGCTTTGTGCTGTATTTGAGGTCTTGAGAACTTCACATACCCCTCCTCAGAAGGCAAAGGCTTCGCTGGCGTACTGACAGCAATGGTAATTTTAATCATTGATTAAATGCCTGCATGATAAGTGACTTCTGAGAAGCAAGAAGCAATCATGATTTTCAGAGTCTTGCTATGAAACTTTATTATAGGAGAGTGTTCATTGCCAGGAGGATAATTTGTGGAGGTTGCAATACAGGACCAGGTGGTTAACACAAAAAAAAATCAAAAATACATCATAAAGGACCAACAAATTCAAGGCAATAAGGCAGAAAATGAGAAGAGAAGCCTGAAGCAATCCAACACAATACAGGATCCTGCAGAAGTTTAACTCAATCTGTTTACTTTCACAGGCTCAATCGAGTAGCAAACACCATTCACCAAAATCTTGTTTTAAAATGCAAGCTCATAACAGACACTATACCTTATTATAAGTACAAGCGCGATCTAGTTATAGAGTCACAGTCCTACAAATTATATCATGACCGATCCATTATTACAGATAGGATGATCCATAAAAACTGTCTGTATATAATATTACAGGGTAAACAAGCAAGAACAGTTTACTTAATAGATATAGCCATTCCAAACCCACACAACATGCAGAAATCAATAAGTGAAAACACCTGAAATATGCTGAATTAAACAAGGAAATTGAAAGACTGTGGAAGATGAACAGGGTATATATTGTCCAAATATTGATATCTACAACTGGTATCATCCCAAAGTCACTACACAGTAGCATTAAACAATTCAGCCTACACAGTAATATTTATGTAAATCTTCAGAAAACCTCAATACTAAACACCATTAGAATAGTCCAAAAGTTGTTAGTAATTGAGGAATGGGTAGAGTTAGAGTGAATATTGGATAAAATGAAATTACATTTAAAAAAACTACTGCAAATGTAGAGCAATATAACAGAGAAATGGGCTTACAGACTGTTCTCAGGAACAGAATGATGAACAACCTGGGAACTACCTGTAATTATAAAACTTCCTTAATTTTACTTATTCTCCAAATGTTAAAAACTAACTATACAGTGTGTTAACTTTATTCTTCAAAGTTGGTGTTGTCGTCAGCAGATGACACATTTAATAGGAATGCATTTTGAATGTGCAGTGATTATCCATTCACATAACCCAGGAACTTTGAAACACCAGATCCACTTCTGAGGTATTTATAAAATGCAGAATGGGAAAATGGTCATTCAAAATGATAGTGGTTACCACTGAGGATCAGATATTACCAAATTATATGTGAGTGCAAACGTTATGGTAAAAAAAATCTAGTACCACTTACTTTAACACCCACAGTATATTAAACCAAATGAAAAGCCACCAGGCTTTAACTTCAAAGCAATGTGGTTCTAAATATAGTTATAAGTGAATAACTACATACACATTCACTAAATAGTTAGATATTTACATTCTGTTTCTGCAGACCAAAGAATCATAATGTCTATAACTTAAACACTCATAAATATGTGAGAAATAATATTTTTGAAACTATGTTAGGAAAAGTCACCCTAGATATGGCAATTTGAAGACTGTTGACTAGGAGCTGGAACACAGGCTTTGTATCACTTATTGTCCACCCCTAATTTCCTTTGAGAAGGCATCGGTGTGGCCATTTAAACTACTGTGTTCAGTGTTTCGAAAGAGCTCCCACAAAGAGATATTTTCAGGATTTTAACATTGAAACTGAATCAATACAACTTTCTAATATGGGGTGGTGCTAGACTTGGTAAGGGACTTAAATAGTGGAACTGAAACCAAACTCTTGTCATGAAGTGGGGTCCTTGGCTTGAAACATTAACTCTGTTTCTCTTTCCGTGGATTCTGCTTGACCTGCTGAGTGTTTCCAACATTTTTATTTTTATTGCTGTTCTTGTTTTGTGTGGTAGAGATTGCAGGTCAAGGAGGAGCTGAGGAAAAGGTCAGCAAGTTGCTGTTGTACTTTCTGTAATTGGAAAGCACTGTCCCAAGGGACTCCTGAAGCAACATCCAACAGCTGTATTAATTGGCATTCAACAACCTCCCTTTAACTCTAGCATAAAGTGAGTGGACTGAGATAGTGGATGAAATGTCTTTCCAGTAGCCTTTCATATGAAAAATATTTTCTGTAGCAGTGATTTTCAGAAATCTGTAACAACTTATAATCTGTAAATTCCAATGAATGTTTATCTACACAAAAGATACCGGCCTCTTCTACCACCTCTCACACATCGGAACGGTAGGATTTGCTGTTGCAAATCCAGGTACCCATTCCAGTGGTGAATGAAAGTGGCATCAGCATGGTTTTATGTCTGGGAAATCAAGTTTCACAAATTTGCTTGAGTTTTTTTGAAGAGGTGATCTGGAGATTCGTGAAGGGCCTGGTTCTATGTTATACAACCACAGACTAAACATCAGGAATGCCAAACAGTTCGATATACAACAGAATAACAACAGGTTTAAGTTGCAGAAAACAAGATTTCCTGAGTACAGTTCCACCAAGAGGACAACATTGGAGATAAATTTGGAAGAATTATATTGGATAATTTAGATATATTAATTTAAATACAGGTTAGCAGTTTTAAAGAAAACTACAGTAAAGATACAAGAAACCAGCACTGGTGATACATTCTAGACTATTGGATGTTATTCCTTAAGAATATCCAAACACTTCTTTATCATTTTACCTCTCACAAGATAGTAGAATAAACCCAAAGGAGTGGGAAACCCGCCCACCTGTCTTATCTCTGGTTCCCATTTTCAGATCCGGCCACATGCTCTGCCCACAATTTATACCCCACACCCCATGTGTACTCTGAATCCTCTGGCTTATGTCCTGCTCCAATGAGTGAGCCAGATGGCAGACAATCTGTATTTCCAAACCATCAGAGGACGTGTCGACAGGGAAACACCATTGCAGAGTTAAATAAGAAATTCTGGGGCATATTTATAGGTAGTCAGTTTTAATCGATTACGTCCATCTTATTTATGCCTCAACGTATCTTTTAATTAAGAAATAAATCAGGCCCACATTTACTGCCTCATAGTTATAAATACAAGTAAATAGTTTGGTACTAAGGATTCAGTGTTATGCATGAAACATACAGTAAAACACAATCTAATCTTGTGCTCCTACAATGTCTCCTTTCTAAGTAAATCAAAATGAATGACTTCATCTTAAACTTAATTTTCAAGTGAAGATGTCAAGCCCGCAGGACTTTGATCATGATTACATGTCATGTTACATCAGTTCATGAACCTCACAGTGTAAGGTCATAACTTAATATTGCAGAGATCCATTTTCATGATGTCACTTTTCCATGACATCAACAAGATATGGAGTATAATATCAAATTATTAATTAGCTTTTGTTCTGTTGGTGGAGGTGGTCAATTTTTAAGCAAAGAGCCAATATAACACTGAAATACCAATTTAAGCGAAATAATAAGACTAAAGATTTAATTTCATTTTGGTTATTTTTAACTGACAGTATTTAAGTGAGTGATGTTGAGATGTGGATCAATCACATCTTCAAAGTGGCACTCTGTATTAATTACACACACAAGCTCCATCTGTCAGGTGCATTTCTTATCCAAATCATGGATCTAACTAACCTGCCCATAGTTGCTGGTGCAGCTGCTCCACATTATTTAAACCTCTCTGCCATCATTAAAACAACCGAGCTATGACTCCTGACAACTCCAGAGTTGACTGCAAAATCACCTACTGGACGTCCTATGGAATATAATCTGGCCCACTGTATCACGAAGAACAGTGAATTTGCAATGGTATAAAATCAAAAATGGGAGGTAAAAGATCTTGCAACTGTACCTGGATTCCAGATTTCGTACCAATGCGAGAAGCTGATAAAAGGATAATTTCTGTTTGCATCATTGATAGCAAAATCACAGCTTTGCTATGGCATGTAACTGTAGTCTCCATACAATGTTACAGCAGTATTATATCTTCCCACTTCTCCTTCCTTTTCTATTTGTCTACTTCCCCTTGCCACATCTCTTGTGATTCCATGCCACAATCCTGTTTGTTTAATGTTTTCTCTCTTCAGTTAGTGGAATAATCAAAGATGAAGTTAATTTAGACATCTTTCCCCATTCTCTGTATCACCCTAACGCTGGCATTTTGGCCTCTTTATGAAAAACTTGCTCGTAATTCCTTGAAATCTTACAAAAAGTTAAGTCTTTGGGTATAGCGGATAAAGGAACAGAGTAAGTGTCTTGACCTGTACACATGAACACAGAACATGGAACACAGAAAGTACAATATAGTAGTGGGCTGCTCGGGCTGCCATGTAAGCATCGGCCATCATGTCAGAATAAATGCCTTTTAAATATTGTTATCACTTCTGCTCCGAACACCTCCCTGGCACACATTCCAGGAACTCGCCACTCTAAGAGTGAAAAAAAAAACTTGCCTTACTCAGCTCCTTTAAACATTTCCCTTCTTAACTGGAACCTATGACCCTGTGCAGAAGGCAGCTAAAAAGGAGAGCCGCAAGGGGAGGAAAGATGAAATATGAAGGTAAACTAGCCTGTTATATAAAAGAGGATACCAAATGTTTTTTGGCCCAGATATATGAAGAGTAAAAGAGAGGTGAAAATGGATATTGAATGGCTGGAAATTTTCACTGGGGAGGTAATAATGGGAACAAAGAAATGATGGACAAATTGTATAAGTATTTTGAATCCTTCGTCGCTGTGGAAGACACTAGCAATATGCTAGAAATTCAAGAGGTTAAGGGGGCAGAAGTGAGTGTAGTTGCTATTACTAGGGAGAAGGTGTTTGGGAAGCTGAGAGGCCTGAAGGTAGATATATCACCTGGACCAGATGAACAGGGTTTTGAAGGAGGTAGCTGAAGAGATTATGGGGGCATAGGTAATGATCTTCCAAGGGCCACTAGATTCTGGAATGGTTCCAGCAAAATGGAAAATTGCAAACGTCACTCCATTCTTTAAGAAGGAAGGGAGATAGATGAAAGGAAATTGTAGGTCAGTTAGCCTGACTTCAGTGGTTTAGAAGATGTTAGAGTTTATTATTAAGAATGAACTTTCAGTGTACTTGGAGGCACAAGATAAAATAGACACAAGTCAGCATGTTTTCCTTAAGGGAAAATCTTCATGGGAATAACAGGCAGGATGGACAAAGGAGAGTCAGTGGATGTTGTTTACTTGGATTTTCAGAAGACCTTTGACAAGGTGCAATACATGAGGCTGCTTAACAAGTTAAGAAGAGCCCCTGGTATTACAGGAAAATACTAGCATGGATAGAAAATTAGCTGACTGGCAGGAGGCAAAGAGTGGGAATAAAGGAGGTCTTTTCTGATTAGCTGCCAATGAATAGCCACTTCTTTTGATGTTACATGCCCATGATTTGGATGGCAGAATTGTGCCCAAGTTTGGAAATGATATATAGATAGATGGGGGGGGGGGGGGGGCAGGTAGTGTGGAGAACGTAGTGAGTCTTCAGAAGGACAGATTAGAAGAACGGGCAAAAAGTGACAAGTGGAATATTGTGTAGGAAAGTAGGTGGTCACACACTTGCACAGAAGGAATAAAGACACAGACTATTTTCTAAACGGAGAAAATTCAAAACTCTGAGGCATAAATGGACTTGGGAGTCCTTGTGCAGGATTCCCTAAAGGTTGGCTTGCAGGTTGAGTTGCTGCTGAGGAAGGCAAATACAATGTTAGCATTCATTTCAAGAGGACTAGAATGTAAGAGCAAGGATATCATGCTGAGGCTTTTTAAAGCATTGGTTAGACCACTCGGAGTATTGTGAGCAGTTTTGGGTCCTTTATCTAAGAACAGATGTGCTGGCATTGGAGAGGGTCCAGAGGAGGTTCACAGGAATTATTCCAGGAATTAAAGGGTTGATGTAAAAGGAGCATCTGATGGTTCTAGGCTTGTAGTCTCTGAAGTTTAGCAGAATGCGGGGTGGGAGAAATCTCATTGAAATCTATCGAATAATGAAAGGCCTAGATAGAGAGATAGAGAGGGATGTTTCCTGTAGTGAGTCTAGGACCAGAGGGCACAGTCTCGGAATAGAGGGATGTCCATTTAGAACGGAGAAAAGGAGAAGCAACACACATCAAAGTTGCTGGTGAATGCAACAGGCAGCATCTCTAGGAAGAGGTACAGTCGACGTTTCCGGCCGAGACCTTTCGTCAGGACTAACTGAAGGAAGAGTTAGTAAGAGATTTGAAAGTGGGAGGGGGAGGGGGAGATCCAAAATGATAGGAGAAGACAGGAGGGGGAGGGATGGAGCCAAGAGCTGGACAGGTGATAGGCAAAGGGGATATGAGAGGATTATGGGACAGGAGGCCCAGTGAGAAAGACAAGGGGGTGGGGGGGAACCCAGGGGATGGGCAAGGGGTATAGTCAGAGGGACAGAGGGAGAAAAAGGAGAGTGAAAGAAAGAATGTGTGTATAAATATAAATAACGGATGGGGTACGAGGAGGAGGTGGGGCATTAGCGGAAGTTAGAGAAGTCAATGTTCATGCCATCAGGTTGGAGGCTACCCAGACGGAATCTAAGGTGTTGTTCCTCCAACCTGAGTGTGGCTTCATCTTTATAGTAGAGGAGGCCGTGGATAGACATGTCAGAATGGGAATGGGATGTGGAATTAAAATGTGTGGCCACTGGGAGATCCTGCTTTCTCTGGCGGACAGAGTGTAGGTGTTCAGCAAAGCGGTCTCCCAGTCTGCGTTGGGTCTCGCCAATATGTAGAAGGCCACATCGGGAGCACCGGACGCAGTATATCACCCCAGCCGACTCACAGGTGAAGTGTCGCCTCACCTGGAAGGACTGTCTGGGGCCCTGAATGGTGGCCCAGTCTCTCCCAGTGGCAGACCGCTTTGCTGAACACCTACGCTCTGTCCATATCTGCAGAATTCCTGTTGTTTGCTGAGAAAAGGAGAAATTTCTTTAGGCAAAGAGTAGTGAATCTGTGGAATTCATTACCAGAAATGGCTGTGGAGGCCAAGTCATTGGGTATATTTAAAGTTGAGGTTGATAGGTTCTTGATTAGTCAGGTGTCAATGGTTACGGAGAGAAAGCAAGAGAATGGGATTGAGAGGGATAATAAATCAGGCATGATAGAATGGCAGAGCAGACTCAATGGGCCAAATGGCCTAATTCTACTCCCATGTCTTATGGTCTTAAACCAGACACCATCTTTGGAGAGTGGAATAAGTTTAGAGTTTCTGTTAAGCATTTAATGATCTTCTGTCATCACACTCCTGAACTGTTTTTCCTAATAACCTTAGACATATAATGGAAGAAAACTGTGTAATTATTTTGTGTGAAGGACAGACAGATAATTGAGCTGGGAAACACACCCCTGCTATAAGCATAAATCTTCCATTTCTGACTATGTTCAGGCAAGGTCCTGGAGATTGGAAAAATGGCAAATATAACATACTTGTTCAAAATGAATTTGACAAAATACAAACAACAACAGATCAGTCAGTTCAGCTTTATTCATAAGGAAGCTTTCAGAAAAACGTAATCAGTAAAAGCATTAATGGCACATGGATAAGTCTGAATCAATAAAATAGAGCCAGCATGAATTATTTAAAGGTACACTGCTATTGACTAACCTGACTGAGTTCCTTGATGGCCCAACAAAATAGGTTGATGAAGGGAATATGGAAGCTGTTATCTACATGGATTTTCTGAAGGCTTACAATCAAGTTCCAGTCAAAAAGCTGATGGGCAAAATTGAGACCCGTGAAACTAATGGCACGGCAGCAATCAACATAAAAGCAGGAAAGTAGAACATTGTAATAAATGTTTGTTTGTCAGATAGAGAATGTGGTCAATAGGTGTCAATGTTGAGACCGACAAGAACCTGAATTTTCAGGATAAGTTTTTCAAACTTGCTGATGACACAAAGCTTGGAAGCGCAGAAAACAATAAAAAGAGCATAAAATTCAACAAGGGAAGATCAGCTGTGTAGGTGGTGGGTGAGGGTGTCAAGTGGTTAGACAAGTGGTTGAAATTGGGCACTAAAAAGTGTAAAATGGTAAAATTTAGCAGAAGGAAGGAGAGATAATATTGACCAAGTGGCACCATTCTGAACAGCGTTTCACAACAGAGGGACTTCTGCACACCTATCTAAAAAGTGTCAGGGCATGCTGAGAGAGTGGTTAGTTCCTGGATTCACAAAGAGTGACACAAAGAATAAAAGGAGATATATTTTGAACACTGTATCAAATAGTGTTAAGGCCACTCCTTGACATCTAGTTGTGGTCACCAAAATTTTAGGTTGTGAATAATCTAGGGAAGATGAAGAAAAGATTTCCTAGGGTGAGGAGCATCAACCATAAGTTAAGCTAGAGAATTTGTGGTTGTCTTCTTTGGAATAGACCCAGTTGAAAAAAAAAAGGTCAGAAATAATCCACAAGTTGAGGATTCAAGGACTGGGAGATACAGTTGGAATATTTTGGGGAAATAGGCCAAGGAGGATATAGAATCATAGAGTTATACAGTACGGAAATAGACGCTTCAGCTCCAATCATCCATGCAGACCAAGTTGCTTTCCTGAAGCCAGTTTCATTTTCTTGCATTTCCTTCATATTCTAATTAGATGCCTCATTATTTCATACAGTTTAATTAGTCTGCATTCAGCTTGCTGTGCTCCAATGAATACAGTTCCATTTTATCCGATCTTTCCTTGCCATAGCTTTGCAATCCTGACAGTAATCTTGTTAATCACCAAAGCATCTGCTCCAGTGCCATAAGGTAGGCAGAACAGTACGCACTATTCACACTGTAGTCTGTCATGTATTGGATATAATCCTAATATAATCTTCCTTCTCGTATGTTTATTGTATTTATCTTGCCTTGTCACTCCTTCTCAAATGATTCCGGATTAAATGCTATTTTATATTTTGCTGAGCAGATCATTTCCATTTCCCTTCAATATAAAGGTTTCCTCCTCATTGTCAACCAAGTGACCTATTTTCGCATTATCTGATTTCTTCTACCTGCATAGTGGCCCCAGCTCTAATTTAAATGTTTCAATGTTCTCCTTAGATCCAATCTGCTGCCTCGAAGTGTGCAGACCCCTTGGCTATGGCTACTTGTGCCAGCATGTTTCCTTGGCTCCCATTTCATTGGAGCAAGGAGAATGTGATCCAGACTTCTATGAGAGCCAGCAGAAATCTTTTCATATTCTGCAGCATCCTCCAGGGTCAAGGATAACTAGATTTCTACAGGTGGAATATAAGGTGTTCAACGGGGCAGTGAAATGGCTGGATTTGGAAGTGGTGTGCATCATTTGCTGCTCTCACTGAGTTCCAGTATGGTCCCAACAAATGGACCAGATTTCATGGTTTTCCCAATGTCCCTTCTTAACTGAGTAAGTTATTCAGTTATGGAGTCATAAATTTCTACAGGCCCTTATACCCACCACATGCATGCTGACCTTTTTGTCCCTTTACAGTCATTCCTCACTGCCTGCATTCAGACTGAATCCTTCAATGTCTTGCTTGTTTAAGTGTTTAAATGCCACTTAAATGTAGTAATTGTATCTGATTCCGTCGTCTCCTCTTGCACATTGGCTGCACTCTATGTAAAACCTTTCTCCTCAGAAACTTTTTCAAACTCTTTCATTGTACTTCAAACTTACGCCCTCATGTTTTCTTTATATCCCTACCATGAGAAAAAGAGAAACAAGAGAATATCTGCAGATGTGGAAATCCAAGCAACACACATAAAATGCTACAGGCAGCATTTGTGGAAAAAAGTATAGTCAACGTTTCAGGCAAAGAAAAAGAGATTTGATTATCTACCCTATCTATACCTCCTATAATCTTATATACTTCTACTAGGTCATCCCTCAGACTCCTCTACACCAGGAAAAACTAGCCCAGCCTATGAAATCAGAATCAGCTTTACTATCACTGAATTATATGATGGGAGATTTGTTTCACAGCAAATGCAGTGCAAAGACATAAAAGTTACCATACATTACAAAAATAAATACTGTAAGTGGGAATAAAGGAATGACAAGGTAGTGATGGTGTGTTCATGACTCACTCAGAAATCTGATGGCAGAGGGGAAGAAGCTCTTCCTAAATCATTGAGTGTGGGTCTCCAGGTTCCTGTACCTCCTTCTTGCTGATAGTACCAAGAACTGAACCTAGTGATGGATACTGCCTTCTTGAATCATCACATCTTGAACATAAGATGTGTCTTCGGACACTCAAGGGTGACAGGGAAGAGAAGTGTGCACAGTCACAATTACGACAGAGAAAGTACTCAGGAAGATGAATAGTCTAAAGGTAGATAAATCTCCCGGACCAGATGGAATCCACCCTTGTGTTCTGAAGGAAGTAGCTGTGGAGATTGCGGAGGCATTAGCGATGACCTTTCAAAAGGATAGATTCTGGCATGGTTCCGGAGGACTGGAAGATTGCAAATGTCACTCCGCTATTTAAGAAGGGGGTAAGGAAGCAAAAAGGAAATTATAGACCTGTTAGCTTGACATCGGTCGTTGGGAAATTGTTGGAGTCGATTGTCAAGGATGAGGTTACAGAGTACCTGTAGGCAAATGACAAGATAGGCAGAACTCAGCATGGATTCCTTAAAGGAAAATCCTGCCTGACAAACCTATTACAATTTTTTGAGGAAATTACCAGTAGGCTAGACAAGAGAGATGCAGTGGATGTTGTATATTTGGATTTTCAGAAGGCCTTTGACAAGGTGCCACACATGAGGCTACTTAACAAGATAAGAGCCCATGGAATTATGGGAAAGTTGCACACGTGGATAGAGCAAAGGCTGATTGGCAGGAAACAGAGAGTGGGAATAACGGGATCCTATTCTGGTTGGCTGCCAGTTACCAGTGGTGTTCCACAGGGGTCCGTGTTGGGGCCGCTTCTTTTTATATTGTACATCAACGATTTGGATTATGGAATAGATGGCTTTGTGGCTAAGTTTGCTGATGATACGAAGATAGGTGGAGGGGCCGGTAGTGCTGAGGAAACAGAGAGTCTGCAGAGAGACTTGGATAAATTGGAAGAATGAGCAAAGAAGTGGCAAATGAAATACAATGTTGGAAAGTGTATGGTTATGCACTTTGGCAGAAGAAATAAACGGGCAGACTATTATTTAAATGGGGAAAGAATTCAAAGTTCTGAGATGCAACGGGACTTGGGAGTCCTCGTACAGGATACCCTTAAGGTTAACCTCCAGGTTGAGTCGGTAGTGAAGAAGACGAATGCAATGTTGGCATTCATTTCTAGAGGAATAGACTATAGGAGCAGGGATGTGATGTTGAGGCTCTATAAGGCACTGGTGAGACCTCACTTGGAGTACTGTGGGCAGTTTTGGTCTTCCTATTTAAGCAAGGATGTGCTGACGCTGGAGAGGGTACAGAGAAGATTCACTAGAATGATTCTGGGAACGAGAGGGTTAACATATGAGGAACGTTTGTCCGCTCTTGGACTGTATTCCTTGGAGTTTAGAAGAATGAGGGGAGACCTCATAGAAACATTTCGAATGTTGAAAGGCATGGACAGAGTGGATGTGGCAAAGTTGTTTCCCATGATGGGGGAATCTAGTACGAGAGGGCATGACTTAAGGATTGAAGGGCGCCCATTCAGAACAGAAATGCGAAGAAATTTTTTTAGCCAGAGGGTGGTGAATCTATGGAATTTGTTGCCACGGGCAGCAGTGGAGGCCAAGTCATTGGGTGTATTTAAGGCAGAGATTGATAGTTATCTGAGCAGCCAGGGCATCAAAGGTTATGGTGAGAAGGCGGGGGAGTGGGACTAAATGGGAGATTGGATCAGCTCACGATTAAATGGCGGAGCAGACTCGATGGGCCGAATGGCCGACTTCTGTTCCTTTGTCTTATGGTTTTATGGTCTTATATCCTCTCGGGTGAGGATGGTTGAGCCAATGATAGGACTGGGTGAGTTTACAGCCCTCTGTGTTCTCTTATCATCTTGTGCATGAAGCATCCATCCCAAGTTGTGAATGCTCTACACCGTACATCTATAGAAATTTTTAAGAGACACATCCCATCTCCTCATAGTCCTAACAAAGTAGACCCACTAGTGAGCGTTCTACACAATTTCATCAATGCGTTGGGCCTAGGAGGACCTTGAGAATATCCTTCAATTATTACCGCTGCCCTCCTGATAATTTTGCTTCAAGGTTCAACAACAGGTTGAACCTGTTGCCATCAAATTCTTGAACTGACCTAGTAAAACCAAATTGTACCTTAAACTATATTTTGCTCAACGTACACTAAAGTCATTATGTTTACTTTGTTGTGTAAAATGTGTATAATTTACGTTCATTTAAATTTATGTAATTTATGTTTGTCATGTTTGTAATAAACTAAGCTGCTGCTTGCAATAACCTAACTTTCATAACTTTTATACATTGCGTATGTATGCCCATGACAAGAAACTTAGTTGCATGACTTATAAATGAACTCAGAGCTGAGTGCTTCCTTTGAGAGTTTGGAGTTGGGAATACAGATAACTGGCCTGCTCAACAATTTCAGGATTAAATCTTCAAACATCCAGAAGTAATAACATGGGTTGACAAGGGAAGTGCTAACATGTTGACAAATTAGTTCAATTTATTTGGGCTTATCTGCTGCAACGGGAGGTTAGTTGTGATCATAGCTGGCCTCTGACTTTTGCCTGGAAAATACGCATAAGGAGGATATTAGGATATTACCAGCAATTCTTCTGAAAGAGTTGGTGGCCACATGTGACTACAACTTTTACATATTCAGTGGTTCCTGCTCAATTGGGGCACATTGGAACCAGTATATGCTGGCCCAAATAAGAGGCTGGCCCAATTAAATAAAGTTACATGGAAGTAGTTAAAAAGGAAAAAAAGACAAATTATGTATTGAAATGAAACAGAACATATTAGAGCACAAGCAATAAACTCTATATTAGTTCCTGAGTTATTAACAGAGGAATTTATCCAGTGTATGTAATTAATGCAGAAGCCTAGTGCAGATAATGACTGCCTTCATACAATGCTTTCAACACTTCCACTCTCTAAATTTTTGTTTTCATTTTCACATTCAAGATGGTTGCTAATACACTCAAATTCTTTATAGTCTCCTCATTTGTTGAAGTAGCAAAATCATTTCCTTTTCTCTCCCAGCAGTTTCTAATTTCTCCAAGTCTGAATGCTTAAAACTGTAATGAGAAAAGCAGTTCAGAATATTGTCTTACTGCTTATTTCTCACCAACTATCAGTGACAGAAATTGCTGCTTTTTGAACACAGACGTATGCAACTGATGCTATTTAAAAACTGTTTGCTCGAAACACAGTGTAGAGTCTAGCGGCCACACAAGTGCACATGACTGACACTAGCTAGAACCTGTTTGGCAACAATCTCCTGCCTCAAATAAATGGCATGGTGTCCTAAATAAATGAAGATTTGTCCCAAAAAAGTGACTACCCTGATTAACCGATGGCCCAATTAACTAGAATCCACTGTATGTCCCCCTTTATTCTTTTTCAGTGGATACATTAGTTAAGCAGCTTAAAAAGGAAACACCTAAATTGAGTAATGGTTTCCTTGTCAGGACACTGGATGAGCCCTGTTCTCTCTATAAATGTCCCTGGGAAAAGTCACCACACCTGTGATAAAACTTCACCGAAACTCCATAAACTGGAAACTTTTCAAGAGGATAAAGCAAGAGAAAGTGAGAGGCTATGTGGTACTGAGGTACTGATGCCAGGCTGTATTAGGATAAACAGAAGGAAACATTTCAAAGTTCAAAGTATATTTATTATCAAAGTACATATGTGTCACCATATACAACCCTGAGATTAATTGTCTTGTGGGCATTCTCAATAAATGCATAATAGCCATAATAAAATAAAGGAAAAACTTCACCAACTGGGTGTTCAACCAATGTGCAAAAGATATCAATCTGTACAAATACAAAAATATAGAAATAATAATCATAAATAAATAACCTATACATATCAAGAACATGAGACGAAGTGTCCTTCAAAGTGAGTCCATAGGTTGTGGGAGCATTTCAGTGATGGGGAAAGTGAAGTTATCCCCTTTGGTTCAAGAGCCTGATGGTTGAGGGGTAACAACTGTTCCTGAACCTGGTGATGTGAGTCTTGAGGCACCTGTACCTTCTTCCTGATGGCATTGGTGAGAAGAGAACATGTCCTGGCTGGAGGGGCCCCTGATGGTGAATGCTGTTTTTCTGCGACAACTTTTCATACAGATGTGCTCAATGGTTCATTGTGCTGCAGGAGACCAATGTATCACAGTATTTTTTGGTCTCACACCACTGAGCACCATATTGGAGATAGATAACACTAGAGGGCATAGATTTGGAGTAGGAGATAAGAGATTCACAGAGAATCTAAAGTGTTCTGTTTCACTCTGACAGTGGTGAGCACCTGGTATCTTTTGCCTGAGACAGTGGTAGAAGGAGCGTCATTGAGAGCACTTAAGAAGCATTTGACTTGCCTTCAAAGGTGCTGGAAGATGGAATTAATATGGATGAATACTGATCAATGTTGAGTTGGCTGGCTTGTTGAATTTCCATGTTGTATGGCTCTATGACAATTTACTGGATTAGTTATAGATACAAAGCAAGAAAAACAAAAAACAAGTCAGGTGCAAGAAAAACTAGATAGGAAAGTCGATTAAGTGCAAAGAATTCAATGAAGATTGCAGGATTTGAGAGGTGAGGAGGTAATATGGTATAAAACATATTAGTGCAATTGACAATAACATACCAGAGGATCTGTCCTGGGACCGGCCCTTAAGAGTCATCATGAGAAAAGGTATGACAGCACCTCTACTTTCTTAGAAGTTTGCTTAGGTTCAGCATGTCAACAAAAAATTTGACAAACTTCTATAGATACTCAGTGGATCCTAACTGGTTGCATCACAGCCTGGTATGGGAACACAGCCCGGTATGGGAACACAGCCCAGGAATGGAAAAAGCTACTAAGAGTGATGGGTACAGCCCTTTCACCGCAGACAAAGCCCTCCCCAGCATTTCGTACATCTACATGTGGTGCTGCCACAGGAAAGAAGTATGTATCATAGAATCATGAGCACGGCAGCACAAAAGCAGGTCCTGGGTTCATCTGGTCCATGCTAACCTAGATCCACACCAACCAGGATATGCCCTCTTCTCGCCACTACCACTGGGCAAGGGAAACATTAGTTCCTACATCACCGGGTACAGGAGCAGTTATTACCTTACAACCAATAGGCTCCTGAACCAGCATGTCTGCTTATGTAGTTTTTCAGTAAAATTCTACTGTATTTCTTTTTCCCTGTAAATGCCTGCAAGGAAGTAAAACTCATGGTAGTATGTGGTATCAAATACGTACTTTGATAATAAATTTACTTTGAACTTTGAATGTTGAACCTGCTATAACCAAGCAATGGACAAGCAAGCTGCTTTAAATGGAATCTTCCAATGGGTTAACAAGATTGTTGTTCCCTGGAGAGCCCTTTGAATGTCTGATAAGATCTACTATGATGCATTTTATATAGGTATAAAGATTACAGTTGGTCTAAGGGATAGGATTCAAGCTCTGATAGCAAAGCTAGGATAACAGTGATAGTAATTTCTTCAAATCATTGCTTCAAGGTAAGGAATGATTGACCTTCACTATGTATAGTATATGTGGCATACATGTATTGCATTTTGTAGATCATTCAATGTCCTTTGATTTGAAAAAGCTGAAATGAGCAACTGCACCTCCAGAGCAGTTTTCAAAGTTATGCACAAAGCCCACTACCAACTCCCACCAAAAAGCACTAAATATCATAGACTGTAAGATTCTAAAGAGCATGAGACCAAAAAATACAGAGTTACATGAGATAAAGGATGGAGGAGCAATGTGTTGGCCAAAAGTTTGTTTCAGCTGCAATGCAAAAGATTGAAAAAAAGATCTGTGCATATGTGAGTAGAGTATCCAATTGTCCTGACTGCAAACCCGAAAGGAATTAGAGTAGTGTCTGCTCAAACAGCCTAAGCACCCAAATGTCCTCAAACTCCCCAGTGAGATAGTCTGAGGCTTCCAATGTACCTCAAATACCCAGCGGGATTAATGTAAAGGGAATTCTACATGCTTGATTGCAGAGTTACGGGACTAGATCAAAATGTTATAGAAACCAAGAGCACAGCAAACAGCGAACTGACAATACTAGTGGAGAGAAATTTTACAGGGGATGCAAAGTACCATAAAAGACCAAATAAATAGAAAATATATTTAAGCAGACTATTAAGAAAAAAATGAATAATCCCAGCACATGGAAAAATGTAGAATGAAAAACATTGCTGTAACACACATCAAAGTTGCTGGTGAATGCAGCTGGCCAGGCAGCATCTCTAGGAAGAGGTACAGTCGACGTTTCAGGCCGAGACCCTTCATCAGGACTAACTGAAGGAAGAGTTAGTAAGAGATTTGAAAGTGGGAGAGGGAGGGGGAGATCCAAAATGATAGGAGAAGACAGGAGGGGGAGGGATGGAGCCAAGAGCTGGACAGGTGATTGGCAAAGGGGATATGAGAGGATCATGGGACAGGAGGCCCAGGGAGAAAGACAAGGCCGGGGGGAAACCCAGAGGATGGGCAAGGGGTATAGTCAGAGGGACAGAGGGAGAAAAAGGAGAGTGAGAGAATGTGTGTATAAAAACAAATAACGGATGGGGTACGAGGGGGAGGTGGGGCATCAGCGGAAGTTAGAGAAGTCAATGTTCATGCCATCAGGTTGGAGGCTACCCAGACGGAATATAAGGTGTTGTTCCTCCAACCTGAATGTGGCTTCATCTTTACAGTAGAGGAGGCCACGGATAGACATGTCAGAATAGGAATAGGATGTGGAATTAAAATGTGTGGCCACTGGGAGATCCTAAGGAAGGGCCAAGCACAAAGAAGTGGCCGTGGCTGGATGCCGACACGGCCTTGGGCTCGAGTTCGGCAGGGCGGCAGCGGGCAGTGGCAAGACAGCCAGCGAGAACAAACTGGAGGAGAAGCTGTACACGGTGCTGTCGCAAGATCGAAGAAGATGGAGGTGCATAACTGCCAACCCCAGAGTCAGGACGCCACCCACCAACTGACTGAGATTAATAAATTAACAACAGTAGAAGACAATAATGACAATAGATAAAATAATTAAGTCTTGTAATTCATTAATGACCTTTTATTCTGAATAGAATTCAATAAGCTTCCTTCTTTGAATGTATGTTAACTGCAGTTGTTTAAGTGATGTTCATTCCTGATATTGGCAACTGAAAGAAGAATCGCAGCAGCATCTGTGTTTACCAGCGCATCTTTATAATAAAGTTAAATGAATAACAGCAGGAATAGGCTGTCTGGTGCTTTAAATCGGCTCTGCCATTCAGCAAAACCTTGGCTGATCTTTTACCTTAGCTGCATTTCCTTTCTCTGCTCTCCTGTGCTTTGATTTCTTTATTATCCAGAAATCTATCAACCAGTGTGTTTTGCATTTAATGACTGAACCTCCACTGACTGCACGGGGGAAGAATTCTGAAGATTCACCTCCCTGAGAGCGAAGTAATTGCTCCTTATCTGAGTCCTAATTGGCCACTCTCTTATCTTGAGACTGCATCCCCTGTTTCTTGCCAGTGTGACGATCCTCCTTGAAACCAGCCTGTTGAGCCCTTTGTGAATTTCAGTGAGATCTCCACTCGTTCTTCTTGAAAATACAGGTACAGCCTCTGCTCAGTCTCTTCTGGTAATACTGTTCCAGCAACCAGTCTGGTAGTCCTTTCATCCTCACTGCTAAGCATATCTTTTTTTAGGAAAGGACACCAAAACTCTACAGAACCCACACAGAACACTGGCGCACCTCAGGAGTGTGTGCTAAGCTCACTGCTCTACTCTCTATATACACATGACTGTGTGGCTAGGCATGGCTCAAATACCATCTATAAATTTGCTGATGATACAACCATTGTTGGCAGAATCTCAGGTGCCGATGAGAGGGCCTACAGGAGTGAGATATGCCAACCAGTGGAGTGGTGCTGCAGCACAGGACTGAAAGAAGCTGCAGAGTGTTGTAAATCTAGTCAGTTCCATCTTGACTAGCCTACAAAGTACCCAGGACATCTTCAGGGAGCGGTGTCTCAGAAAGGCTGTGTCTATTATTAAGGACCTCCAGCACTCAGGGCATGCCCTTTTCTCACTGTTACCATCAGGTAGGAGGTACAGAAGCCTGAAGGCAAACACTCAGCGATTCAGGAACAGCTTCCTCTCCTCTGCCATCCAATTCCTAAATGGACATTGAACCCTTGGACACTACCTCACTCTTTTTTTTAATATACAAAATTTCTAATTTTTGCATGTTTTAATCTATTCAATATACATACACTGTAATTTATTTTCTTTTTTTTAAATTATTTTTTTTCTCTCTTCTATATTGTGTATTGCATTGAATGGCCGCTGCTAAGTTAACAGATTTCACATCACGTGCCGGTGATAATAAACTTGATTCTGATATAATTGCCAGAAGATAGCTTTGTTCCCAAATTCAAATCCTCTTCCAAAAACAACAGGAATTCTGCAGATGCTGGAAATTCAAGCAACACACATCAAAGTTGCTGGTGAACGCAGCAGGCCAGGCAGCATCTGTAGGAAGAGGTGCAGTCGACGTTTCAGGCCGAGACCCTTCATCAGGACTAACTCTTCCAAAATGTTACTTAATGTTACAAATGTTACTGTTTGATCAGAGGGGCGGAACAAAGTTATGACGGCACTAAACAGCGACTCTTTGCTTGCGTCTTTGGAAACAGCTCTATTTCTATCTGTGATATCTCTTTTTTTCCTTTACAAGGTTCTTTTGAAGACCCTGACCTGGAGTTACACTCTTACTTCAGTCCTTTGTGGAAAAAGACCCGCTCTCAGGGCCTCATGACTGGCCACTTTTTGATATCCCAAGTAGGTAGAGTGCACCTTCAAGGTGACGGACTTTTATGGCTCTGGAGACATGCTGACTCTCGGTCAGTGCTCCTGACTGAGGCGTTGTGGGAGAACATGGAACGTCAGGAGCAGCAGGTTAGCTGCCAGGGGTTGTGTGTTCAGGGAGCTGTACTCTGGTGCCAACTCTCTGGGTGCAGAGCTCGGAAAAAGTGACACAACGGACTTTTAACATCGTAAATCAGCAAGTTGTTTGGCGTGTCTTCCCTCTCGCTGTGAAACGGGGACACCTCTTTTCCCCTTATTGGGAAGAGAGAGAGCCTGTGGTATATCGAATTGTCAGGTGAATAAGTAGTCTTTGGGGTACTGCAAGTCTGTGCCTTTATTGATGCTTTGCTGCACACTTCAGTGCTTTGTAGAGGGCGCTGATGCATTTTTGCTGGTGGGGGTTGGGAGGTTATTGCCTTGCTGCTGCTTGTGCGTGGGTGGGGAGAGCTGGGGGGGCTTTGGGGTTCTAACATTTTAACTGCCATTCATTCTTCGGGGCACTCCTCTGTTTTCGTGGATGTTTGCCAAGAAGAGGAATTTCAGGATGTATATTGCATACATTTC
This sequence comes from Mobula birostris, assembly GCF_030028105.1. Lineage (NCBI taxonomy): Eukaryota > Metazoa > Chordata > Chondrichthyes > Myliobatiformes > Myliobatidae > Mobula > Mobula birostris. The sequence goes on from NC_092372.1 coordinate 183,910,341, forward strand.
CCTGGCATTAAATGCACCTGTTGAACCTATTGATTACTCCACCTATATGTTACCTTTCAATGACTTGTGTACTTGTCAACAGGTACCATAGTACCTGTTAAAATTTACTACTTAAATTTTCACCATTTGAAAACTACTCTCCTTTGTGCACCAATCCTGTATGTTCATCATTACAACTTAAATAGTATTTCACTACATATTCAACACTCTGCAATCCTGCCATATCTTAATTAATAGAGAACAATTCACTTTCTAAAGGGAAGTCAAAGCTACTTCAACATCTCACCCTCAACTGTGGTGGGAACCAGCATGTGAATGCCATAGATCGGCTCATGCATTTAAAACTTTGTTCAGCCAGAATTACCATGTGAATGATCTACCTTGGCTTCCTTTGATACCTCCACCATCTCCACCAAGACAGTCTTCAGCCAATTAGAATCAACCTCATTGGAGAGAGTCCAGAGGAGGTTCACAAGGATGATTCCAGGAATTAAAGGGTTAACATATGAGGAGCATTTGGCAGCTTTGGGCCTGTACTCACTGGAATTTAGCAGAATGCACGGGGATTTCATTGAAACCTACCAAATGTTGAAAGGACTAGTTAGGATGAATGTGGAGAGGCTGTATCCTATGGTGGGGGTATCCAGAACTAGAGGGCACAGCCTCAAAATTGAGGGGCGATCTTTTAGAACAAAGGAAAGGCAAAATTTTTTTAGTCAGAGAGTAGTGAATCTGTGGAATGCTCTGCCACAGTCTGCGGTAGAGGCCGAGTCTGTGGATATACTTAAGGCAGAGGTTGATAGTTTCCTGATCGATCAGGGCATCAAAGAATATGGCGAGAAGGTGGGTGTATAGGGTTGAGTGGGATCCAGGATCAACCATGATGGAATGGCGGAGCAGACACGATGGGCTGAATGGCCTAATTCTGCTCCTATGTCTTAAGGTCTTAGATGATAATACCAAGAAAAAGCTAGGCTTGCTGAATGCAACAATGCCATGAGACCAAACATCCCCCCCCCCAACATTGTAGATTTACGCTCTGGAACTAGCTCACTTGTATTCAAACTACGCTAACAGCATCTGCTCAGCCATGTGAAAAAATACTGAGGTATGTCTTGTCCACAAAAGTCAATGAAAAACCAAATGGCTTATCCAATCAATCTGCTCTCATTGAGCAAGGTGTGGGCAGGTGTCCTCAACAGTGGTATTACGAATCACATATTCAACAACTTAATTCGAAAGGTGTAGTTTGGGTGTATGAGGACTATCTTATCATAGCCTTGGAAGATCTGAATCCCAGAGGTGAAGTGCTATTATAATCGAGGCAGCATTTAGCCAAGGGAAGCTAAGGAAGCCTGGTAAAAGTGGAAAATTGTCAGTGTGTTCGGATATGGCCCAAGTCCAGAGAGAGAGACACTGAAACTGGTTGACAGTTTGCAGACTTTAATACAAACAGTACTTTAAGGGAAAAGAAAACAATAAACGTTCAGCCAATCAGGACCAGTAACTAAAACTCTCAAACAGAAAACTAAATGCCAACACCAAAACTGAAAGGAATATCTAAATATAAAACAAATACTTCTAGTCTTCAACATCAGTCATCTTGATAGTCTACATTCGCAGGCAAGGCCAAATGCAGGCAGGCAGCTGTGCTTTGCTCAAGTCTCGACAAGAACTACAATGATAAGAAGGGAGTTAAACACCACAATAACTAGCTGAAATGTGGATATTCACCAGCGCAATGCTGAATCTGCTGCACTGCTGAGTCTGTGGTTGTGACAGAAACACTGGCTGAAGTCAAACCTCATCGAAAATAGGTTAACGGTGGTTAGAAGTTGTAAAGTCATCACTATTTCAAGACAACATTGCAGTCCATTTGCAAACCTCTCAAGGCAGTGACCTAAGCCCTAAGTACTGTATCAATAGACAATAGTCAATGTGGAGATATTCACTGATGATTGCATAATGAACAACTCTGTTTATGACTCCTCAACAAATGAAGCAGTCATCATGACCTAAACAGCATTCAGGCATGGAACATTTGCACTGAAAGGATAGACAATGATCATCTTTAACAAAAACAAGTCCATTTACAAACCCTTAATGGTAGTACTATCACTAAGTCACCCAGCATTAACAGTCTGGAAGTCACCACTGATCAGAGTCTTAACCGGATCAGCCACATCTATAAGTAATAAGTTGGGAGTGTAATAAATCACTTGCTCCTCGAAGTCCAACCCTACGTACCCATCGTGAGAGGTGGAAATGTGTAAGGCCGACAGGGCTTTGGTGAAGCTCTATAGGGCAATCTCCTGTACAGTGGATACAATGGATGACAGAAACAGTGATGAACTCTTGGCTTTGGATGATGGAGATGGGCTGTCATCAGTGGCCTATGCTCTACTTGGGAGCTAAGGGCTCAAGAAGAAGTTACCTGCCTGGATGTGTGCAGCTGCAACTTAATACCATCAGATTGGCACCTCACAAAGCATTCATTTGAAATGCCATTTTCCCAGGCATCTCTAGAAACATGCTGGTTAGCCCCTTGGTAATAAGCCAATGGACTCTGTGGAGAGCAAAACCACCTTTCTTGAGCACTGTACATCTAGAGTCGATATGGCTTGGGTCCCACCAGACCAGGAGAGCTGGGATGTTTCGACCACCTGCACCCCAATCTGAGCAAATACCGTGTAAGTGCTGCCTACTTGCAATTACCTGTTGGCATGAAATAACAGATTGAACGCTAGATACAATTATAAAGGAAGTATATTTACAAATTTCAGCTTTATCAAACCGTTAGAAGGAAAAAGAAAAGAAAAAAATTAAAAAGGCTTATTATAGTTAACACAGTCCAAATGTGCACATAAGTTTGGAGACTTTCTTGAAGTTGCTTTTAACTCACACGCTAGACCCACGGTCTGCGTGAAAGCACACACCTCCTTCTGAATGTTGCTCAAAATCAATCTCAAGCAAATGGGCTCCCCCATGGGGGTATCGGTCCATCCTCCTTGAATCATTCATCTGCACAAAGCACCTTGTGCACCAGGGATGGCATCTTCAGCCATCTTCCCTCCTTGTGTTCTCCCAGCTCCCGCCAAAAAGCCCTTGACCCACATCAGGATCCATCATAAAAACCTCTTCACTCAGCGTTCTCTGAAATCTTCTCCTAATTCCACCACCCTGATCGGCTGATACAACATTCCTAAGTTGAACAACATAGCCACTTCTCATTAGCTCAGACCCAAACATGCTAAAGTCAGAGCTGCTAAAATGAAATACCTACAGCATAGCAGAAAAAAATCTTAACCAGGGCATTACACATTCTTTCTGCCAAAGGCACTGTTGGGCTTAAAGCTTTCTACTGAAAAAATACACAATAGGTACTTACCTGGCCTTCTCCAACATCACCTTCCCTGACCTTGACTTCTAGAAGGACAATGGCAGCCAGTATGGTAGCTCCACCACCTGTGGGTTTCCCTCTATTTTGTACACAGTGTAGTCCTGATTTGGCAGTATCTTGTTGGTCCTTCATCCAAGGAGTTTCAGCACAACAACACTTTAGGAGTACATTCACCAGAAGAACCACAGCTGTTCAAGAAAGTGGCTAGTCACCACCTTCTCACAGGCATTTAGGGATGGACTATAAAAGCTGGCTTTACCTGTGAAATTCAGTTCCCAAAATATAAAGGAGAAAAACAACCCTCATTATTTAATATTCTATTTCTGTTCATTCATTTCAGCCTTTTCAAGCTCTAGTACCCATCTGCTGATGACAAGTAATTTTGACTAGCAGCTCATGTTCAAATGTAATATACGTGGTGGTCCCTCCAGGGGTATTAGGCCTTCCATATTATGTACAATCCAGGATCATTAATTAAACTGGATTAAGATGAACATCGTTTCTTTTGTTTTTTCCTGATGCTTCCGTGATAGCTTCTTAATGCAATAGCCAGGTGGAAGGTGTAATAAGACAGGATTAAGTATTGCTCTCATGGTAAATTATCCCTGAGGAAAGAATGATCACACTAAGAGAGAATTTCAAATTCAATTTAAGCCCGAGAAAGCTGGGTTTGAAACTAGTGTGCCGAATTTAAATGCAGATAGCTGTAATGGTATGAATATAATGGTATCGTTCTGGTAAGATGGCGGCACACTTGGACTCAACGGCTTCTACAGGATCAGCCAAAGATGTCGATGTCTTTTTTTAAATGCCTTTTTTTCATAATGGCAAGACCCTGCTGGACATCAAGTACTTAAAGAGCTGCAGGTCGACCCCATTAGTGAGTTGCTCACAGGCGGAGAAGCTGAAGGAGCTGGACTCGGTACAGACCGTGACGCTGCCAGCAACAGAGAGAGGCGAAGGAGGTGTGCAATCTAACAGCAAGTGATCATCTTACTCACTTTTCTTGTGATGCAAGACCCTGTTGGAACATTGCAAGTCCAATTCATTGGTTTATCGGTGAATGGTGGGGGATGGACAGTGGGGGAGCGCTTGGGGGGGGGGAGCTGCGTGGCCTCAGTCGTAACAAGGACTAGGCCTCAAGCCATGGTAACATTAGTTTGCAGCTGTCCAAGGGCAAGCGTTGGAGTCAGGCGCCCCACCGGAGTGCCAGAAGTGCTGTTGTGCGGCATCCATGCTGGAGTTGGTGCTGCCCCCAGTGTTCGCTTGGCAGAAGACAAGCTGTATTGTGTTCAGTTGCAGACTGCTGCAACATCCATGGACTCAGGGACTTGGACTACAGTTTTTTTTTGGTCTGACAGTATTTTACTGCTATCATATGTGCTTGCTACCTTATATCTGCTTGCTGCCCTATAATGTGCTATATATGCCTTGTGCTGTGTATGACCATTAGTACTGTGTTTTGCATCTTGGCCCTGGAACAGCACCCTTTTGTTTGCCTGCATTTATGGGTACTCATGTATGGTTGAATGACAATTGAAGTTGAACCTGATGAGGACAAGATTGGCAAGGTTGGATCTGGAAAATAGAATAAGATGGTAGATCAGCAGCACCAGATTTTCAAGTGTTTATTTTCTGATTCTCAACTAAAGTTCATTGCAGTGACAAAAGTTCTATCAGACTTCTGCATCAGCTCTGGCTAGCTAATGAAGAAAGGAAGTATTAAATTGAAAGAAGACATTCATTGTTGTGAAGATTAAAGGTAGGTCAGGAGATTGAGAAATATTTAAAAACAAGTAAAGGATTGTTTAAATAATTATAGAGAGAGAGAGACTATGAGAATAAGTGACGAAATAATGTAAAACACACATAAAAGTTGTTACAAGTATATAAAACGAAAGAAAGTAGCCAATGTAAACATTAGTCTGGTAGAGGATGAAACCTGGGAATTAATCATTGAAAATAAGGGTAAAAGAAATTCTAAATAATTATTTTGTATCAGTATTAATGGTAATCATGGGCTTTCAGGGAAGAAAGACTTTAAATATATCCCTGCTGCTGAAAAACAAGCACCCAGCAAACTGATGAGGCTAAAGGATGAAATTGATGCAGCTACAAAGAAGGCATGACAGCTGCTATATTTCATCTGGAGTTTGAGGAGATCTGGCGTATCACCAGACATTTGCAAATTTCTACAGATGTACCATGGAGAGCATTTTAACTGGCTGCATCACTGTCTGGTAAGGCAGGTATGGCAGGGGGGGCATTGCATAGGATCGAAATTAGCTGCAGAAAGCTATAAACTCAATCAGCTCCATCATGGGCACCAGCCTCCCTGGCTTCCAGTACATCTTCAAGGAGCAATATCTCAAAAAGGCAGTGTCCATCATTAAGGACCTCCCATCACTTTGGACATGCCCTCTTCTCATTGCTGCCATCAGAGAGAAGATACAGGAGCTTGAAGGGACACACTCAGTGATTCAGGAACAGCTTCTTCCTGTCTGCCATCCGATTTCTGAATGGACATTGAACTCATGAAAACTGCCTCACTACTTTTATCTTCTCTTTTTGCGTTACTTATTTAACTCACAGTTGTTATTATTCTGTATGACAATGTACTGCTGCTGCATGGCAACAAATTTCACGACATATCCCAGTGACATTAAACGTGGTTCTGGTTCTGATTGTGAAGTTCTGTCCATTTAATGTTCGACATCCTAGGACCTTAGAGGAGATTTCTGGATGGATAGTGGGTGCATTGACTTTGATCAACCAAAATTAATTGGGCCCTAGAAAGAACAGGGAATTAGAAAACGGTAGATGTAACATCATTATTCAAGAAAGGAGCAAATGGAAAACAGGGAACAGTAGGCCAGTTAGCCTAATACCTATCATTGAAAATATTGTGGAATCCATCATTAGGGAAATAATAGTGAGATATTTACAACTCAGAAGAAAATAAAGCAGAATCAACTTTTGTTTATGAAAGGAAATTGACTTTGAAATGTTTGCTAGGATTCATAGGTATATAACAATCAGGATGGATAAGGGGAAACCAGTGAACATAACTGATATTGTATCACAAAAAAGGAATACTACACAAAGAAAGAACTGTTTGGGGATGATGTGTTGGATGAATAGTGGAAAGCCTGATTAACAGAAAAAAAGAGCCCAAAAAATGAGTCATTTTTAGATTGGCAGTAAGTAATAGTTATTTGCTCTCAGCTACGGTAACAGTAGTGTAGCGGTTAGTGCAACATTACTACAGTTCAGGGCTTTGAAGTTCAGAGTTCAATTCCAGTGGCATCCTGTAAGGAGTTTGTAGATTCTCCCTGTGACCACATGGTTTTCCTTTAGTGCTCCACTTTCTTCCAACAGTCGAAAGACCTACTAGTTTGTAGGTTAATTGTTCATTGTAAATTGTCCTGTGACTAGACTAGGGATAAATAGCTGGGTTGCTAGGCAGTAAGGCTCATTGTGCTAGAAAGGCCTGTCCCATATTGCATCTCTAAATAAATAAAAATAAATGCATTAGTAAATTCAATGAAGAGTGCATTATAGCCATTTTTGCTCATCAAAAAAACTTGATGGGTTACTAAGTTGTGAAGAGGCACAAAGAACATGAAAAGGGATGTTGGTAAGTTAAGTGAATGGGCGATATAGAACATAGCACATTATAGCACTGGACCGGTGACTGATGCCAATTTATACTAAATATTCCCGTCCTGTGTATCATCCATTTCCCTCCTTTCCCTTCGTATTCATATGTCTACCTGAAAGCTTTTTAAACTTCACCAAACTGCCTGGTTTCACTACCATGTCGGGCACCTACCATTGTCTATGTAGAAAACTTGTCACCTTTAAACATCACCTTTAAACCTCCCTCCTCTAGCCTTAGGAACATGTCACCTGGTGTTTGATATTTCTATTGTGGAGAACAGATTCTGACTGCCTACCCTCTATCAGCCTTGATTGCTGTAGGGAAAACAACTAAAGTTTGTCTAACCATATATAAGTTGCAAGGAACAATGTTGTGGTAAACCATATATATATATGTTGTAACTGGGTTACCTGTCTGGACATGCCCCTCTGCTGACTGCCCCTATGGCTCCTCACACAGATCCCTGAATAAAGGTGTTTTTGCCCTGCTCTTCCCCCTCAGACCAGGGGTAGACACTCAGCATGGAGGTCACATCTTACTGCGAAAAAAAGCCTTTCAGTATTTACCCTACTTCAGTCTTTTGGAACTATTGAAGGAGCTTCAATTTTATTTGCAGTAAATTTTAAAGCATGGAACACACTCTGAGACCCGACAAGTTAGATCTCGATCCTCAAACGCCTGAAGCTGGAAATGCTTTCAAACTCTGGCTGGCCTGCTTCGAAGTGTACCTAGAGGAGATTAAAGCAATCGACCCTGTAGCGAAGCGCAGATTTCTACTTTCCAGGGTCAGTCCACAGGTCTATTCGCTGATCAGTGACCAGCTGAACTACAACAGCGCGTTGAGCGCCCTCAAAGGACAATACCTGCGGCCGGTAAACAGCGTCTATGTGCGACATCGCTTAGCGACACGGCAACAATGGCCCGGGGAATCAAGTGCTGAGTTCGTCCGAGTCCTGCAGACACTCGTGCAAACCTGCAATTGCCAGGAGCTGATGGCGGCACAGCATGCAGAGCTCCTAGTGAGAGACGCTTTCGTCACGGGGACCAGGTCAGTGTATGTGCGCCAGCGACTGCTGGAACAAGCTGATCTTACCTTACATTCGGCGATTGAGCTGGCCGACACGCTGGAGGCCGTTCTGCACAACTCTGAGGCTCTCCAGGCATGCGATCCCTGATGACCACAGACCCCGTAACCCGCCAGCGAATCAACCTCGGCTGCTGCCAGTCGTGAGTCCGCGAACTGCTACTTCTGCGGACTCGAGAAGCACCCCCGGAAACGCTGCCCGGCCCGAGAAGCTACCTACTCCAGCTGTGGAAAGAAGGGCCACTTCGCCAAGGTCTGTAAGTCCAAACCGCGAGTGGGATTGAGCAGCACCGCGTGCGAAACATGGGGGCCGCCATCTTGCCTGCCGCCATCTTCCCTGCATGCCGCCACCACGTGCGAGACATGGGGGCGGCCATCTTGGTCGGCGCCACCTTTCACCGCCTACGACCGACAGGTGCTCACGGTGGCACCCCACCGTGCCGGACCAAGACAGTGACTCAACCCTGGCTTCCGTGACCCTCGACCAAAGCGCTCCCCACCAGCACGCAAGGTCAGTGATGGGCATCCTGGTGGAGGGGCACAGGACAAGCTGCCTGTTTGACACAGGCAGCACGGAGAGTTTTATCCACCCGGACACGGTACGGCATTGCGGACTCACGATACGGCCGGTAAGTCAGAAGGTTGCCGTGGCTTCCGGGTCGCATACAACAGACATCCAGGGGGTTGTGTAGCGATGCTAGTGGTTCAGGGCACAGAATATAGAGACTTTACGTTACTGGTCATGCCTCAACTGTGTGCCCCTGTGCTATTGGGGCTCGACTTCCAGAGCCACCTAAAAAGCGTGACAATGAAGTATGATGGGCCCCTCCCACCAATTACTGTCATAAATCACCAGTTTTGTAGGAATACGTCACATACCCCGCTACTGACCACACACACACGCCGACTCGCACATCCCACCCAACACCATGCCAACTGCCACACTACCGACACCACTTGCGACCTCTCCACCCTCAGGATCCCTCCCCCACCGCTGTTCGCCAACCTGACCCCCGACTGTAAACCTGTGGCAACTAAAAGCAGGAGGTACAGCGCGGGGGACAGAGCTTTCATTAAGTCGGAGGTGCAGCGGCTGCTCAGGGAGGGGGTCATTGAGGCAAGCACAGGTCCTTGGAGGGCGCAGGTGGTCGTTGTTCGGAACGGGAAGAAAAATAGGATGGTCGTGAACCATCAATAGGTTCAAGCAGCTCAACGCATACCCTCTACCCCGCATCGCGGATATGGTCAATCGGATAGCACAGTACAAGGTGTACTCGACCATAGACCTAAAATCCGCTTACCATCAGCTCCCCATCCACCGGGAGGACCGCCCTTACACTGCCTTCGAGGCGGATGGCAGGCTTTATCACTTCCTGCGCGTCCCCTTCGGTGTCACGAATGGTGTATCTGTCTGCCAGAGGGCAATGGACCGGATGGTGGACCAGTGCCAACTGAAGGCCACGCTCCCATATCTGGATAATATCACCATCTGCGGTCACGACCGGCAGGATCACGACAACAGCCTCCAAAAATTTCTCCAAGCGGTCAAAGCTTTCAATCTCACCTATAACAAGGACGAGTGTGTGTTTGGGACCACCCGACTTGCTATCCTTGGGTGTGTCATGGAGAATGGAGTCATTGGCCCTGACCCCGACCGTATGCGCCCCCTGTTGGAACTCCCTCTTCCCAACACCCTCAGAGCCCTCAAGAGGTGCCTGGGCTTCTTTTCATATTATGCCCAATGGGTCTCTAACTACGCAGACAAAGCCCGCCCCCTGGTCAAGTCCACCACATTCCCCCTCTCTGCTGAGGCCCGCGCGGCCTTCAACCGCATAAAAGGGGACATTGCCAAAGCAGCATCTCATGTCCTCAATATCTATTGATTAGTTTTTTTAATTATTATTTCTTCTTTTTGTATTTGCACAGTTTGCCTTCTGCATTCTTGTTGAATGCCCTGGTTGGGTGATATTTCATTGATTCTGTATGGTTGTTATTTGATAAATTTATTGAGTATGCCCACGAGAAAATGAATCTCACAGCTGTAAATAGTGACGTATTTGTCATTTGAAAGTAAAATTTAGTTTGAACTTTTTGAAGTTTGGAGCACCTGCCACATGAAATACAAAAAAGGCAGAAAATTAAGAAGGTAGAGTTTAGGAGGTTTAATGGCGCCTAACGGCAACTCCTTTACTTGCATCTTCAGAAACGGCTCTATTTCCATCTTTAATATCTCTATTTTTCCCTTTCAGGGTTCTTTTGAAGACCCTGACCTGGAGTTACATGCTGACTATGGTTCTTTGCAGGAATGGGACCTGCTCTCGGGGTTCCATAACTGGCCATTGTTCAGCATGCTGAAGGCTCAGCCCAAGAGTCTGGCTCGAATTTGCAAGCCTAGGATCTCAGGGCTCTGGAGACGGGCAAATCGGGGGTCGGTGTCATGACAGGAGACCCGTGTGTCGTCGGGGGAGTCGGGATATCTGCAGTGTGCCGGGAGACCCGGGATCTTTGCGATCTTCAGGCACAGAACTTGAGAAAAGCAACGTAATGGACTTTTAACATCATAAACCAGCGAGTTGTTTGTTATGTCTCCCTGCTCACTGGGGAAATGGAGATACTTCTTTCTCCCTTATTAGGGAGAGAGAGAAAGAACCTGTGGTATGTCAAATATGGGTGAATCGTGAAGTCTTTGGAGTAACTGCAAGTCTGTATCTTTGCTATTGTTTTGCTCAGGCTTGAGCGCTCGTTGGTGGTGCCAATGCTTGTTTTTTTTGCCGGTGGGGAGAAGGGGATTGTTGCTTATGCGCAGGAGGGGGCAGCAGGACTTTGGGGTTCTAACGTTTAAGTGTCATTCATTCTTTGGGGCACTCCTCTGTATTCATGGATGGTTGCAAAGAAAAAGCATTTCACGATGTATATTGTATACATTTCTCTGACATTAAATTGTACCTTTGAACCTTGAACCTTAACAGGATGATAGTAGTTAATGCAAGGGTTAAGCAGAATTAAGTAGGGAAACCATCATGCAACTTTACAAGGCACTTGGTGATTTTGGTTTCTATATATTAGAATTGATACAGTATCTTCAAAACGTATGCTGAGTAGGTTTATTAGGTTGAGTCCTGGGATAAAACAGCTGAAATATGAAGGAAGATTGAGCAGAATGATCTATGGTCATGGATTTTAAAGGAATTCTTCGAGTACGAGCTTTGAGAATTCAGGAGCATATTTTTAGAATAAATGGGTGCCATTGTCAGATCCTGAGGCTTTTGCGATCCAAAGGTTTTTCAGAAATCAAGAATGAGACATAAAACTTGATGCATATGACTGTTTTATTATGTATTACAAGGACAAAGAAGAACAGAAGAATAAAGAAAAGACTGACTAAAATGTGGTTGTGATATTCTCATAGGCAGACGAGAGATAGCAAAATTACATTGATAACAATTAACCTATAAAATAGTCAGCTTCACATGGCATGACACCTGCTACTGAAAACTAAGAAGCTTCTAGAAAAATACAGAAGCAACAGTACCATAACTACTGGAAGATGCATTGAACAATTCATACTGTATATGTAGGTGCTAGATATTAAAATAGAAACAAGTACAGGCAAGTTAACTGCAAGGTAAGCAACAATTCTACACTCCAATTCAACACAATATAAAGTAATAAAGAGGAGAAATTCATTCTCACAGAGGATCGTAAATGTTTGGATTTCACTAGTCTAAAAAGCTGAATGATTTAACATATTCAGGATGGAGAGTGACAGATATTTGATCAAAGCAGACAGGAGGCTTAGAGGCAGCATAGAAAATGGTGTTATGGCCAAGACTGGGTCGGCTACGACCTTCATAAAAATCAAAGCAGTTACAACAGACTGATTGGTCTAGTCTTGAAATGTTTTTACATTCCCTTTGGCATTAACTGCCTCTTGGAAAACAACAAAAAGCCAGGTTAATTAAGATCTTATTCTATGTGGTATGTGACTCTAGGATGCTGCCTGGATTAGAGAGCATGCCTTATGACAATAAATTGCACAAGCTGTGGCTTTTCTCTTTGGAGCGAAGAAGGATTAGAGATGACATGATGGAGACGTATAACATAATAAGAGGCATAAACAGAGTGGACAGCCAATGTCCTTTTCCCAGTCCCACTGAAGGGTTTTGGCCTGAAATGTTGACTGTACACTTTTCCATAGATACTGCCTGGCCTGCTGAGTTCCTCCAGCTTTTTGTGTGTGATGTCCTTTTCCCAGGGTGGAAATGGCTAATATGAGAGAGCATAATTTTAAATTGATTGGAAGAAAGTATAGCTAGGATGTCAGAGGCTGCTGTTTTTACAGTGTAATGGGTGTATGGAACGTGTTGTCAAGGATGGTGATAGAGGCAGATTCATTAGGGACATTTCAGAGGCTCTTAGATTGGCACATGGAAGATAGAAAATGGAGGGTCATGTGGGAGGAAAGGGTTAGATTGATCTCGGAATAGGTTAAAATGCTAACACACCAACATGGGTTGAAAGGCCTTTACTGTGCCATACTGTACTATGTTCTATGACTAATTCAGGAACATTGCCATATTTGTCCTGAAGGCCTGGGGAAGTGGGTCGAATACTCACTTGGTCTCTCTTAGAGGAATGTACTGCAAAACTAAACAAGAACAAATCTGTGGCTCCAATCAGATTCCACCCCAAAATCTATCCTCTGGCTCTCCTGTCCTTCTTCAGAGAGGTGGACCATTACCTTATATTCACCTTTCTGAACTGTAAACACTTCTAACCACTTCTATAAACTGTTTACATTGTAAGTACATTCTGACATTTATGTATTTAGGCACATTTTGTTCCATATCCATACTATATACTCAAACTTTATTTTTATATAATGCTTTATACTTTATAATTGTTGAATTTTGGTTTGTTGCATGTCGCACATCAGCAAATTCCTAATACATGTAAATGTATCTGGTGAATAAAGCTGATTCTTGATTCCGCCATAAGGTTCTAGGTCCATGCAGAGTAGAACAGATATTAACATATACCTCAACTCCACAGCAATACAATCTTTTCACTCTCACCTTTAATGCTGTACACATGATTCCAATCTTTCAATGTCTGGTTAATCCCCTGTACTGAATTCAATGTACTCAATGACGCAACAGATGCAGCTCGGCAGAGAAATACTGCAGTGGCATATCGTAACTACCAATAACTAGCCCTGGAAATCCCACCCCGGTTTATCATTGAAGTAATATGAATTTTGCAATTACACTGGCATTCTCTTGATAATGCCAGTGTGGTGGTAATTAATGATGAATTATTGTTCAGGAGAGGAGAGACTAGACTGTGGTTTAATTGTGGATCCTTGCAGCTGCTAATGTATGGATAATATATGGAGATTGCCAGCCCATCAACTCAGGATGGCTTTGAACACATGGCCCCAAGATAAATAGAAGCTGTTTCTACCCGCATTGATTCATGTTCTGTGGTAATTACATCACAATTCTGTGACATGGCAGGATTAGAAACTTACATAAAGAGTATGATTTCAGTTTAAATAAATGCCATTTAAAATCATTTATACAAAGTCCCTTATTCAGTATCTATTATAATTGAGTTGGTAAATCTTCATGCGGCTTTTTAAGATTCTGCAACTCAAAACTTGGCACTGCCAGTGTGTGATGCCCATTGCGAAGTTTGTGAATTCTGCCAAACATTAAGCATTAGATGCAGGAGGGTATCTTTTATTTATCTACACTGCAATGTGTTTGGAATGTTTTTGGGAAAGGAATCTGAGGGATGGGACTAACGTACACTTGGAAAGGCAAGGATTGCTTCAAGATTGTCAGCATAGCTTTGTTAGGAGGAGATCCTGTCTGATCAATTTGATTTTTTTTTAAGTGATTACAAAATATACTGATGAAGGCAGTGCAATTGATGTAATCTACATTGACTTCAATAAAAAGGTTCCATATGGGAATCTGTTCAAAGGTCAGAGCAAAATCCAAGGCAAGTTGGCAAATTTAGTCCAAATTGACTTAGTAATGAAAAGCAGAGGAGGATGATAAAGGACTGTCTTTTGTGATTGAAAGCTTAATTGTACTGATAAACTACAGAGATGGTACTGGGAACCTGTTTGTAGAATATAATAACAATTTGGACGTGAATGTAGAATGCAATGTGCAGATGACACAAAACTTGGCAGTGCTGTCAATAATGAGGTAGTCTCAGGTTACAGGATGAAATTGATCGGTTGATAAAATGACCTGGGTTATGGCAGAAGGAACTTAATCCTGATAAATGCCAGATGAGGCATTTTGGCATCTAGTAAGGCTGGGCCATAAGCAAGGAGTGGCAGAACCAGGGTGTATCGAGGAATAGAGTGACATTGGTCCAAAGATTCGGAAAGATAGCAGCACCATTATTAAGGTGGTGAAACAGGCAATTGAGATACTTGCCATACATAGCTAGAGTATAGAATATAAGTGCCGAGCAAGTATGGTCCAACTTTATAAAAATTTGTTTAGGGGACTGCCAGAGTATTGTGTGCATTTCTGCTTGCCACACTGTAGGAAGGATATCATTGGACTGGTGTGGGATATTGCCTAGTAACAAGTGCTTCAGATGTGAGGAGAGACTGAATAAACTGTGTTTGTTTTCTTTGGAACATAGGCAGCTGAGGGATCGTCATAGCAGCATGTAACATTAAGAATAGCATTAATGCAATTGATGATAGGAAACTTATCTTGATAGCAGATGTCTAAAATTAGTGGGCATAAATTTACAGTAAGGGGTGAAAGGACTATACTCTCTGGAGTTCAGAAGAATGAGGGGGGATCTTATGGAAACATACAAAATTTTGAAAGGAATAGATAAGATAGAAATACAAAACTTGTTTCCATTGGTAGGTGAGACTAGAACTAGGGGACATTGCCTCAAGATTCAGGGGAGAAGATTTAGGACAGAGATGAGGAGAAACTGTTTTTCCCAGAGAGTGGTGAATCTGCGGAATTCTCTGCCCGGGGAAGCAGTTGAGGCTTCGTCACTAAATATATTTAAGATACTGTTAGATAGATTTTTACATAGTAGGGGAATTAAGGGTTATGGAGAAAAGGCAGATAGATGGAGCTGAGTTTACAGACAGATCAGCCACAATCTTACTGAATGGCGGGGCAGGCTCGATGGGCCCGATGGCCTACTCCTGCTCCTATTTCTTATGTTCTTATGTTCATGCTGACTATTCCCAATCATATTATGCCTCTCCAATTGTTCATAAATCCTGCCTCTCAGGATCTTCTCCATCAATTTACCAACTACTGAAATAAGACTCACTGGTCTATAATTCTTATGTTCTTATGATTAGAGGGAGCCCTTCAGAGAATGACTAGAATCTGGATTGAACTACCTGAGTGGGCAGTGAAGAGAGATGCCCTCAGTATATTTAAGTATATAGACAAGCACCAGATTCACCAAGACATAGAAGGCTATGGGACCAAGAGCTAGTACAGTGGCATGCAAAAGTTTGGGCACCCCTGGTCAAAATTTCTGTTACTGTGTATAGCTAGGCGAGTAAAAGATGAACTGATTTCCAAAAGGCATAAAGTTAAAGATGACACATTTCTTTAATATTTTAAGCAAGAAAACTTTTTTATTTCCATCTTTTACAGTTTCAAAATAACAAAAAGGGAAAAGGGCCTGAAGCAAAAGTTTGGGCACCCTGCATGGTCAGTACTTAGTAACACCCCCTTTGGCAAGTATCACAGCTTGTAAATGCTTTCTGTAGCCAGCTAAGAGTCTTTCAATTCTTGTTTGGGGGATTTTCACCCATTCTTCCTTGCAAAAGGCTTCTAGTTCTGTGAGAATCTTGGGTGGTCTTGCATGCACTGCTCTTTTGAGGTCTATCCACAGATTCTCAATGATGTTTAGGTCAGGGGACTGTGAGGGCCATGACAAGACCTTCAGCTTGCGTCTCTTGAGGTAATCCATTGTGGATTTTGAGGTGTGTTTAGGATCTTCATCCTGTTGAAGAAGCCATCGGCTTTTCATCTTTGGCTTTTTTTATAGACAGTGTGATGTTTGCTTCCAGAATTTGCTGGTGTTTAATTGAATTCATTCTTCCCTCTACCAGGTAATGTTCCCTGTGCCACTGGCTGCAACACAAGCCCAAAGTATGATCGATCCACCCCCAATGCTTAACAGCTGGAGAGGGGTTCTTTTCATGAAATTCTGCACCCTTTTTTCTCCAAACGTATCTTTGCTCATTGTGGCCAAAAAGTTCTATTCAAAAGGTTCAAAGGAACATCTAAACAAGCCTGATGCACTTTGGAAACAAGTCCTGTGGACTGATGAAGTTAAAATAGAACTTAAAAAGAAGTTAAAAGTAGAGTGATCCACTTGTCAGGAAAGACATTATCCCACAAGAATACAAAATCCTCTACAGTGATTAAATCTGTAGGCCTGAATGGGGCATTTTAAAATTTACTATGCTGTGGATGTCTGCATATAGTAACTGTACTCTATAATATACTGTGCATATAGTTGAGATAAATTCTACATTGAGTTAGAGTTTATAGCTAAGAAGGGAGGAGTGTTGTGTACTTAATATCTCAGTAATGTTTGAGTAATCTCGTATATATTTTGGTTGATTAAGTACTCTTGTTCAATGAAGTAATTAATTACAGGTTATATGTATAAATATGTTACCTGCATGGATCATCACACTACCACTTGATACTTAAAGTAAAGTCGAAGTACACCCATATTCCCAGACTCCCGAATCTTCTCTTGAATTAGTTTAACGTTTCAAAGTTACAAATCATAACATCAATCCCTGTGATAATGACCTCCATAGTCTCATCACTTTTTGCATAAGGGCATTTCTTCTGAATTTCATTTTGGATTTCTTGGTATCTCTGTGTGATGGTGACCTCAGAACCTACACTTACCCTCTGCATTCACTTTGTCAAAGCCATTAATTGCAGTAAATGTCTCCAATAAACCTCCTCAGTACCCTTTCCTCATCGAATGTGATCTATGGGGAAAACACATCAGTAACAGATTTTCATTGCCAATCTGGTTTACAACTGGATTTTTCTAATACTTTGTTGCTGAGTTGGCTGTGTGATTTCATGACCTTGTAAACTTCCTCATAATACTGGCAGATAGAAAGGGGAAAGGAAGAAAGTCTTGCTTCATGGTGACTTGAATAGCCAATAAATTATGGACACAGGATGGAGTAACCAGTCTCAGTTCCAAACACTATAGCAAAAGAAATCAATTTTCACAAGAAGACAGCCTATTAAAGAGCAAAGGATATAGTCATTGCAGCCAAAATAGATAATTTGGCTGTTGCTTGTCCCAGCAAAAGCAAGATAACTTCTCCAATAAAGTGAAGTTACAGGAAAAAAGTTATATAAAAGTTATGTGCATAACATCATTTTCAGTCGCATAGCACTTATGAGGATAGGATGAGAAGAGTCAGATGGAGTTCAACCTGGAGAAGTGTGAGGTGGTACACTTTGGAAGGACAAACTCCAAGGCAGGGTACAAAGTAAATGGCAGGATACTTGGTAGTGTGGAAGGGCATAGGGATCTGGGGGTACATGTCCATAGATCCCTGAAAGTTGCCTCATGGGTAGATAGGGTAGTTAAGAAAGCTTATGGGGTGTTAGCTTTCATAAGTCGAGGGATAGAGTTTAAGAGTCGTGATGTAATGATGCAGCTCTATAAAACTCTGGTTAGGCCACACTTGGAGTACTGTGTCCAGTTCCGGTCGCCTCAATATAGGAAGGATGTGGAAGCATTGGAAAGGGTACAGAGGAGATTTACCAGGATGTTGCCTGGTTTAGAGAGTATGGATTATGATCAGAGATAAAGGGAGCTTGGGCTTTACTCTTTGGAGAGAAGGAGGATGAGAGGAGACATGATAGAGGTATACAAGATATTAAGAGGAGTAGATAGAGTGGACAGCCAGTGCCTCTTCCCCAGGGCACCACTACTCAATACAAGAGGACATGGTTTTAAGGTAAGGGGTGGGAAGTTCAAGGGGGATATTAGAGGAAGGTTTTTTACTCAGAGAGTGGTTGGTGCGTGGAATGCACTGCCTGAGTCAGTGGTGGAGGCAGATACACTAGTGAAAGTTAAAAGACTACTAGACAGGTATATGGAGGAATTTAAGGTGGGGGGTGTTATATGGGAGGTAGGTTTAAGGGTCGGCACAACATTGTGGGCAGAAGGGCCTATACTGTGCTGTACTATTCTATGTTCTATGTTCTATAGCATTGACTGATAACAGATTACCCAAGCTTCTCACTCTGTGGAAAGCTTTACAATTAAATATTGACTTTCTCCTCAAAACTGCCGAACTGACCTTGTAAGTTAGGTCTGCTGTCCGACACAGAGGCATTTGTCCCTTGAATCTGTTCTCCAACTTAAAATGTATTATTGGCTTAGCATTAACTGCTAGTTTCTGAAAAGAACTCCAACATACAGCCTTGAAAACAAAAAAAATTGCAAATGATATAAATCAGATATACAAACAGGAAGTAGTAAAAATACTCAGCCAGTCAGGAAGCATCTACAGAATGAAATGGAGCCCATGTTTCAGGTTGAAAACCCCTGCATCAGAACCAGGGAAACTGACTCTTCAGATCAATGATTTTCTGGAGTCACTCTGTGACTTGTTGATTTGCTCTTCCATCGCCTATAGCCATTCCTTCCACATGCAACTGCAGAAGACATAGTTTTCATCTAATCCCTTCGCTTAATTCATGCATCTGAACAATCCTTCCAGGTGAAGCAACAACCCACTTGCACTTCTACCAGGCCACTGCATTTCATTTGGTTTTAAAGATCTCGTCTTCCCTACATCAGAGAACTGAAATGCAGATTAGTGACTATTTGGCAGAACTCCTCCATTCAGTTTGCAAGGATTATCCTGAGCTTCTAATTGTCTGTTAAACCACTCCCATTCTGATAACTCTATCTTTGGCCTCCTGCACCGTCCCAATAAAGCTCCATCTAAAAGTGTCTCATTTTCTATCCAGACAAGATTGCAGCTGTTAGGATTCACAACTTCAACAGCTCCAGATAACCAGCCTTTCCTGTTTGTTTCATAATTGGCCATTTCTGATGTAAAGTCATCCATATATAGCAGTACTTAATCTTTTATTTTCTCCACAGGTGTTGCTGGATCTATTAGGAATTTCAAAATATAAGAACATAAAAATTAGGAAAAGAGTTACAACTGGATTTCCATGGTTTCCACCATACCACAGAAATTCCCTTTGCTCTCACCACTATTCCTCCACCCTATGATTTCAAACACTATTGTTTACTCACTTTTTCACATCTTATGAAGGATCATTGACCTGAATTGTTTCTCTCTGTCTCTAAATGATGCCTGACTTGCTGAGTATTCTCAGTTCTGTTTCATATTCAAACCACTTTGTGTGTAGAAATATTTCCTAGCTTCACGCTTCAAAGGTTTTGCTCTTAAACTTTGGCCATGTTCCCTCGTGTTAGAACATAATTAAGCAGCTGTAGCTAACTGACATTCTAATTCTTCACAGTTTCAAATCTTTGTTTTGCTGAAATTCCATGACACTGGAAATGTACCAGCAGTATTATATGGCCAGATCTGAATTCGCAACAAGGATTTTAATGTTTTTAACAGAAGGTGAGACGACATTTCTTGCAAGAACATGCTTCCAGGTTCTCTTTATTAAAAATGTTGGGATGATTAGGCTGGCAATACCCAATGTTTTTCTTAAGTCAAAGTGTAGACTTGATGCTGGCAGAAGCTTAGTATGCCTGAAAAGCAGAAACAACAGACCATGTGAAAATAGGAGGAGTAGATCGTCTGGTCTCTCAGGGCTGCACCAAGTTAAATATGACCATAGTTCCATAATAATGATTCTCTACATTATCCTAGGCTTCAGATCCTTCTCTATGCATCACCCAAAATCTTTCAAAAAATACCCACCTCCACTTTAAACACATGTAACGAGCTAGCCTTTACAATGCTCCAGGGCAGAGAATTCCAGAATTCACTGCCCTCTGTGCAGAGAAATTTATACACATTTCAATTTTGAATGACCTGCCCCTCCACTTCAATCTACGTCCCTTGGTTCAAGCAAGTATAAACCTACATATTGCTTCCTAAGACAATTTCTGGTTGACTTCACAATACTGTGTCAGGATACCAAACCTTGTCACCCCCTCCACTAGTATGTGGCCAATCAAGTTCTGCTTAAAATGGCAATACCATTCACTCATTATATGGAAACACCCAGATCGCTGTCCTCAGGGTTTGGAATATGACCTGAATAGCATTTATTATTTCAGTGGAAGTCGCAGTTAATCCCTGAAATGCCCCAAATGACTCTCCAAATAGATTTAGCTTTTAAAATCAGAGAAAATACACTGCTTTTAAAAAATCATGTAAAATATGGAATAGGAGATTATTATTTTTTTATTCAGAGATACAGCATGGAATAGGCACATTCAGCCCTTTGGGCCACTCTGCCAGCAACCCACTGTATAAGATGATACGAGGCATTGATCTTGTGGAAGCTTTTTCCCAGGGCTGAAATGATTAACATGAGGGGGCATAGTTTTAAGGTGTTTGGAAGTAGGTACAGAGGGGATGTCAAGGGTAGGTTTTTCACAGAGAGAGAGATGGGTGCATGAAACGCATTGCCAGCAACTTTGGTGGAGGCGGATACAATAGGGTCTTTTAAGAAATAGGTACATTGAGCTTAGAAAAATAGAGGGTTATAGGGTAGGGAAATTCTAGGCAGTTTCTAGAGTAGCTTACATGGTCAGCACAACATTGTGTTCTATGTTCTAACCCTAGCCTAATCACAGTACAATTTACAATGCCTACTAACAGCTACTTCTTTGCATTGTGGGAAGAAACTAGAGCACCCAGAGGAAAACTATGCATTCACGGGGAGGATGTGCAAACTCCTTACAGGAGATATCAGAATTGAACTCAAACTCTGGTTGTAATAGAGTCACACTAACCACTACCCTACTGTGGTTTATGTATGAAATGTAATCAGAAAGCCGGAAGAACTTAACCATTGAAGCAGCATCTGCAGAGCAAAAGCTGTAAGTTAATATTTCAGGTCTAGACTCTGTCATGATTATTGTCACTTTCATACAGAGATCACAAGAGGAAAAGATGCATTTACAATTCCACTGCCTCTCAATTTCTCAGGTGGTTGAACCTGTAGAGAATCATTATTACGGTTCTCAGGTAAATCTCATTGAATTTATATTTAGTATGATGTTTATTCTCAGCAGACTATCTCAGCTTACAGTGGGAGTGGGATGAAGGCACTCAGGGATATTTGAAATCTCAAAAATGTGAATTAGATTGAAAAGGAAATAACAATGGAAAACAATCCAAATCTGAATCTGCCTCAAAGAATGTGGAAGCGGGGGATGGGGTCTCCAGATAACCAATCCATTTGGGAGACGTGTTCCTGAATTAAGTTTAGTTAATTTGATATTTTTCTGATTCTGCTGACACAAAGGTAATTTTTCTGATACAAATCTCCAGTTATGCACCTGAATTTCCTGGCCCTCAGGAAATCCAGCAAGTAAAGGAGACAACTATTGATTGTTGGAGTCACCGACTCACAGAGTTACACACCACAAAAATAGGCCCTTCAGCCCAGCTCATTCATTCTGAGCAAGAAGCTGATCTAAATGAATCCCATTTGCCTGCGTTTGGCCCTAGAACAGGTGTGTGCCTTTACAGCAATAAGCAATCTGCTAGAAAAATTCAGCATCTGCAGCTGTGGGAGGAAAGGAACTGTATGTTTTGCGTCAAATCCCTGCATCAGGACTGGTGAAGTAGCAGCGCTTCATTTCTCCAACTCACCCATTCACTCTCCCCAGCCCCACCCCCTCATCCCCACCCCTATGCAACCAGTTAATAATGGTCAAACAGAAGAACATAAGTCTTTGCCTCTGCAGTCCTTCTAATGAAATCCAGGATTTGTCATTATGTTCTGCATCTGTCTCCCAATTAACTCCTCTCTCCACATTATTTTTGAAGACTCTTGCAATTTTTCCATTTGACTACCAATCAGACTCTGTCACATTCTCACTTTCGAGTAAATATCTTGGCCTCAATATATAAATTAAAATAGCAATCAAGAACTGACTGTCTTTGACCATTATAAATGCCATACCCTCATTGCTTCTGGTCCAGGTGGTGCCTACATACAACGTTCCTTTAGTTAACATCCTCTGGACAGATCATGAACCAATATATTTCACTTCTTTTATGGCTTTTACATTTGTTTTTCATCTTGAGTATGATACAGGAGCTGTTGGAGCCCAAAATTTGCAGTTTAGAAATCATCTGGGTGTTCCAGTGCTCCGCAGTCTCTGAGGGGATTCCAGGAACCTCATAGTGAGAAGGCTGCGAGCCGAAGTTTGACTCCATTTCACCGATTAAGCTTCCATTGTTCGCTCATTGAAGCAATGAGGGAGATTCAAACACCGCCTGTTTTTTATTGCTCGGAGATTGCTCTACTGCTGGAGAAGGGAGACGGTCTTTTTATCACTGACATGATTGTTCTGCTATGGAGATGGGAGACTACCTTTTTATCACAGGTGAGATCGCTCTACTATGGAGAGGGAGAATATTGCCCAGGTTTTCTGCGTTTTGGATGTAGACTCGGACTGTGGACTTTTTTTAGTCTTATGACTTTTTTTGCACTTTCGTGTTTTTTGCGCGATCTTTCTTGTTTTTTGTGTGGGGGGAAGGGGGATTTGGGGGTCAATGTGCCTGTTCCATTTTTGTTCATTTTTTTGTACAGGGATAAGGGATTTGAGGGGTTGATGATCATGCAGCCATTCTTTTCTTTCTTGGTTTTGTGGCTATCTGGAGAAGAAGAATTTCAGAATTGAATACTTTGATATTAAATGCATCTTTGAAATGCTACAGATGTCATATAACTGATTCAAGCAAGATCTCTCTTTTTAGCAATGTGATAAAAGGTGCTAAGGACCTCCTTTACTTTCCTAACAATAAAATGCTGATTTGATTTGCACTTGTGGGGATTAATTATCTGTATATAAATGCTGGGAAATTAAATGGCTAATTAGCACATGGGAGCACTGAATTGGGACACCCGCCCTGCGCAAACTACTTTCAACTCGGCAGTCACTTTGCTTTCTGTTTTAAAGAGATTAAAGCTTTTGTGACATTTTCTCACCCAAGCCCAGTTCAAGCCTGAGACTGAATGCTAAACTGTTTAAATAGAGAATGTCAGAATCCAATGCTATTGATGGAAGTTGTAGTCAGAGTAGTTGTGGGTGTCTGAGTTTAAAATTATGTTTTTGCGTTAGATACTGCTGCTATTTTTCTAATTTTCCAAATAGTATACATGAAAATATTACTAATAAATAAACCTAATATAAATGTTTATTGATAAAATTAAAAAATATATATTTTTTTTACCTATTCATTCAAGGAATGTGGGCTTTTCAAGCAGCAGTAGCATTTACGACAGAAATGCAAAAGAAATTTCAGTGGTGACTCTTCTAAAAGCATCCCTTCGGAATATAGAAGCAATCCATAAAAATTCCAGAAATGCATCCTCAAAGAAGCAAATTTGAGGAAGAATTTCTCTTTGGGTGTTTTGACTTTCCTGCCTTTTACCTTATTTTTGGGTCCATTAGTTTCTATCTCGTCTGGACAAAACTTCTGAAAATCAGTTTGAAAAATGAAGGTTCCGTGTTGGCTGTTTGAGGTAGTTTGAAGCTAAGAATTTAGACCATACAACCATATAACTGCAGAATTAGGCCATTTGGCCCATCAAGTCTGCACCATCATTAAATCATGGCTGATCCTTTCTTTTCCCCTCCTCAGTCCCATTCCTCCGGCCTTCTCCCCATAACCTTTGATGCCATCTCCAATCAAGAACCTATCAAGTTCTGCCTTAAATGCACCCAATGATCTGGCCTCCATAGCTGCATGTGACAACAAATTCCACAAATTCACCACCCTCAGGCTAAAGAAGTTACTCCTCTGAACCCTCTCTAATGCCAGCAGATCATTTCTTAGATAAGGATCCCAAAACTGATCACAACACACAAGGCGAGGCCTCACCAGTGCCTCAGCATCACATAAGAATGCTCTTACATTCTAGACCTCTTGAAAAGAATGCTAACATTGCATTTGTCTCTTCACCACCAACTCAACCTGCATGTTCACCTTTAGGGTGTTCTGCACAAGGACTCCCAAGTCCCTTTGCATCTCAGATTTTTGAATTTTCTCCCCCTTTTAGAAAATAGTTTGCACATTTATTTCTTCTACGCAAGTGCATGACCATGCATTTTCCAACATTGTATTTCATTTGCCACTTTCTTGATCATTCTCCTTTTCTGTTAAGTCCTTCTGCAGCTTTCCCATTTCCTCAATACTACAGGCCCCTCCACCAATCTGCATATCATCTGTAAACTTGGCAACTAAGCCATCATCTAAATCACTGATATACAGCATAAAAAGAAACGGTCCCAACCGACCCTGCAGAACACCACTAGTCACTGGCAGGCAACCAGAAAGGGATCCTCTTATTTCCACTCACTGCCTCCTACCAATCAGCCAATGCTCTAACCATGCTAGTAAATTTCCAGTAATATCATGGGCTCTTAACTCGATAAGCAGTCTCATGTGTGGCACCTTATCAAAGGCCTTCTGAAAATCCAAATATACAACATGCACTCCATCTCCTTTAACTATTCTACTAGCAATGTCCTCAAAGAATACCAACAGGTACATCAGGCAAAATTTTCCTTTAAGGAAACCATGTTGACTCTGTCCTGTCTTGTCCCGTGTCACCAAGTGCTGCATAACCCCATCCTTAATAATTGACTCCATCATCTTCCCAACCATTGAGGTCAGGCTAACCAGTCCATAATTTCCTTTCTGCTACCTCCCTACTCTCTTTAAGGAGTCGAGTGACATTTGCAATTTTTCAGTCTTCCAGAACCATGTCAAGGTCAAATGATTCTTGAGAGATCATTACTAATGTCGCCACAGTCTCTACCACTACCTCTTTCAGAACCCTAGGGTGCAGTTCATCTGGTCTGGGTGACTTATATATCTTCAAGTCTTTCAGCTTTTTGAACACTTCTCTCTTGTAATAGTAACTACACTCACTTCTCTTCCTTCACTCCCTTCAACACCTGGCACAAAGCTAGTGTCTTCCACAGTGAAGACGGATGCAAAATACTCATTTAACTCATCTGCCATTTCCTTGGCCCCCATTATTATTTTTCCAGCTTCATTTTCTAGCAGTCCTATATCCACTCTCATCTCTTTTATGTTTTATATACTTGAAAAAGTTTTTTCCTATTCACCTTGATATCGTTTGCTAGCTTGCTTTCATATTTCATCTTCTAGCTGGTTGAAGTCATGGTTGAAGTATAATGCTCTCTGAGTTTAGGCAAACTACTGTAGTGCTCCTTGCAAGTGGTACAAATGGCTGTCAGTAAATGGTGATTGATGAAGTACATATCAATCCAGAGGCAACCTATCCTATTAATCCTCCTTCTTATATAAAGTCCATCAATTTCAGTTGTAGGTTTCTGTTCTGCATCAATCAGCTTTTTGTGCTGTCTCTCAGAGGGTGGTGATACACCAGCTTTATGTTTGTCATCTTTCAATCACTCAACCTCAAAATACTTACGTATTGAGGAGATCAGCCCTTAGCTGACAATTAGAAGCATCAAGTAACACAGTGAGATTACACCAAGGTGAAATGCCGGAAATCTGAAATGAAGTCAAAAACTGCTCAGCAGGCTTCAAATTTCTGCTTTGTATTCTGTATTCAGAGCTCACAGTCTCAGATCCTCCATGTTATGGAAGTTATGATGATCTCTTTTGGAAAGACACAGAGTGAAGCATCATGGAAACAGGTCCTTCAGACATACAGATTAAGCTAGTCCCATTAGCCTACATTTAGCCCATATTTCTCAAACCTTTCCTATCCATATACTTGTCCAGATTTCTTCTAAACATTGTGCATGCCTCTGTCACTTCCTCTGGCAGCTCAATCCATACCTGCTATCCTCTCTGTGAAAACCTTCCTCTGCAGGTCTCCTTTAAATCTTTCCCCTCTCACCTTAAACCCAAACCTTCTAGTTTTAGACTGCCCTATCTTGGGAAAAATACTGCGACAGTCTATTTTATCCATCTTCCTCATAATTTTATAAATATCTGTAAAGTCACCCCTCAAGGTCCTTTGCTCCAAAAGAAAACATCACAGCCTGCCCAGGCACTCCTTATAACTCCAGTGTTTCCAACATGCTTGTGAATACTTACTTCATCCTTTCTAGCTTAATCTCATATGGTCAGATGACCAGAATGGTACACAATATTTTAGGAGTAGGCTCACCTATTTCCTGTGCAACTGTAACACAATGTGCTAACTTTTGTACTCAATGTACACCTGGTGAAGGTAGTCATCCGACTTGCCTTCTTCACCACTTTGTCTGTCTGTGCCACCGCTTTCTGAGAACTACATCTTTGCACCTCTAAGCCTCTCTGCTCTACAACATTCCCATGACCCTATCACTCACTAAGACCATGCCCTGGTTTAACTTCCCAAGATGTATCACTTTGCACCTGTAAGAGTTAAGCTCACGCTGTCCGCCGCACCACCAGTTTTGGTGTCATCCACAAACTTGCTAATCATGCCCACCATATTGGCATCCAAATCATTAATACATGTAACAAGCAATAGAGGAACACCTTCATTCAGTCCGCAAGTGTGACCCTCACCCTCTCATTGCCTATCCCATTGTCAGTTCAACTCCCACTCTACTCTCTCTGATTTTGTTTTCTTACATGGTTCTGGATATGTACAGGATAAGTTAAAGGTATAGATTTATCTCATCTCACAAATTCAGGTTCGGCTTTATTAATCACATGTACATCAAAAACGTACGGTGAAATCTGCCTGGGGATGTGCTAGTGGTATCCCACAAGTGTCACCACATTCCCATTTCAACATAGCGTGCCCACAATGCTCATCAGGACAACAGAGAACACAACACGACACAACATAACACAACAAGCAGCTTTCAAAACAGACAAGGTGGGTTACAGTTCCAGACACTGCACATTCAATATTTTCAAATACAATCATGCGTCTCTCATTTACTCTTCCTCATTCCTTTCTGCTGAGCAAAAAAGTTAGCAGGAGACAGTGATTGTGACCATTGTGGTATATATTGATGACATGAATGTTAATATATGAGGCATGATTATTAAATATGCAGATGGCACAAATGCTGGTGATGTTGTGGATGGTGAGGAAAGTTGTTTAAGGCTACAGAAGGATCTGATGGAAAGTTGGGCAGAGTATTGGCTGACAGACAAATGTATGATTATTGCACTTTAGGAATTCGAATAGGGGTAGGATATATACAATAAATGATGCAGAGCTGGGGAATATTAATGGGTTTTAAGTCCTTAGTTCCATGAAAATAGTAGTTGAGGTAGATAAGGTAGTGAAGAAGGCTTATGCATGTATTCATGGGTTGGGGCATAAGATATAAAAGTTAGAATATATATAGCAGCTTTACCAAGTACAGTTTAGGCTGCCCTTGGAATACTATGTGAAATTCTAGACATCACAATATAGGAAAGATGTTGTTGTGCTGAAGAGAGTGCAGAATTTATTAATCAGGATGCTGGAGGACTTTAGTTATGGGAAGAGATGGGTAGGTTCGGTTTGTTTTCCTTGGAGTGAAGGAGGCTAGTAGGAGTGATCAGATAGAAATATAAGAAATTATATGAGTCTGAATCTTTTTCCCATTGTATGGGGTATCAAAAGCAAGAGAGTAATAGTTCACCATGAGAAGAAGGTGAATTAAAGGGGATTTGAGTGGATACCATGTTTACACAGGTTGATAAAGCAGAAGTCACTTCCAGAGGAGATGATGAAATTAGATACAATCACTACTTTGAGAGACATTTTAAAAGGCACTTAGTAAGCAAAATGTAGGAGGATACTACTTTAAACAGGGCAAATATAATAAAATGTTGTCACAAAAGTGGTGGACTGAAGGACACATTTCTGTGCTATGACTGAAAGATTTGTGATTGACAGCTTGCTGACAGTGAAAGGTACAGCTAAGGGACTATAGTCTGAAAGGTTCTGAGCAAATATATTGAGCATAGAGTGTGAGATAGCTGACAGTATATGGAGCAGGATATTGCTCTACCTAGTCTAGGGAGGAGATCACTGAGTCAGTGCATAGAGTGCAAGACAGTTGACAGTACATGGAGCAGAATAATGCTCTACCTATTCTAGGAGATTGCTGAGCAAGTATATAGAGTGTAAACAGTGAGAGATTTCTGAATGAATATAATGAGCTGAATACCGCTGGAGGTATATAGAGTTGATTAGAGAGTTATAGAGCAAGAGATTACTAAGAAAAAAGTGAAAGACTGCTTATTGAGAAAAGGGAGCAAGAGATAGATGAGTATAATAATGTGATTTTACTGTGTGAGTAGTAAATATCATAAATTTTCCATTAAGAATTAAGAACAACTGAAAGCTGTGAACTAAATTACATTATGGCAAGTCCTGATAAGAATCTACTAGATGTAATTTTTAATTTGAAACCTTTTTATAATGGATGTATATCTAATATTTATAATATGCTGTTGGGAATGACAAGTGTTCCTTCAGATAAAATTAAAAATTTTTGGGAACAAGATTTACAGACTTCAATTTCTGAGGAAACTTGGAATCAAAATTTTTAATTGGTTAACACTTCATCATTATGTGCCCGTCACCTTCTCCTATGATCTAAAGTGGTCTATAGGGTCCATATGACCAAAGATAAGTTGTCTCGTTTTTATTCAGATATATCTCTGTATTGTGATAAATGTAATAATGGAGAAGCTTCATTCATTCATATGTTTTGGACATGTCTGAGTCTTGGAAAATATTGGAAAGAAATATTTCAAACTTTCTCGATACTTTTTAAAGTAAACTTTAAGCCTAATCCTTTGACTGCTTTATTTGGTATTGTTGTAGGAGAGGATATTATTTTGGCATCACCTGACTTGCACATTTTGGCTTTTATTTCTCTTATGGCCAGAAGGACGCCCTTGCTTAAATGGAAAGATGCGGCCCCTCCTATTCATGCCCAATGGTTACGCAATGTGATGTCATGTTTAAATTTAGAGAAGATTCTCTGAATCTAGCCAAGACTTTTAAACATTGTAGGGACCTTTTTTGAATTATTTTCAAAACCTTTGATTTGCTGTTAAAGCACAGATGATGACTAATTTTTTTTTCCTTTTTTTCTTTACTAATCAGCTTCAGTCTTGGTAGTGGGTTAGATTTTTTTATATAATAAAATTACTATATTTCAATGTTACAAATTAATTAATCTGTATAAATATAGGAGTCTTTATATATGATTTAGTATAA
Source organism: Mobula birostris (assembly GCF_030028105.1). Lineage (NCBI taxonomy): Eukaryota > Metazoa > Chordata > Chondrichthyes > Myliobatiformes > Myliobatidae > Mobula > Mobula birostris. Next base: position 183,939,959 of record NC_092372.1, read on the forward strand.
TTTAATGATATATATTTTTTCTTGTACTCTGTATTTTTATATGTAAAATTAATAATAAAAATATTGGAAAGAAATTACGTTATGGCAAATATGAAATGTCAGATGCACCTTTTACACTAAAATTTTGAAGTCATATTCATTTTATATTCTTACCCTACCATCACGGCTGTACTTCAAAATTATGCTCTGGGTTGTAAAATAGTTTTGGATGTCCCTTGTTGAATAAGAAGCTCTCATGCTGCAGTGAAGGATGCCCATTAGAGGAAAACAGTGTGTATTGCTTCTCAATTCCCAAGCAAATGATCTTTGTCAATACCTCACTCCCGTCTGTCAAAGCAGGAAATCACTATGTTGAGAAAACAATAGAAAATGAAAATCTCCAAAGGAAATTTCATGTTGAAGAGAAGCAGAATTCACAGTTTTAGAAACACACAAAAATTCAAAAACTTTGTACACTTAACAATTCAATTGAATGCCACTTTAAAAGAAATCCTGTACACTAATGGATGTACAATACTTAATAACTAATACAATATTCAATACTTAAATATTTACAGTGCCTATAAAAAGTATTTACCCCCCCCCCCCCGGAAGTTTTCATGTTTTAGTGTTTTACAACATTGAATCACAGTGGGCTTAATTTGCTTTTTTTGACATTGATGAACAGAAGAAGACTCTTTCATGTCAAAGTGAAAATAGATCTTTACAAAGTGATCTAAATTAATTGCAAATATAAAACAGAAAATAATTGATAAGGGATAAGGGATAATTAATTCCCCTTTAATATGACACACCAAATCCTCACTGGTGCAGGTAATTGGTCTTAGAAGTCACAATCAGTTAAATGGAGATCATGGTGTGAAGTCAAGGTATTTTAATTGCTTTTGGTAAAAATACACCTGTATCTGGAAGGTCCAACCTATGGTGAGTCAGTATCCTAGCAAAAACTACACCATGAAGACAAAAGAACACACCAAGCCAATTTGCGAAAAGGTTATTGAAAAGTACAATTCAGGAGATGGATACAAGAGAATTTCCAAGTCACTGAATATCTCTTGGAACACAGTTAAGTACTCCAAGAAATGGAAAGAATATTGTACAACTATAAATCTGCCTAGGGCAGGCCGTCCTCAAAAACTGGGAGACTGTGCAAGGGGACTGGGGTGGGAGGCCACCAAGAGACCTATGACAACTCTGGACGAGTTACAAGCTTCAATGGCTGACATGGGAGAGACTGTGCAGGCAACAATTGTTGCCTTAGTGCATCACCAGTCACAGCTTTATGGGAGAGTGGCAAAGAAAAAGCTATTGTTGAAAAAAACTCACAAATAATCTCAGCTAGAGAGCATGTTGGAGACTCTGAAGTCAGCTAGAAAAAGGTTCTATGGTCTGATGAAACCAAGATTGAGCTTTTTGGCCATCACACTAAATGCTAGGTTAGCGTAAGCCAAACACCACACATCATCAAAAGCACACCATCCCTACAGCAAAGCATGGTAGTGGCTGCATTATGCTGTAGGGACGCTTCACTGCAGCAGGCCCTGGAAGGCTGTGAAGGTAGAGAGTAAAATGAAAGCAGCAAAATGCAGGGAAATGCTGGAGGAAAATGCAGTCTGCAGTAGAACTGCAACTTGGGAGAAGATCTGTGTTCCAGCAAGACAATGACCCTAACCATAAAACCAAAGCTACACAGGAATGGCTTAAAAACAAGAAGGTTAATGTCCTGAAGTCAGAGTCTAGACCTCAATCCAATTGAGAATTTGTGGCTGTACTTGAAAATGCTGTTCACTCACGATCCCCCTGCAATCTGACAGAGCCTGAGCAGTTTTGTAAAGTAGAATGGGGAAGAACTGCAATGTCCAGATGTGCAATGTTGATAGAGACCTAGCCACACAGACTCAAGGCTGTAATTGCTGCCAAAGTCCATATTTAGTACATGCAGTAAATATGGACTTGAAATGGGTGAGTAATTATTCAATCAATTATTTTGTGTTTAGTAATTGTAATGATTTAGACCAATGAGTGTAGAAATTTGTTTTCCCTCTGACACTAAGGAGTCTTTTGTGTTGATCAGGTCAAAAAGGCCAAATTAAATCCAAAGTGATTCAATTTTGTAAAACAATAAAACATGAAAACTTCTTGGGGGTGAATACTTTTTGTAAGTACTGTATCTTTTAAAATGAGCCGCAACCTTAAAATCTCACCATCTAACCAGAATCTTTTACTATCTCCCATTCTTTAAATACTGTACGATTCAATGATTTTGCACATTGTAAAACTTTTAAATTTATCTAAGATATTCTGGAGTGTTGGACTGTATTTTGCTTGGTATAGACTACAAGATTTCCCCCACTAGAGATCTCCATGACCACACTAACAGATCCAAAGACTCACATCTGGAGTTTTGACCCATCAACAATGAAGGAACAACAATGTATTTCAAAGTCAAGATGGTGTGTGGCTTGGAGATTAACTTCTAGTTGCTGGTGTCCCATGCTTTTGCTTCTGGCTGTAGGTGCCGTGGGTTTGGAAAGGTCAGATTGAGAAGTCCTGGTGAGCTGCTACCATGCATCCTGTAGTTGCTACAAACTGCAGCTGCTGTGCATCAGTGGTGCAGTGAGTGAACGGTGGTGGATGAGATGCCTACCAAGCATGCTGCTATGTCCTGTATTGTGTCAAACTTCTTGAATGTTGTTGAAGATGCAGTTATTCAGGCATTTTCAGGCTATATTCTTAAGTTGTCCCAATATCCTTCTGAGAGTTGCCAAAGGTTATTTCAACTATAAGAAACGTGTGATTTGGCTGAGAAAAATGGAGAAGAGGTTCAACAATATGTTTCCTGGATTGGTGAACTTTAGTTTTCGGTAGATTGGATAGACTGGGCTTGTTTTCCCTGTAGCAATGGGTGTTGAGGGGATAACCTGATAGAGCTATATAAACTTATTAGAGGGTAGGTGGTCAAAATATTTTTCCCAGCATAAGGATATAGGTTTAAGGTAAGAGCAAGTATTTTTAAAGAGTGGGGTCTGAGAGGAAAGTTGTTGACACAGACAGTAGTTGTTAACTGGAATTCATTGCCAAAAGAGGAGGTAAAATCAGAAGCCATTACTATATTTTAAAGGCATTTAGTCAGACAAAGTATAGAAGGAAGGAATCCTAATGCAGGCAAATGGTAGTAGTGTAGTAAAGCAGAAAGGTCAGCATGGATGTGATGAGCCAAGCGGACCAGGTTTGTGATTCTACAACTACATGGCTCTTTGACTTTATGCTTCTAAATTCCTCTGATCAACACAGACATTAAAATAATTCAAATAAGTGTAAATAATGTCTAAATATTAAATATATTTAAAAATCTAAAATATAAATTTATTTGGAAATCTATTTATCTCATGCAAAATTGTTTTTTTTTATATATTTATGTATTTAATAAAGAAAAACACTTTGCTTTTCCATTGTCAGCAACCCTATTCAGTCTGGGAACTGGACAGAAAAATCTGCAATGCCTGATTTTAAAAGCTGGTCTGATAAAAAGACTCCTTTGAAATTCAAGGGGAAAAATTGCCTTTAATGTTGAGTACTATTTTGAAATTGACATTCAATTTCACCTCCTGTATGAGTTAATTATGTAAAATCAAATTATATTTAATGTAATAGTATTTACATTTTGACAAAAATAAAAGAATACAGTTGGATGTACAATTGGATTAGAGTGAAATTGTAAATACCATTACACCATTGTGGCAGTGAATACGAATCCAAATGAGAAATTCTGTTTTAATATCAATCCATTGTTTCCACAGATAGCATGGTGACACAGCAAATGTTCTAATAAATCAGTGACACATTCAAAATAATAACCTTTGACCTTAAAGGTGATTCTTGTTTAATTATCTCTTATCAGAAGACATCACTTTAGGAATAATTTAATTCCCTACAGAGCAAAACATTCGGTAGACTTAGATTAAATGGAGAGAAAACGTCTCAGAAGAGCAGATAGATTTACATTAAGATGAAAGCTGAACAGTTACGTCAAACACACTTAACAGTTTTCGGGTTGAAGCCCCTCCACACCTTCCATCTGATTAAATGCCTTTGACCTGAAATGTTAAACTGTTTCTCTTTTCAGATGCCACTTGCTACTTGACAGAGTTCTTCCACCATTCTATAACTGACTTGGATGAGGAAGTGGAAAGAATGTTTAACATAGTTGCAGTTGACTCAAATGTTGGTGGTGTTGTCAACAGTGTAAAAAAGCTGCCATAGGTTACAATGGATAGGGTGTAGAGTTGGGCTGAGCCGAGGCAGATGGAGTTCAATTTGGAAAGTTATGAAGCGATACTTTGGGAAAGACGAACTTGAAGGCCAGGATAATGGCAGAATTCTTAGCAGTGTGGAGGAAAAGAGGGATATCCATGTCCATAGATCCCTCGAAGCTACTACACAAGTTGATGAAGTGGTTAATGTGGGGCCTAATTAGTCAAGGGATTCATTCAAGAGCCACCAGGTAATGTTGCAGATCTATAAAACTCTGATTAAACCACACATGGATTATTGTGTTCAATTCTGGTCACCTCATTATTGGAAAAGTGTGGAAGCTTTAGAGATGGTGCAGGGGAGATTTACCAGGATGCTCCCTGGAATAGAGAGTGTCTCTTAAGAGGAAAGGGTGAGTGAGCTAGAGATTTTCTCTTTGAAGCAATCAGGCATGAAAAGTGACTTGATAGAGTGGTATAAGACCCTGAGATGCATAGAGAGAGTGCACAGCCAGCACCTTTAGAAATGGCTAATACAGGAGGGCACAATTTTAAGTAATTGGAGGGAATTGTAGAAAGGTGTAAGACTAGGATTTTACACAGAGAGTTGTGGGTGCGTAGAATGCGCTGCCAGGGGTGGTGTTAGTAGCAGATACATCAGGGTCATTTAAAAGGCTCATAAACAGCAACATAGATGAAGGAAACTAGAGGACTATGCTGAAGGAAAGTGCTGATCTCAGAGAAGGTTTAAAGGTCAGCACAACATTATAAGCCAAAGGACCAGTAGTATGCTGTACTGTTCTATGTTCATTTCTATTTTTGTTTAATCTCCGGAATCTCCGGAGCAGAAGGCCCTGAAATCCTCGGCTTTGCTTGTTTCAGTGGCCGGGGCGAGGTCGAAGGCACTCGGCAGAGGATGGCACTTGGGAGGCTGTATCGGAGAGGCTGGTCGGAGGCTCGAAGTTTTCGGACAGATGGACTCAGTGTCGGCTGTGGTCGGCTGCTTCCAAGGTATCAGCAAGTTGACGGTGCCTGGAGGTTTATGGCAGGGAGTTTCTCCCTTTTGCCGCCTGCTATCGGCGACTCGGGAGCTGATCGACTCAGGGACTTCTGAGACTTTTTTTTACCATGCCCATGGTTTGTTCTTCATCAAATTATGGTATTGCTTTGCACTGCTGTAACTATATGTTATAATTATGTGGTTCTGTCAGCGTTAGTCTTTGGTTTGTCCTGTTTTCTGTGATATCACTCCAGAGAAACATTGTATCATTTCTTAATGCATGTATGCATTTCTAAATGACAATAAAAGAGGACTGAGTGTTCTCATAATCTAATCTATTTCAGCATCTTGAGTTCTTATTTCTTAATTCAGTTGATTGAGAGATATAGAAAACAAATGGAGATGTTTTGAAGGACATTCATATTACCAGAGAGGAGGTATTTGCAGCTTTAATTAAGACGTATAAATCCCTGGTGCACCACCCAGTGTATTCTTGAACCTTGTGGGAGGCCAGAGAGGAAATTGCAGAGACATTTGCTTCACCAGTAGCCACCGGTGAAGCTTCCAAAGATTGCAGGGTGATTAATGGTGTATGTTATTTATGAAAGGTAGCAAGGACAAGCTAGGGAATTAGAGGCCAGTCAGAGTAACTTCAGGGGTGGGGAAATTACTGGAGGAAAACCTGAGGGACAAAATCTACCAGCATTTCTACAGAGAATGTCTGATTAGAAGGAGTCAGCATGGCTTTGTGAGTGGGAAGTCTCACTTGAAAAATCTTTTATCATGTTTTGAAGAGGTAAACGAAAAAGTAGATGAGGGTGGGGCAGTGTATGTGTCTACTTGGACCTTAGCAAAGCCTTCTACAAGAGCCTGCATGGTAGGCTGTTCTGGAAGATTAGGTCCATGAAATCCAGTGACAGCTAGTTAGGTGGATTCATTATTAGCTTGGAGTAGAAGATGGTGGTTGAAGGTTGTTCCTCGGAACAGAGACTGGTGACTAATAGTGTGCCACAAAAGTCAGTGTTGGGACCCCTGCTATTCATTATTTATATCAATGATTTGGATGTGAAAGCTCAACGTTTTGAAGATGATGCAAAACTAGATGGTGTTGTTGATAGTGAAGAAGATTATCATAGGTTACAGGGCGACATTGATCAGTTAGGGAAGCGGGCTGAGGAATGGCAAATACAGATAAATGTGAGGTGATGCATTTTGGAAAGTCAATCTAGCATAGGACATACTAGCAACACACATCAAAGTTGCTGGTGAACACAGCAAGCCAGGCAGCATCTCTAGGAAGAGGTACAGTCGACATTTCGGGCCAGGACCCTTCATCAGGACTGACATACTATGAAGGCTGGGGCATCAGGGAGTGTCAAGGAACAGAGGAACATAAGTGTACCAGTGCATAGTTCATTGAAAGCACCATCACAGGTAGACAGCGTAGTGAAAGAGATGTTTAGCACAGTGACAATCACTAGCCAGAGCATTAGGGATTAGGAGTAGAGACCTTAGGTTACGGTTATATAAATTGTTGGTGAGGTCACCCTTGGAGAAGTGTACAGTTTTATCACCCTGTTGTAGAAAAGACATGGTTAAAGTGGAACAAGTGCAGAAAAGATTTATGACGTTATTGCCAGGACTAGAGAACCTCAATTATAGGGAAAGGTTGGCCAGGCCAGGCTTTATGCCTGGGAACATAAGAGAATGAAGGTGACTTTATAGAAATGTTTAAAATTATGAGAGACATAGAGAAGGCAATTAGATGAAAGATTTAAATGTACCCGAGAGGCAACTTTTTGACACAGAGGGTAGTGCATATATGGAATGAGGAAGTGGTTACAGCAGGTGCAATATTATAATTTAAGAAGTAGTTGGAGAGGTACTTGGAGGGGTGGGACTTAGAGGTATATGTATTGAACAAGGGAAACTGGGACTGGCTGGGTGAGCACTGTGGTTGGCATTGATTAGTTGGGCTGAAAGGCCAACATCCGTGCTGCATGACCCTGTGACGATAAGATTATTCTCAGCTACAAATGATTACTGTAAAATTAAATTATTACCAGATGCCACAAGTTCAAAATTTGAGACATGAGACATGAAATGCTAGAACCCGGAGCAAAAGATATACTGCTGCAGACCGTCAGCAGTCAGGCAGCATCTGTAGATGAAAAGGAATGGTTGATGTTGGGGTCGACATCCTGCATCAGCACCGAGAGCACAGAGAGTTTTCCGATTTCCCCTCTCCCCCTCCTCCATGTGGCTAAATCTGTCCATCATCCTGCACTCCATCTACATCAGTGGTTCCCAAAGTGGGCAGTATCGCCACTCCTCAGGGAAGGTGGGAGTTTCTAAGGGGGCAATAAAGATTAAGGGCATGGTGGGGGTACTTGCTAGCAAGCGGAGCAGCAGGGATTACAGGCTGAATTACTTATTATAAGTATTTAATCCTCAGTACCTCATAATTGATTACAATGAGAATATAATCAACTCGTCACTTGCTAACCCACCGTTCTCTTAGACTTTGCTCGAAGTGCATTACAGTTGTTGAAAAGCGATGTGACACTTCCGTATTTGGCCTATCATAAGAAATTATGTTATTTCAAGGCCTGGCCCGTGCATTATTGCCTTTCACTACTGTAGTACAGTGTTCACCTGTACGATTCCCACACTCTAATCACGCAGTGACGCAATTCCTCTGAATTAGGTGTGGAATTCAAAGGGGTAAAGTTCAAAATCTGCCCTTTTGAAAGGACATGACCGCATCTCTCTAGCCCATGCCCCAACCGAGATATTCCCTCTCCACTTTAAGTACCTTCAGGCAGAGAGTCAGATTTTGCCCAAATAGTGATGACATCATAACTTTCCCCTTTATTCATTGCAGCACTTGAGGTTGTACGTAAGCAATAGGCGATTGACTGTGGTCATTAATCCATAGTGAAAATGGTGGAAGTAGACCAAATGCAAAAGAAGTGTAGACGGTATAGTGCGGAGTTTGAAATATAGATTTATACCAGTATCAAGCAACCAACAGCAGCCAATGTGTCTGCTGTGTGAAAAAGTTTTTTTCAAATGAGGCAATGAAACCATCCAGGCTCCTTGAATATTTGAAGAGAATACACTGTTAAAGAAAACAAGAACTTGGTTTATCGTCAGTCATTTCATGAAAACTTTTGGAAAATGAAAACACTTCAGAACATGTTTGCCAGCACATCACTTCAAAACAGAGATTTCACATCACACATTTCATTGCTCGTTGCTAATTCGGGAAAGCCCTTTACAACTGATTCTGCCAGCACTAAGGGAGGTTTGAAGTACGGTTTTACTTAAGTCACCAGGCCAAATAATTAAAGTGATACTGCTCAGTGGCAACGCTGTTTAAAGATGAATAGATGAAATGTTCAAGAATGCGAACGACACCTTATGCAACATACTTGGGACAACAGAGTTTGCTCTGCAGTTGGATGAATCAACTTTGCCAGGCAATGAATCTTTGGTGCTTGGCAACATTTGCTTCATAAAAGATGAAAATGTGGTTCAGGAATTGATATTTGCAAGGGGATTAGAAACAGATATGAAGGGGGAGTCAATATTTCATGTTGTTGAGCAGTTCTTCAAACAGAAGGACATTCCACTCACCAACATTCTTGCTTGCGCAACAGATGGGTACCACTAATGACAGGACACTATAGTGGGATTATTACTTTCTTGGGAAAAGCAGTACCTGGCATATTTACCATTCACTGTGTAATTCACAGATACCTTGTTGCAAAAAAACACAAGTGAACAGCTGCACAAATCATTAAACACTGTCATCACAGCTGTAATTAAAATCAAGTCCCATATTCTCAGTTCTCGACTATTTCAAGAGTTTTGTATTGAGAATGATGGACAGTTTGAACACTTGCTGTTGCACACAGAAATCAGATGGCTCTCAAAAGGAAACTGCCTGAGACATTTTTATGCATTTTTTTGAAACTGTGATCAAATTCTTTGAAGATTCAAATGCTTCATTCAGTAATCAACGCAAGAATATTAAGAATAACATTGCTTATTTGTCAGAATTTTTCACAAAGTTTAATGAAATCAATCTTAATTATAAGGAAATAAAGTGAATTATACCTAAGTCAATTCAGCTATCTTCACATTTCTGTACAAGTTAACCCTGTGTAAGTGCAACATTGGCCCAGCCTCTCTGAGGAGGAAGAGAAAGAAAGAATACCAGATGATAATCTTCAAGTATACTGTACCCACTTGGGTGAGCTGCATAAAGACAGGTCAGACAGATTTCAGGATCTTCTCTCAATCCAAATTCCAGATTTGTTAAAAATCCATTCCTGAACATTTGTAATGGGAAATTAACAGGACCGATGGAGGCGGGAACTGATCTTGCTACAAAATGACTTTGAGCTGGATCCGAGGTTCAAAAAAATCGTATCAAGACTTTTGATTGCAGAAAGAAAGCTCTGAATATTATCCGGGACTGTGGGAAAAAAGATCACAACGTTCTTTACTGCCATTCCAACATTATATTTAGCGGAGCGTTGTTTCAGTGCAGTTGCCCAGCTTCTTTCAAAGCGATGAAACAGACTACAAATTACTGAACTTGGGGATCTGAGACTCCTTCTGAGTGACATTCAGCCTGATGTTGAGAAGCTGATATCTCTGAACCAAATCCATCCATCTCATTGAAAGATGAATAGCTGGACTACTAATATGTGTTCTAAAATTGTGATTGAAAATTGTTTTTACTGTAATTAAATAAAGCATTTGATTTGTAGCTTTAGGTAGGTTTGAATAATTTTTTCAATTATTTGTCACTGTTTTGAAGGTGCAGTTCCTATTTTCTTTCACTGTTCATCGTACATCACAATTCTTTAAAGTTTCTATATATTGGGACTGTAGCTATTGTCCCTATACACTTTCAGTCCTTATACAGGGTCTCAATCCAAAATGTTAACCATTCCTTTTCCTTGACAGATACTGACTGATCTGCTGAGCTTCTACAGCAATTTGGCTTTTTTTTTGGTAATGATAGAACCATAGAACCACTGAAACTACAGCACAGAAACAGGCCTTTTGGCTCTTCTTGGCTGTGCCGAACCATTTTCTGCCTAGTCCCACTGACCTGCACATGGACCATATCCCTCCATACACCTCCCATCCATGTATCTGTCCAATTTATTTTTAAATGTTAAAAAAGAACCCGCATTTACCACCTCATCTGGCAGCTCATTCCATACTACCGCCACTCTCTGTGTGAAGACCCCCACCTAATGTTCCCTTTAAACTTTTCCCCCCTCACCCATGTCCTCTGGTTTTTTTCTCCCCTTGCCTCAGTGGAAAAAGCTTGCTTGCATTCACTCTATCTATACCCATCATAATTTTATATAGCTCGATCAAATCTCCCCACATTCTTCTACGCTCCAGGGAATAAAGTCCTAACCTATTCAACCTTTCTCTGTAACTGAGTTTCTCAAGTCCTGGCAACATCCTTGTAAACCTTCTCTGCACTCTTTCAACCTTATTTATATCCTTCCTGTAATTTGGTGACCAAAACTGAACACAATACTCCAGATTCAGCCTCACCAATGCCTTATACAACCTCATCATAACATTCCAGCTCTTATACTCAATACTTTGATTAATAAAGGCCAATGTACCAAAAGCTCTCTTTACGACTCTATCTACCTGTGACGCCACTTTTAGGGAATTTTGTATCTGTATTCCCAGATCCCTCTGTTCCACTGCACTCCTCAGTGCCTTACCATTAACCCTGTATGTTCTACCTTGGTTTGTTTGATAATAGGATCCCAGTTTGCACTGTGGGACATCTTTGAAAAAAGTAGTGAAATATTTTCTCTTTTCTTTGTTTTTGCCTAGTTTAAACAGTGCGCTTGGAAAAGAACATCAAAGTTTTTTTTAGCACAAGAAATTGACATTCTTGGTAACTAACAATGTGGGCTTCTTTGGCACTGAATAAGAAACTGCAGCATTCGATGATCTTCAGCCATGGCCCAGATGGATCTATGGGTGTGCATGCCATAACTAGGCTATTCTTGAGCAGAGGATGTGGTGCAGCAGACAGCCAGAGTTGGACACTTGCACTGCACTAAAAGACCCACATAGTAACAGTCTGAAATAACTGAATATAATATTTCTAAATTTATCGATGACATAAAACTCTGTGAAATTGTGAGCTGTGAGAAGTCTGCTAAGGGACTTCACAGTAATTTAGACAAGCTGATTGAACAAACACATGGTCGGTGCAGTTTTAACATGGATTAATACAGAGTTGTTCTCTTCTGTACAAAAAGCAGAAATGCAGAGTACAAAACAGATTATTGTGGGTTTGGAAATGTTGATACACCAAAGGAGCTAGATATATCTGTTGCTCAAAGCAACCAAACAGGTGCAGTGAGCAGTTAAGAAGATTAATGCAGACATGTTTATTGCAGATTTTTTGAATTTGAAGTAAAATACAAACAGATGAAGGAACTCAGCAGGTCAGGCAGCATCTACGCAGGGAAATGGACAATCAACATGTTGGGCTGAAACCCTTCATTTGGAGAAAAGGTGGGTGGCATGGTAGCATAGTGGTCAGCACAACGCTGTACAGTACAGTTACCGGTTCAATTCCTAATGCTGCCTGTAAGGAGTTTGTATGTTCTCCTCGTGCCTGCGTGTGTTTCCTCCGGGTACTCCAGTCTCCACCCACAGGTCAGTAGGTTAATTGATCATTGTAAATGGTTCTGTGATTAGGCTAGGATTAAATTAGGGGATTGCTGGACAGAGTGGCTCAAAGGGCCAAAGGGCCTATCCCACACTTAATCTCAATAAAATAAATAAAAATAAAATTTGTATGATGGCTTTCATTCCATGAAGTTTTCAGTGCAAGAGTAAGGATGCGTCAATACAATTATGAAGTAGTTCAGAGAGACCAACCTGGATTATTGCATACAGTTTTTTTGTCTCCTTGCCAAAATAAAGGATGCAGTTACAACAGGGTAAATGTAACAAAGTTTCACTCGACTAACTTCTAGAATGGAAGACGGTTCTATTAGCGTTGGGTCCATGTGAGTTCAAAAGAATGAAGGAAGTTATAACTGTAAAGACGCAATTCTTACAGAATGCAACTGACTGGATAGAGCAGGGGTCCCCAACCTTTTTCGCACTGCGGACCAGTTTCATATTGACAATATTCTTGCAGACCGGCCGACCGGGGGTGGTGGGGGGTGGTGGTGGTAGGGTTGCCAACGGACAAGAGTAGCAGTCAAATACGCTGGGTTTACCCAGAGAAAGACTACAATGACCATGAAGCCTTGCACGGGCACCAGCGTGCATGCGTGACTTGCGCATGTGTGTACGATTTTATTCTACAAATCGTTTTTGGCGATTCTGTTCGGGGGGAGGTTGGGTGGAATGTTAATCACGACCGGAATATAGGTGATAAGTGGCTAATACACTCAATTTCCTTTCTAAAAAAGGTTTATCTAACGAATTTAATATTAAACACACAGCGCATATTTTCCTTGCATGAATATAGTGATAAGTCAATTATCAGGGGAGCTTGAAGTGAGTGTTGAACGAACTTCCAGTAGAAGTGGTAGAGGCAGGTTCGATATTATCATTTAAAGGAAAATTGGACAGCTATATGGACAGGGAAGGAATGGAGGGTTATGGGTTGAGTGCAGGTCGGTGGGACTAGGTGAGTAGAGTTCGGCACGGACTAGAAGGGGAGAGATTGCCTGTTTCCATGCTGTAATTGTTATATGGTTATATAAGTCAATAGCTTCATAACATTTTAAGTAACGTTTGGATATTAAACACGCAGTGCATATTTTCCCCGTATGAACATATAAAATCATTGCAACACACCAATATCGCTGAATCAGTGGGAGCCCTGGGCTTGTTTTCCTGCAACAAGACGGTCCTATCGAGGGGTGATGGGAGACAGCGATACTCGAAGGGGGTTCCTTATGTCCAGTCTATTTCGCAATTTAGTTTTCGTTGCATTCATTGCAGAGATATGCTGGAAATGGAAGCAACGTTTTCAGTTGTTTCGTGGCTATCTCAGGATTTTTAGCCTTGACTTTGATCCGGAATGCCGGCAGAGATGTTATGTCAAACATATTTTTCAGCCCGCCGTCATTTGCAAGCTCGAGGAGTTGATCTCCATCCTGCGCTGACATGGATGACGCGCAGGTAATGACCTTGCATGCGTAATGGTTCAACAGTGACCATGACAGGGAATGAGGAAAGATGCAGCTGACTCCTATCGCCAAATCATATCGCTTCCTCACGGCCCGGTAGCGCATGCTTTGCGGCCCGGTGGTTGGGGACCGCTGGGATAGAGGAAGGATCTTTCTCCTGTTTGGAGATTCAGAACCGCAGGTGATAAACTAATAATACTGAGAGGAGCACAAACCTGTGGAAGTCACAACCACATGAGATAATAATGATCAATTCCCTGAATGTATTTGAGAAGGATTTTGAGGCCTAATAAGCATCAGTAGTTATGCTGACAGGAACAGGATGTAGTGTTTAGAGAGAAGATCAGTAATAAACATATTGAATAGTGGAGAGGGCTCAAAGACTGAATGGCCTCCTCCTGTTCCTATGTACTTCCGTTCTTCTTTCTAGCATTGACATCCATTGGAAGGGAAATCATCCACTGGACCAGGTCTAAGTTAACTTGATGCGACCACAAAGGTCACAGCGGAAAGAAAGGAGGAAATCGGTCGCCAGGAGAAAGGTAAGAAAACTTTCTTTATTTGACTCACAAACACGAGGAATTCTGCAGATGCTGGAAATTCAAGCAACACACATCATGTGATGTGTGTTGCCTGCCTTTATTTGACTCAATTGAGTTTCTTTAAATATTTTTAATTGTGTGTTTATTATTAACTCCTCAGCTTGAAATAACTTGTCAGTTTCTGAATGGTTTTGAATGTTTATGAATGAATGTAACTTACTGATTCTATTTCAATGGAATCTTTGGAAGCCAGTGGTCACAGGGGCAGTTATCAAAGCCATTCTATGAGCACAAATTATTCTTGTGCTGTGAGCCATGGGCCTTGGCACTGAACCAGGAGCTGGAATCAGTATGCCAGAACGTATCCCTGGGCTACACCAGTAAGAACAATGGGGTCCAGGGCTATAGAAACCAGTGACCTCTTGGCAGTGTCCCATTACACTCAGTGGCCACTTTATTAGGTACATATGTACATCTGCTCATTAATGCAAATATCAAATCAGCCAATTATATGGAAGCAACTCAATGCATAAAAGCATGCAGACATGATCAAGAAATTCAGTTGTTGTTCAGACCAAACATCAGAATGGGGAAGAAATGTGACCTAAGTGATTTTGACCATTGTCACGCACCCCGTGACGGGAATAAAGAAACCAGCAGAAATAGAAACCACTTTGGAGTCTAGTATTGCTATAAACTAATAATATTTATTAATAGCTACGCAATAGAGTAAACTAAGTGAAGATAAATCAAACAGGTTAGCAAGAATTATATATATAAGTAAGTAAATCAATAAGTGTGGAAAAATATGTATGAAAACCAAGCTTCTTTAAGTCTAGGGGTAAAAAGATACAGTCTTACAATGTTGAGCAAAGTTCAGTTCAGTTCGGTTCGTGGTATGTAGTTGAATAGCAATGGAGAGAGGGAGAGAGAGAGGGTGAGTTGAGTCTTCAGGTGAGCTGTTGCCATCGATCTTCTCGTCGTCCTCCGAAATCCTTCACAAGTCACCGACTGTGACTTTAACTCAAAGGGGAGTGTACTTCGGTGTGGTTGAGCTGTCTACCCAGGCCAGGGTCAGACACATGGACAACTCCCCACCAGTCTTGCCTTTGAATTTTCACTGGCAGAGCAATTGGGATCAATCCGCCTGATCGATCCTCCAAAACCCACTTTCTCTGCGGGCACAACAATGCTCACTCAGTGCCCAGATCATGTGTCTGAGGTCTGTATCATCTGACCTCCCATTTATTTCACCGTGCTGAGCATCACCTGTCATTCAAAGACTCCCTCCTTCCTTTGTCTGTAAAGGAATGCGAGCAAGCAACAAGTCCTTGGAAGTAACATCAATAATGTCCTGTCGGTCACCACAGCAACCTTCAAGCTGCTCGGTGCTGTCTCCAAACCCAACTCAGTAGAAATCCAAAGTTACTTCCAGTGCCTTAAAGTGACAGTCCAACTGTCAATCTTCATCTCTCTCTTTTTAAAACAAACCATCGGTGATAAATAACTCTCTCTCTGTTTCTCTTCAAACAGTTAACAGGGGCACTCCTGGATCTCCTCACACCGTGGAATTATTCTTGGTGCCTGACAGGGTGGGTTGAGTATCTCAGAAACTGCTGATCTCCTGGGACTTTCACACACAATGGTCTCCAGAGTTTGCAAGAAACAAAAGCGTCCAGTGAATGGCAGTTCTGTGGGAGAAGATGCCTTGATAACGAGAGAGGTTAGAGGAGAATGGTCAGACAGGAAAGCAACAGTAACTCAATACCCACACGTTACAAAAGTAGTGTGTAGAAGAGCATCTCTAAATACACAACACGTCGAACCTAGAAGTGGATAGGCTACAGCATACACTCACAAACATACACTCAGTGGACACTTTATTATGTACAGGAGGTATCTAATTAAATAGCCACTGACTGTATATGATTTGGACAAATGCTTCCAAATTATTTGCAGATCTTTAAAGAGTTTGGATATTGGAAATTTGTCTGTGGCCTTTAGATTTTCAAGAGGCACTAACCTGAGATCAATGGGAAATAGACTGTATTGTTTGTATATTTTCAAAAGCATCAAGAGAAATTCAACTTGTCGCAGATGCAACTTGATCTGGAAGAATGTAATTGTAAAGTTCCAAGGTACGGCACTTGAATGACTGGATCAATCATGCGACCTCGGATGGTTAACGACTAATATGTTTAAAGATGCAGAGGCAGGAGAATAGAGAGAAGAATAAAAAGCAAAGGCCTGTAATAGGGCAGATGCAGACTTACAAGTGGAATTAAAAGCAAGATCTGCTCATTATTTTATAGCTGTACAATTCTTTGGTGAAACTACACTTAGAGTATTGTGTGCTGTTCCCATCACCCTGCTATAAGAAGGATGTCATTGAGATAGAAAGAGTACAGAACAGGTTAATGAAGATGTAACCAGTACTGGAGGGCTTGAATCACAAGACAAGGCTGGATAAGTTGAGACTTATGTTCCCTGGAGTGAAGGGGGATGAGGGTTGCTCATATAGAGGTATAGATACGGTGAAGGTCACCGTCTATATCCTAGGATAGAGAGGTCTAAATCGATAAGATTTAAGGTGAGAGGAAAAAGCTTCAAAAGGGACCTGAGGGTCAATTTTTTTCCACAAACAATGGTGAGTATATGGAAGGAAATCCTAGAGGAATTTATAGTGATGGGTACAACTACTTTGTTTAAGAGACAGAGCCAAAATCAGACAAATGGGACTAGCTCAGATAGACACCTTAATCAGCATGGACCAGTTGGGTTAAAGGTCCTTCTTCTGTGGTGTATAACTATAAATTGATGACTATCACTCTGTGATGGCACTGGGTTGGCTGACCACAAAGTACAAAACTTAAATGAAGACCTTAAACCCTACTGCATATAAGTCGCCAAGAATACTCTCACTAAATGTAGATGCTACTCTAACTACCCAATCTTCAAAGACTAGTCAGTTCCTTGTTTACTCTCCATGGTGACTTTAGCTTCCAATACCCACTATTTGAGTGGTGGGTCCCCTCACCCTACTGAGGAGAAGTTGCTTGCAACCAACAAAATAGTTTAAAACACAGTTCATTTATTTTAATGATACACATTTAAATCCAAACAACATTCTTAAAACACATTTAAAACTCACAGAGGATTTATATCTCAAACATTTCCAAATTACAAACCATTTCTAAAACAAAAAGCTTTTCTCAAACACAAATCACAAAGGAGTAAGGATTTCCAAAACTCACATACAATACCTATAATCTGAAAGGGCATACAGTGCCCACAAGTCTCAGATGAACAAAATGTTCATTGCAGAAATTTAAGCTAGAGGAATGGATTCTAGTTCACTCTATGTTTCTTTCATAGCATCTTGATGTTCCCTATCCCATTCCTAATAAGACTGAACTGCTTTCTACATTTATACCCAATCTCTCACACTTAAGACATTCCTCAGATATCCTTTTAATATAAAAGATATAAAAGCATCTTGGAGACTTAGATTAATCAATACTGTGAAGCTAACTTCTTTGAGTACACAAAACTCACAACATTAATAGTTCTGTTATTTGATATGCTAAATGAAATTATCCATCAGATCTGCAAGCTTCCTTGAACTAAGGCAACTTAGTCAATTTTGTCTGTTTGAAACAATCAAAAATTAAATAACCTAAAGTCTTATAGAAACATAGAAATATAGAAAATAGGTGCAGGAGTAGGCCATTCGGCCCTTCAAGCCTGTACCGCCATTTATTATGATCATGGCTGATCATCCAACTCAGAACCCCACCCCAGCCTTCCCTCCATACCCCCTGATCCCCGTAGCCACAAGGGCCATATCTAACTCCCTCTTAAATATAGCCAATGTACTGGCCTCAACTGCTTCCTGTGGCAGAGAATTCCACAGATTCACCTCTCTCTGAGTGAAGAAGTTTTTCCTAATCTCGGTCCTAAAAGGCTTCCCCTTTATCCTCAAACTGTGACCCCTTGTTCTGGATTTCCCCAACATCGGGAACAATCTTCCTGCATCTAGCCGGTCCAATCCCTTTAGGATTTTATACGTTTCAATCAGATCCCCCCTCAATCTTCTAAATTCCAACGAGTACAAGCCCAGTTCATCCAGTCTTTCTTCATATGAGAGTCCTGCCATCCCAGGAATCAATCTGGTGAACCTTCTTTGTACTCCCTCTATGGCAAGAATGTCTTTCCTCAGATTAGGGGACCAAAACTGCACACAATACTCCAGGTGTGGTCTCACCAAGGCCTTGTACAACTGCAGTAGTACCTCCCTGCTCCTGTACTCAAATCCTCTCGCTATAAATGCCAGCATACCATTTGCCTTTTTCACCGCCTGCTGTACCTGCATGCCCACTTTCAATGACTGGTGTATAATGACACCCAGGTCTCGTTGCACCTCCCCTTTTCCTAATCGGCCACCATTCAGATAATAATCTGTTTTCCTATTTTTGCTACCAAAGTGGATAACTTCACATTTACCCACATTAAATTGCATCTGCCATGAATTTGCCCACTCACCCAACCTATCCAAGTCACTCTGCATCCACTTAGCATCCTCCTCACAGCTAACACTGCCACCCAGCTTCGTGTCATCCGCAAACTTGGAGATGCTGCATTTAATTCCCTCATCCAAGTCATTAATATATATTGTAAACAACTGGGGTCCCAGCACTGAGCCTTGCAGTACCCCACTAGTCACCGCCTGCCATTCTGAAAAGGTCCCGTTTATTCCCACTCTTTGCTTCCTGTCTGCTAACCAATTCTTCATCCACACCAATACCTTACCCCCAATACCATGTGCTTTAAGTTTGCACACTAATCTCCTGTGTGGGACCTTGTCAAAAGCCTTTTGAAAATCCAAATATACCACATCCACTGGTTCTCCCCTATCCACTCTACTAGTTACATCCTCAAAAAATTCAATGAGATTCGTCAGACATGATTTTCCTTTCACAAATCCATGTTGACTTTGTCCGATGATTTCACCGCTTTCCAAATGTGCTGTTATCACATCCTTGATAACTGACTCCAGCAGTTTCCCCACCACCGACGTTAGGCTAACCGGTCTATAATTCCCCGGTTTCTCTCTCCCTCCTTTTTTAAAAAGTGGGGTTACATTAGCCACCCTCCAATCCTCAGGAACTAGTCCAGAATCTATCGAGTTTTGAAAAATTATCACTAATGCATCCATTCTTTCTTGGGCTACTTCCTTAAGCACTCTAGGATGCAGACCATCTGGCCCTGGGGATTTATCTGCCTTCAATCCCTTCAATTTACCTAACACCACTTCCCTACTAACAAGTATTTCGCTCAGTTCCTCCATCTCACTGGACCCTCTGTCCCCTACTATTTCTGGAAAATTACTTATGTCCTCCTTAGTGAAGACAGAACCAAAGTAATTATTCAATTGGTCTGCCATGTCCTTGCTCCCCATAATCAATTCACCTGTTTCTGTCTGTAGGGGACCTACATTTGTCTTTACCAGTCTTTTCCTTTTTACATACCTATAAAAGCTTTTACAGTCAGTTTTTATGTTCCCTGCCAGTTTTCTCTCATAATCTTTTTTCCCCTTCCTAATTAAGCCCTTTGTCCTCCTCTGCTGAACTCTGAATTTCTCCCAGTCCTCAGGTGAGCCACTTTCTCTGGCTAATTTGTATGCTTCTTCTTTGGAGTTGATACTATCCCTAATTTCTCTTGTCAGCCACGGGTGCACTACCTTCCTTGATTTATTCTTTTGCCAAACTGGGATGAACAATTGTTGTAGTTCATCCATGCAACCTTTAAATGCTTGCCATTGCATATCCACCGTCAATCCTTTAAGTGTCATTTGCCAGTCTATCTTAGCTAATTCACGTCTCATACCTTCAAAGTTACCCCTCTTTAAGTTCAGAACCTTTGTTTCTGAATTAACTATGTCACTCTCCATCTTAATGAAGAATTCCACCATATTATGGTCACTCTTACCCAAAGGGCCTCTCACGACAAGATTGCTAATTAACCCTTCCTCATTGCTCAAAACCCAGTCCAGAATAGCCTGCTCTCTAGTTGGTTCCTCGACATGTTGGTTCAAAAAACCATCCCGCATACATTCCAAGAAATCCTCTTCCTCAGTACCTTTACCAATTTGGTTCACCCAATCTACATGTAGATTGAAGTCACCCATTATAACTGCTGTTCCTTTATTGCACACATTTCTAATTTCCTGTTTAATACCATCTCCGACCTCAATACTACTGTTAGGTGGCCTGTACACAACTCCCACCAGCGTCTTCTGCCCCTTAGTGTTACGCAGCTCTACCCATATCGATTTCATATCTTCCCGGCATGTTGCATCCTTCGAGCAGTAATAAACCAGGTGCAGTGAGCTACATCCTACTTCTCACAGACAGAGTGTCTGCTATAAACAGAGCTTGTTTGCAAAGCCAATCTTTAGACAGTACTTAGTTTTAACTTTGAGCTGATTGAACAAAAGACTGACTTCCATTTATTACCAGAGGTCAAACAAAGCAATGTTATTTGGAAGTTTATTTGCATCTGTTTGCTATTACAATTGGAGCTGCTGTGATTAGAAAGCAAGGTTAGCAAACAACCAAGAAGTGAAAATTCATCACAGCTTTACAGCAGGAATAGGCCATTCAGCCCCTTGTGCCTGCCCACCATTCACCATGACATGGTTGGCTAATATTTTAGCCCAGCACCATTTCCCTTCCACATCCCTTGATTTGTTTAACTTCTAAAATCTATTCCATAGAACATAGAACTATACAAAACAGGAACAGGCCCTTCAGCCAACAATGTCTGTACCAACCATGATGTCATGTTAAACCTGTCTGTCTGCAAGTCATCTATATCTTTGCCATCTCTGCTCTTGATATTGTTCAGAATATACTCATTGATTGAACCTCCACTTGGATAGTAAATTCCAAAGGGTTACCACTCTCTGTGTGACAATTATCATCTCTATCTTGAATGGCTGACTATATTGAGACTGTGACCCTGCTTCTAGATACCCTGGCTATAGAAAGCAACAACTCCACACCCATTCCTTCATGCCCCTTTCGAATTTTTACATATCAATGTGATCATCTCCTGTTCTTCTAAACTCACAGAAAGCATATACCCAATCTGTTTAATCTCCTCACTTCCCACTCACACACAATGCCAGGAAAAACTCTGGTGAATTTTCACTGCAGAGTTTCTACCAGAAATAAAAAGCAACACTCTGAGATAAAAAAAAGGAGAATGTACCGGAATTTGTGTAACATCTATAGTTTCAGATAACATAAAGTGCTTTGCATCCTCCTTGAAGTATTTTGAAGCATAGTCACTACTGCAAAGTAGAAAACACAGCCATTAAATTGTGCACAACAAGTTCCAAACAACAAAAGATTAAGTAATTTATTTGAGCCAATGACTTGTAAGTAGCGTTGTGGACTCTGGATAAACCCTTTGACCATCTGTCGGAACGCTTTGTGGAATCTTGTACGTCCATCTGTGAATACTGACAGACATAATGACTCCTCTGTAAGGTTCCGGGATCATCAGTGTGTGAGCCTCGATAGTATTGCTGTGGAGGTGGGCTTGAGCCCAAAGACTTAGGTAAGTACATGAATAAGAAGGATTCGAAGGATTCTGGGTCAAAAGCAGGCTGATGAGATGAGCTCACGGGGCAACACAGTTGGCATGGACAAGTTGGCCTGAAGGGCCTGGTTGTATGCTGTATGACTTCATGACTTCTGACTCACAGCCAGCAGTGCTGACACCAAGCCAAACTTGGAACAGCCTGAGTTCAGCAATTTCAAAATGAAAACATTGGTTATTTAAACATTAAACATAATAAAACCTCCAACCATCAATACTATCCAGACAACTCATCTGGGGGTTGAGTTAATATATATTTCAAGAGTGCCTAGTCATTTCTTTTTCCTGACCTGAACTTTTAACCCCTCATGCACCAATTCCCACAATAATTGATTTTAAATGATAATCTCAATGACAGAAGTAACTGTTTGTTCCAGTAACCTTATTGTCATGAATATTGTGATTAATTAAAGAATAAAGTTAAAACACATTTGAAAAATTGTTCTTAAAAATAAAAAAAACAGATGCTAGAAATCTCTAAATAAAAATAGAGCACTTGGCAAGTCAAAAAAGAGAAACAACTAACATTGCAAGTTGCAGACTTTCCTCAGAATGGGAAATAGAGAAAGTAAGCTATTTTTAATTGCAGAGTGGAATAGTTGGAGGAAGGATGGAAAGAACAAACGGAAGATTCCTGATAGGGTGAAGGCTAAGTATCACGGGAAGAAGCCGTTAACAATCCATCTAGTTGATAGGTTAATGAGTTTAGCAGCAGAGAAAGAATAATTGGACTGAGCAAGTATGCCCAGGTCTGCCTAGGTCCCTCTGATTTCTGTCATTTGCTTGCTGAAGCTCAATGTCTGGAAGTGCAAATGACATTTCCCATCTGCACTTCCAGACAATATCGAGGCCAACCTCAACGATTTCAGATAAATCACTTTCTCCTTCTGGCAAGTTCTTCTGTAGGTTACTAGTCTGTAATACTAACTCATTTTTCTCTCTCCACTGACAGTGTTACCTGCTAGTCACCTGCATTTTACAGCTTTTACATATCCTTTGTTTTTAAGCATCTCTTTTACTGGCCACTCTAACTTGTTAACCAGATGGCTTCCTTGACAAATAATCATAATGGAAACCTTGGCTTCACTCTATCTGAGATCCTTATATCGTAGTCCATCCTCCTCTACACTTTTGTAACTTAAGAGTAACTTGTTCTGTTTCTTACCAAGTTTTAACAACGGGTCTTAAAACTGAAATGTTATTCTTTCCACAGAAGACAACTGACCTGTTGAAGTTTCCAGCATTTTCTGTTTTTTTTTTGATGGAAAATTGTATTATTTCAAAGCATTGCTGCAATTCTGAATATTTCTGTGACAGGAGTTGGCATCAAATTTATTTTTGGTTTATTGAATTGACTTTCTATAATGGAATGAGGAATAATTTCATTCTTCAGTGGAATGATAAATTATGCTAGAGAAAAATAAAAGCACATTAAACCATGTAAGTGTTTTATGTTCTCCATTTCATTAAAGAATAAACCTAAAGACCATAGTCAAATAAGATGAACTGCTACATTCAAAATGCAATAAGCATGACATATGTTTTGAAGCATATGAAAAAGTCACTAAATATGTGTGTGTAAGTGAAGCTTCTAAGTTGAACCTAATACCTAGAGGTAAATTAAAGATGTTTTTGGCAGTTCTCATATATCCTACTGTGATACCCATAATCATCCCATTGAGACTCTTTGAAAGTGGAATTTAAGCTGGTTGGGGTTGTGTATTATTGGTGACATTTAATGATATTTATTCTATATTTAACTGAGAGAATGTGGTGCTCTGCAAATTGAGTGCTGCTTTCAAATTAAGAGAATATTTGTCAAGCCATATTCAGTACGTAAGACATTTCAGAAATTTAAGAGTTAGGATACAGTCTTTTGTCTTTGGAAGGTCTTCCCTACTCAGTGAGAGATCATTGTGAGAGCCTCATCAGACCAGCTCTCAAGAACAATGAAATGGTAATAATCTTGTCCACTTTGGGGAGCACTGTAAAACTGAACACCTTTTGTGCCATCTGATTCCTGTTTTGTAATTTATTTCATCCATATGTGCTCTGAATCTAACAAAGAAAACACCCTTTTTGTACAATGTTAGGTTTAAAGTGCTACATTTAAAGAAAAGCTTTCTCTGATGTGGTTCACAGAAAGCCAGCAATGCGTAACCTGAAGAAAGCTGATGACAGCAAAGAGTGCAGGATTGATACTAGGAAAAATAGAAAGGAGATCATTTGTAACATAATCCTTATTTTCTTAGTGAGAAAGTCACCTTCTTGTTGTTCTGAAAACCTTAAATGTTGTTTTAAATACTGAAGGAGAAACTATGCTGAATGAATGAACGGAAGAATGTTACATGAATGCATTAAAAACAGCATTATAGACATTGCACTGCAGAATTTCAACTTTATGTTTGCTCGATAAAGGAATCCAGACAGGAGAAAGGAGAATTTTCTGAACTCTGAAGTGAACATGGCACATTTCTTATATAAAAAAAATCCTCTTGTTTAATCCATAAAGAGATTCAGAATGAAGTCATTTAAATAATTCCTTAATGCTGACTCAAAAGACAGCTGCTCCATATTTTTGTCCTCCTGTCCTTTCATTTTTTTTTCTTGCTTCCTGCCAGGATGTTTATCATTGCCAAATGTTCTTGTTTTTGCATTTTAGGCAATGCTCAAGAGGGAAAAAAAAATGCCTTAAAGACTTCACTCCTTAGCGTTGTCTTCTATGCTGAGTCACATGGAATGACAATGATGTCCCCAGTCTCCCCAAGCTCGCTTGCACAGGCCCGGAGAACCCATCCTGGATGCCATCTGGGCCAGTCTCCTTCCTTGGACTTATCTTCAGGAAGCCCCTTCTAACGTCCTCCTCGGTGATAATGAATCTCAATGCCACCAGGTCCGGTTCATCCGGAGGGAGTGGGGCGCTCCTCTTCTGTTCGAATCTTGCGTAGAATACATTAAGTTCATCAGGAAGAGAAGCGCCACAGTTATTGATATTCCCAGCCAATTCCTTGTGCCCAGTGATCTCACTTAGACCCTGCCATAGTCTACTGGCATCCCTCTGGTTAGCCTGGGCTTCCAACTTGGCTCGATATTGCCTCTTGGCACCCTTAATGACTTCCCGGAGTTCACGCCTGGATTCCATGTAGTGACTGGTTTCCCCGGACCTAAAAGCCGCAGCTCTAGCCTTCAAAAGGGACTTGACCTCATAATTCATTCAAGGTTTCCGGTTAGGGAATACCCGGATCGTCTTGCGAGACATACAGTCCTCTGTGCATTTCCAAATAAATTCCGTGACAGTTGAGGCATACTGATCGAGGTTAGCTGCCGAGTCCTTGAATACTAACCAGTCCACTGATTCAAAGCAGTCACGGAGGACCTCATCTGTTTCCTCCGTCCAACGCGACACTACTTTTGACACTGTGACCTCCCGCTTCAGTTTCTGTTTGTAAGCCAGGAGGAGGAGTACGGCCTGATGGTCCAATTTTCGGAAGTGAGGGCGTGGGATGGAACGGTAGGCATCCTTGACTGCTGTGTAGCAGTAGTCAGGTATATTCGGGCCTCTAGCGGGGCAGGAGACATGTTGGTATAACTTTGGCAGCACCTTTCTAAGGTTGTCCTGGTTAAAGTCCCCGGCTGTAATGAATAAAGTCTCCGGATACCTGGTCTCAAGTTCACTGATGTTGGCATACAGTATGTTCAGAGCACACTCCACGTCCACCTGGGGGAGAATGTAGACCGCTGTCAGTATGACCGAGGTGAATTCCTGTGGCAGATAGTAGGGATGACACTTCACCGACAGGTGTTCCAGGTCCGGGCTGCAGGAGCTTGTCAGTGACATGGCATCCGAGCACCACAAAGTGTTGATCAGTAGGCAGACACCACCTCCCCTCGTCTTGCCCGAAAATGCCGTGCGGTCCATCCGATGGATCAAAAATCCCTCTGGTCAGATGGCACAGTCGGGGGTGGCAGGGGAGAGCCAGGTTTCAGTGAAGCAGAATACACAGCAGTTCTGCATCTCCCTGCAGTAGGTGAGTCTCCCTTTAAGATCATCCACCTCGTTCTCTATGGCTTGCACATTAGCTAGTAGGATGGTGTGCACAGGGACTCTGAAGCCTCTCAGCTTCAATCTGACCAGCAGCCCAGCTCTTTTCCCACGCTTCCTTGGTAAATAGTGCATCTTTCCAGGTTTCCATCGATGCAGTGTGTTGTTGTCAGCTCTTTGAGGTTGGTGGACGCATCCTGCAGGGATCGATCAGCGGGTCGCGTTATCGGACACTCTGGGTCGAGCCGAGTAATGGGGGAGTCTCCGCTGCCACTTCCAGCCACCGGGGGCGTGGGCTGTCAATTGGATCGGGCCTCGAAGCCGACACTTAATCCCGGATGGCCGGGCTCCTGGCTGAAACAAGTCCGTAAGCTGAGTCACGGTTGCGGAGGCCTCCGCTCCAGCCGAGCCTCGGGCTCGATTTCCGAGGTCAGCAGCGGAGGCCTCCCTTCCGGCA
The DNA here is from genome assembly GCF_030028105.1 of Mobula birostris. NCBI lineage: Eukaryota > Metazoa > Chordata > Chondrichthyes > Myliobatiformes > Myliobatidae > Mobula > Mobula birostris. Next base: position 183,966,131 of record NC_092372.1, read on the forward strand.
TCTGTGGATGGCCACCAACAGGGCTTTACGGTGGTCGCTCCAGGGAAGTGTCTGGGGCACCTTGAGGTCTCCGCCGTCACTTCTGTGTGGTCGTCTGCTCCGGAGAGGTGCTGGTCCCAATGGGCCGTGTCTCCAAGCGCTCCAGCACGGTAGCAGACCACGGGTCTCTGGGAACGTGGTGGGCCTCGTTGGTCGGGTCCAGGTGCAGTCCGGAGTTTAAGAAGCAGTTCTGGCGCGGTGGTCTCCAGCTGGGTCAGTAGCTTCGCCAGGGTGTTGTTGATCTTGATCTTGCTAGATTGGAGGTTTAGAAGGGTTTCTTGGGTATAGGATAGAGGAGAGGGCATTTGATCGGGAGAGCACGCGCAAAGTCGCCAATTACCGGTGCCATCTTTCTTTAGTATAGCCAGAAAAATGTCCAAAAACATATTTAATTAAGGACAAAATATGATTTTCTTGAAGTAATACCCCTCACTGGAAAGTAATACACAAGAAAGTACTGTAGGAACTCAGCAGGCCAGGCAGCATCTATGGAAAAGAGTAAACAGTTGATTTTTCAGGCCAAGACCCTTCGCCAGTCCTAATGAAGACTCTCAGCCCAAAACATTGACTCTTTACTCCTTTCCAGAGATGTTGCCTGATCTGCTGAGTTCCTTCAGCAGTTTATGAGTATTACGTTGATTTTTTTCTTGTTTGTGATGTGATCCCTCATTGTAAAATTCCATTCGTATGCAGTGGATTCTGGTTAATTGGGCCATCGGTTAACCAGGGCAGCCATTTATTACGGACAAGCCTTAAAGAGCAAAAAATAATTGAGAAAATAGCTGAGATTCCCTTTGTTTATTTGGGACATATGCCATGCCACTTAATTGGTTCAGAAAACTGTTGCTGAACAGATTCTAACTAGCATTAGTCGTATGTACCTGTTTGGCCGTTGGACTCTACCGTAGACTGTGTTTAGAGCAAACAGCTTTTAAATAGTGTCAGTTGTGTATGTTTGTGTTCAAAAGGCAATGATTTTTGTCAGTGATACTTTGCCCAGAAATAATTCGGAACCGTTTTGCTCACTATGGTTTCAAGCATTAAAGCTTAGAGATGGCAGAAATGGCTGTTGGACATTATGAAGTGAAAAGTTTTTAAATAGCATCAGTTGCATGTTTTTTTAAGGTTAGATTAGATTCAACTTTATTGTCATTGTGCCGAGTACAGATACAAAGCCAATGAAATGCAGTTAGCATCTAACCAGAAATGCAAAGAGTAGTGTTACTTACAAAATAACTGCGAATAAAAAGTAAGTGCTACAGCATACAAATATAAAAGTACAATATGGGTGCAATACTGCTTAGCACTGTGATGTAAGGTTCAGCAGGGTCACAACCTCAGGGAAGAAGCTCTTCCTGTGCCTGCTGGTGCGGGAGCGGAGGCTCCTGTAGCGCCTACCAGATGGGAGCAGAGCAAAAAGTCCATGGTTAGGGTGAGATGCATCCTTGATAATGCTTTTCACCCTGCCCAGGCAGCGTTTATGGTAGATGTTCTCAATGGTGGACAATTGGATGCTGATAATCTGCTGGGCAGTTTTCACCACATGCTGGAGTGTTTTGCAGTCCAATATGGGACAACTGCCATACCACACTGAGATGCAGTTGGTGAGTATGTTCTCAATGGTACAGTGGTAAAAGACAGTCAGTATCCTGGGAGAGAGGTGAGCTTTCTTGATGCTCCACAGGAAATAAAGGCGCTGTTGTGCCTTTTTGATCAGGATGGAGGAGTTCAGGAACCAGATGAGATCCTCGGAAATGTGGACACCAAGGAATTTGTAGCTTGATACACGCTCTACTACAGTTCTGTTGATGTAGATGGGGACATGAGTGTGGCTCCTAGCATGCCTGAAGTCCACAATGATCTCCTTGGTCTTCTGGGTGTTAAGGGCCAGGTTGTTGTCGGCACACCACGCGGCCAGGTGCTGGACCTCGTCCCTGTAGGCCGTCTCGTCATCCCCTCTGATCAGGTCCACCACCGTGGTGTCGTCTGCACACTGTGGTGTGCTTGTTATATTATCCATTTGGGCTGACAGACACGGATTCAAAAAGTAGTGATCTTGATCATTTTGTTTGTTTTTATTTTGACTTTATCAAGTCAAGTCAAGTCACTTTTTATTGTCATTTTGACCATAACTGCTGGTACAGTACACAGTAAAAATGAGACAGTGTTTTTCAGGACCATGTTGCTACATGAAACAATACAAAAACTACACTGAACTACATAAAAGCAACACAAAAACTACACTAGACTGCAGACCTACCTAAGACTGCATGAAGTGCACAAAACAGTGCAGGCATTACAATAAATAATAAACAAGACAATAGGCACAGTAGAGGGCAGTAGTTTGATGTCAAGCCAGGCTCTGGGTATGGAGGAGTCTGATGGCTTGGGGGAAGAAACTGTTACATAGTCTGGTCGTGAGAGCCCGAATGCTTCAGTGCCTTTTGCCAGATGACAGGAGGGAGAAGAGTTTGTATGAGGGGTGTGTGGGGTCCTTCATAATGCTGTTTGCTCTACGGATGCAGCATGTGGTGTAAATGTCTGTAATGGTGGGAAGAGAGACCCCGATGATCTTCTCAGCTGACCTCACTATCCACTGCAGGGTCTTGCGATCCGAGATGGTGCAATTTCCGAACCAGGCAGTGATGCAGATGCTCAGGATGCTCTCAATACAACCTCTGTAGAATGTGGTGAGGATGGGGGGGGTGGGAGATGGACTTTTCTCAGCCTTTGCAGAAAGTAGAGACGCTGCTGGGCTTTCTTTGCCATGAATCTGGTGTTGAGGGACCAGGTGAGATTCTCCACCAGGTGAACACCAAGAAATTTGGTGTTCTTAACAATCTCTATGGCTACGGAGGAGTCGTCGATGTTCAGCAGAGAGTGGTCGCTCCGTGTCCTCCTGAAGTCAACAACCATCTCTTTTGTTTTGTTCACATTCAGGTACAGGTTGTTGGCTCTGCACCAGTCCGTTAGCCGCTGCACCTCCTCTCTGTATGTTGACTCGTTGTTCTTGCTGATGAGACCCACCACAGTTGTGTCATCGGCGAACTTGATGATGTGGTTCGAGCTGTGTGTTGCAGCACAGTCGTGGGTCAGCAGAGAAAACAGCAGTGGACTGAGCACACAGCCCTGGGGGGCCCCCGTGCTCAGTGTGATGGTGTTGAAGATGCAGGAACGCAAAGAAGATAGTCCATTATCTGCACCAGTTGTCTGCACTGGGTTTATTAATTTACAGTCAATCAAAAGAACATAGCAGCGATGAATTCTCTCATCAATAACTATCAGGAGCTATTACATATTTTTATATTACTATAGTGGTCTAATTTGTTTTATATTTAATTTAAATGCATAATTTGTTATTCAGTTAAATGGTAGTTTATCTTTGTTATGCCTTCTAACTATTTCCATAAAACTTCAGGTAAACCGGACAGCCGCTTAAATGGGCCAAAATATATTGGTCCCGATGTGTCCCAATTAACCAGAATCCAGTGTATGTAAGTCTCCTGAGAAGTACAATATAATGCAAATAAAATTCTGCATTGATCATTATTATTGCAAGTGAGGCATATAAAACAAGTTCTAACAAACAATTTAATAATAATACCAGAGTTACATTTTGATATATTTAACTGGTAGACTCCTGTTCACATATGAAGGGCCAAACACTGCTGGCAACACTGAAGGAAAGGATGACTTAATTTTGAAAGCAGTGCTGAAACTAAGACGGTTAACTTTCAACATAACATCTATATAACCTCCGTCTGCCCTATTTGCATGTCGGACCAGTTTGTAGAACTAATTTACCATCTGTGAGTTCCTCTGTTGACCATTCTGCCTTTTGACATTGCAGTTAAAGAGATATTTTACATTATATTTCTTTCCCTAAAATGGAAGTGTGATCTAAATAACACCTTAACATATTATAATCTACAAAAGATCATCCCCACTTCTCTCTCTGTAATAACCAGCATAGTGTGATAGATTGCCAGCAGAAATAACGACCATACAAGCCACTTACTGCATGTCAGAATCCACGGGAATAAAAACAGCAGCAGGAACAAAGGAAAAATGGCTAGATTTTCATCAGAATGAAAATCACCTAATAAACATCATGAAAAATATAACTAAAAACGTGTTGTGTGTGTGTGTGTGTGTGTGTGTGTGTGTGTGTGTGTGTGTGCGTGTGTGTGTGTGTGTGTGTGCGTGCGTGTCATTGGGATTCTGGATCAGTTCTGAGAAACTTTAGCTGATAATTTCAAATTCACAGAAGCTTTACAAAATCTAGGTTGGGTAAATTAGATTTTCCAGAGTTCAAAAGATCCAACCAGAAGAGGGTGAAATCAGATGGCATTTTTGCATGATGTCAGTGAATTGTACAGTAAAATTTAGAAGTTTAATTCAGAAAAATTAGAAGTTTGGAAACGGATATAAGCTGCTCACCATCAGTATCCTCCTCCATATCAATAAACAATTATAATCACATGGACCTGGCCTGTTCCCATCTCTTCCCCTCGCCTTTATTTTCAACCATCTTTAACGTTGACCCATGTGATTGACTCTGGAAGTTCCACAGCCTCACAAGTTACATGGAACATAAAATGGTAGAGCACAGGAACAAGACCTTTAGCCTGCAATATTGCAGCAAACTAATTAAATTAATCAAGTGCTCAACTCAGCTAATCCCTTCTGCCTACATCATGTCAATATCCTTCCATTTCCAACACATCCATGTGCTGATCTAAGAGACTATTGGATGCCTCCACCACCACTCCTGGTGGAAAATTCTAGGCACTCGCCACTCTCTGTTACCCCTTCTCACCTTAAACACATGCTCTGTCGTATCAGACATTTCAACCCTAAGATAAAGATACCAGCTGATTTCCCATCAGTCTCTACTGTTCCTTAGAAAACAGCCCAAGTTTGTCAACCTGGTATAATGAAGTAGTATCCTGGTAAACCTCTTCTGCACCCTCTCCAAATCTCCAACATCATTCCTGTCATGTGGTAACCAGAGTTGAATTCAATACTCCAGATCTGGCCCAGCTAGTGTAAAAAGCTGCAACATAGCTTCCCAACTGTTCATCTAATTTCCTTGAATGATGAAGGCAAGTATACTATATGCCTTCATTACTGTCCTATCAATCCAAATAGCCATTTTGAGAGGCTATGGACTTGGTCTTCAAGATCCCTTTGTACATCAACACTGTTATGGGCCTCTTTACACTTTATTCCTAAAGTGCAACATTTCAGATTTGTCCGGGTTAAATTCCATTTGCCAGTTCCCTGCCCACATTGTAATTGATCTCTATTCTCTTAGATCCTTTGGCAGTCTTCTGTGCTCTTCTTAACACCACCAATCTGAAAACTTACTAACCCACTCATCGATGTTTTCATCCAGGTCACTTATATAAGTATATACAGCAGAGGTCCCAATACGAACCCCTGTACAACACCACTAATCACAGGCCTCCAGCCAGATTAAGTCCATTGGCTACTATCTATATATCTTCCAAGGGCAGGCCAGTTCTAAATCACATCAGCCAATTCAGCAAGGATTCCATGCATTTTAATCTTCTAGATGAGCCTCCCACAAGGATGCTTGTTAAACAATTTACTAAATTCCTTGTAGACAACATCCACAGCTCTACATTATTCATTCAATTAATGAAATTATTGTGCAACAAAATTCATTTTGCACTGTGATCCCAAGTTGTTGAAATAATAGTTCCATTACTAGCTCTGATACAACTTCTGTTATGATCATACACATTACCTTGAAAAAGAAAACATGGCATTTGTTCTTTATTAATTATTTCTCCTTTAAGAGACCTTGGATGGGTACATGGTTAGGAAAGATTTGGGGGGCATGGGACAAGTACAGGCAATGGGACTAGCTTAGATGGGAATCTTGGTCAACCTGGACAATTTGGGCGAAAATGCCTGCTTCCATACTATATGAATCAATGACTATCTCTGAGCAGCCGGTTTGAATAACTGTCCTTTAAGCTGAACACCTACAGCCGATTATCACTGGATTTATCTCTCAACAGAAGAGTTGTATGCATCAACAAATTGTACTCTGACTCCAAAATTCAATTCCATTCACTCCAATTTCAAAGGCAAAATATCAAGTGCTATTGCAGCTCAGTGGTGTGTGTCACCCCACGGGCAAGGAGGTAGAGTATAACCTGTTGATACATTTAACCATCCAATGAGGGATAACTTCCTGACAATTGTGTGTTGTTAATCTATTGCACAGCACAGTAGAGAGCTTCAGTCCATCTGTGAGTATCAGTCTACAGACTAGGGCTGACCTTTCTGTATCACATTCTACTACTACAACCCTGTTATCTTACTCTTCTCCTTTCACTTCATGCTGATGCTTGTCTCCACTCTAACAGACACTGTGATTTATCCAAAGCTCCTCTTTCAGCACAATTCAGCATGCTTTGCCGCTTCATAATTCATATTTGCCAAGCTTTTATTCTTTTCTTCATCTCTCACTTCACAGTAATATCTCCTTTACTCGACCAACACATATAAAAATTGCTGGTGAACGCAGCAGGCCAGGCAGCATCTATAGGAAGAGGTACAGTTGACGTTTCGGGCCATGACCCTTCGTCAGGACTTCATGTTTGCGTCCTTTACTCGACCCCCTGTTTCCCCCCAACATTCCCCCCCCCCACTTCCAAGTTCATGCAGGAATCTTGCATTTACTGCTCCTTTATTAAAAGCAATCATCATACTTTTTCGCAATGACATTTCTAATCCCTCTCCTCTCTCACAACTTGACAGCAATGGTTTCTGTTCCCTCTATTAAGTCCTCTTCCCTCCCTCTACCAGGGAACAGAAGGAAAAGGCCAATTACTCCCAAGGTTGTTCTGCCACTCAGTAAGATCATGGCTGCTCCAAACCTGGCCTAAACACCACTTTCACACATTTTTTATTTCACCTATCTCAGATATCATGAACCCCTTCAACTTCTATACTAGAGAATTGTGGAGGCAGAGTTCCTGAAAGCAGTGAAGGCAGAAACAGACAGACCTTTAACTTGTGACCCCCTTGCAGTTAAAGGTCTGTCAGTCGCTGCCTTCAATGACTCTGCCCCTACAGTAGTCAGGGGTGGAAACTGAAGAGGTTCATGAACGTCTGAGAAAATAAACTCCTCTTCATTTCCATCTAAACCTGTCAACACCCTTAATATGAAGTTATGCCTATTTTCGATACCCCTTGTGGGGGAAATATCCTCATAGCATCTAACCTACCAGTCTCCCTCAAAATCCTGCATATTCTATAAAAACATCTCTGATTCTTCTAAACTCCAGAGATAATGTTTCAGCCCATTGTAACTATCTTCAAACTTTATTCATGTAATCCAGGAATCAATTTTGTGAACCTTACATGTCCTGTCTCCTATACAAACATGTGCTTATTTAAATATAGAGAACAAAAATATACACAATTCTCCAGAGGCAATCTTATGAGCACTTTGTAAATTTGGATGAAAACTTCCTTACTTTTGTATTCCATGGTCTTGCAATAAAGATGCATATCCCAATAGCCTTCTTACAGAACAGAAGGTCCCTTCATCCAAGACATCTTAAATAATTATAAATACCCAAGGCCCTGCATCATTTCCTGCTAACTCACTTGCTAATCCAAAAATGATCCATTTATCCAAACGCTCTAATTTCATTTAGCCACCATGCCGATATATTACCCACAACTCTGTGGGCTCTTACCTTCCTCACCTGGAAAGACTGTTTGGGGCCTTAAATGGTGAAGAGGAAGAAGGTGAATGGACAGGGAATCTTCCACTTGCAGGGATAACCATTTTAATTCCAATCTCCATTCCTATTCCATGGTCCATGGGGTCATGGCATCCTCTACTGCCACGATGAGGTCACACTCAGGTGAGAAGAGCAACACTCATATTCTGTCTTGGGTAGCCCCTACCTGATGACATGAATGTTGATTTCTCTCATTTCCAGTAATTTCCCCACACCTCCTTCCCCACTCTCTCTTTTTCAATTCCCTATTCTGGATTCCCTTTACAGCTTCTCTTCTCCTTGCCTGCTTATTACCTCCTTCTAGTGCCTCTACTCCTTACCTTTCTCCCATAGTCCACTCTCCCTTCTTATCATATTCCTTCTTCTTCATTCCTTTACCTTTTCCACTTACATGAGGTTGCCTTGGCAGTCAAAGTGAAGGATAATCCAAAGAGCTTTTACAGGTATATTAAGAGCAAAAGGATTGTAAGGGATAAAATTGGTCCTCTTGAAGATCAGAGTGGTCAGCTATGTGCAGAACCAAAGGAAATGGGGGAGATCTTAAGTAGGTTTTTTGCATCTGTATTTACTAAGGAAACTGGCATGAAGTCTGTGGAATTAAGGGAAACAAGTAGTGAGATCATGAAAACTGTACAGATTGAAAAGGAGGAGGTCCTTGCTGTCTTGAGGAAAATTAAAGTGGATAAATCCCCGGGACCTGACAGGGTGTTCCCTCAGACCTTGAAGGAGACTAGTGTTGAAATTGCGGCGGCCCTGGCAGAAATATTTAAAATGTCGCTGTCTACAGGTGAGGTGCCAGAGGATTGGATAGTGGCTCATGTTGTTCCGTTGTTTAAAAAAGGATTGAAAAGTAATCCGGGAAATTATAGGTCGGTAAGTTTAACGTCGGTAGTAGGTAAGTTATTGGAGGGAGTACTAAGAGACGGAATCTACAAGCATTTGGATAGACAGGGGCTTATTAGGGAGAGTCAACATGGCTTTGTGCGTGGTAGGTCATGTTTGACCAATCTACTGGAGTTTTTCGAGGAGGTTACCAGGAAAGTGGATGAAGGGAAGGCAGTGGATATTGTCTACATGGACTTCAGTAAGGCCTTTGACAAGGTCCCGCATGGGAGGTTAGTTAGGAAAATTCAGTCGCTAGGTATACGTGGAGAGGTGGTAAATTGGATTAGACATTGGCTCAGTGGAAGAAGCCAAAGAGTGGTAGTAGAGAATTGCTTCTCCGAGTGGAGGCCTGTGACTAGTGGTGTGCCACAGGGACCAGTGCTGGGTCCATTGTTATTTGTCATCTATATCAATGATCTGGATGATAATGTGGTAAATTGGATCAGCAAATTTGCTGATGATACAAAGATTGGAGGTGTAGTAGACAGTGAGGAAGGTTTTCAGAGTCTGCAGAGGGACTTGGACCAGCTGGAAAAATGGGCTGAAAAATGGCAGATAGAGTTTAATACAGACAAGTGTGAGATATTGCACGTTGGAAGGACAAACCGAGGTAGAACATACAGGGTTAATGGTAAGGCACTGAGGAGTGCAGTGGAACAGAGGGATCTGGGAATACAGATACAAAATTCCCTAAAAGTGGCATCACAGGTAGATAGGGTCGTAAAGAGAGCTTTTGGTACATTGGCCTTTATTAATCAAAGTATTGATTATAAGAGCTGGAATGTTATGATGAGGTTGTATAAGGCATTGGTGAGGCCGAATCTGGAGTATTGTGTTCAGTTTTGGTCACCAAATTACAGGAAGGATATAAATAAGGTTGAAAGAGTGCAGAGAAGGTTTACAAGAATGTTGCCAGGACTTGAGAAACTCAGTTACAGAGAAAGGTTGACTAGGTTAGAACTTTATTCCCTGGAGCGTAGAAGAATGAGGGGAGATTTGATAGAGGTATATAAAATTATGATGGGTATAGATAGAGTGAATGCAAGCAGGCTTTTTCCACTGAGGCAAGGGGAGAAAGAAACCAGAGGACATGGGTTACGGGTGGTGGGGGGGGGAGTTTAAAGGGAACATTAGTGGGGGCTTCTTCACACAGAGAGTGGTGGGAGTATGGAATGAGCTGCCAGACGAGGTGGTAAATGCTGGTTCTTTTTTAACATTTAAGAATAAATTGGACAGATACATGGATGGGAGGTGTATGGAGGGATATGGTCTGTGTGCAGGTCAGTGGGACTAGGCAGAAAATGGTTCGGCACAGCCAAGAAGGGCCAAAAGGCCTGTTTCTGTGCTGTAGTTTCTATGATTTAGTTTCTATGGTTTACCATCTCCCACCTTCTCACTTCATTCCCCTCCCCACCCACCTACCTTTCCCTTTACCTGGCTGCACCCATCACCTTCTGGCTTATATTCCTTCCCCTCCCCCACCCTCTTATTCTGGTTTCTTCCCCCTTCTTCTCCAGTCCTGATGAATGGTGTCAGCCCAAAAAAAAATTGACTCTTTATTCTTTTCCATGGATGCTGACTGACCTGCAGAGGTCCTACAGAATTTTATGTATGTTATTCTGGACTTCAAGCATCTGCAGAATCTCTTGCATTTATGATTTTGCTTCATAATTTTCAAAAGACCCTTTCACTGCTTCCTTATTAAAGGATTCCAAAAGTTCCCAATATAATGTCTTAGGCCAATTGACCTATGATTTCCTGTTTCCTGTTTTCCTCATTTCTTGAATAGTGCTATTACATTTATAATTTTCTGATCTCCAAAATAAAGAGCAGATTAATGCTAACAACATCCACCATTTCTCTGGCAATTTCTTTAAGATTTTAAGGTGTAGCATTTCTGAAATCTCCTGAATCAAATTTGGAATGTTTGAAGCATAGAATAAAAGATCAGAAAAGCTCTGCTGTTGCTGCACAAGACATTGCTAAGCCACAGCTTGAGTACTGCATACAGTTCTGGTAATCACATTACAGGAAGATGTGATTGTACTGGAGAGGAATATTAGAGCTATGAGGTGCTTTGGATAGACCAAGGTTGTTTGCTTTGTAACAGAGGATACTGCAGGGAGACTTAAAATTATGATTGCTCTGCATAGAGTAAATAGAAAGGAGCTATTTCCCTTGGCAGAGGGTCAAAAGCCAAATTGAAAGTTATTGGGAGGAACATTGGAAAGAAGATGAGGAGAAACAATGCTGCCTGGCCTGCTGCGTTCACCAGCAACTTTGATGTGTGTTCCTATCAGATAGTGGTTAGGATTTGGAGCTCAGACCTGATAGGAAAATAGGGGTAAGAACAATAGCAAGAAGGGCCACCGACTGAGAGCCGGGAGACAGGATTAGATTAGTGGCCCTGTTTCAACCAGCACAAAAAAGATGGTCTGAATGGCCTTCTTCATTGTTGTAGATTTTCTCTGATTTCTGTGATGTTGTTGTGGGTTGGAAGTCTCATATCTTTTTTTGTGATGCCACCAATTTTCTTCTCTCCCAAAGTACCTACAGTCCAAAAAGAGAGCAGCCCTGAGCAATGGAGTTTACTTTCTCCAGAACAATAATATATAGAAAGTGCCCGATGAATAAGTCCCGTTCTCTTCAACTGGAACTCCATTACTGACTGTAGGGAAATGTTAAAAGGCATTATGTTGGCCTCTGAACTGCCATTGCTTACCCTGCATGAAGTTAGAGTCCTGTTGAGAAGGTACAAGGAGTCATTTGTTTCCATGGCACCAAAAATAAGAATGTCATTGTTACGTGGCTTGACATTAGCAATATTTCCTACGAGCCTATGAATATACAGACCCGTTCTTCAGTATGTCAGCACTAAAGCCAAACTTTCAGGTTTTGATTTCGCTTTTGTATTTTAATATGTTTAAGGAATTTGTGTAAAGATTTAGCATATGGAGCACTCTCTCAGTCAGTTCAAGATCCCAATTCAAAGCAATAACAAGTGCACTTTGAAAGTTACTGCATGTTATCCAACTATAATTTGAATTTCAGTGTGTTGTTGAATTTCAGTATGTTGAATGCTGGGTGGAGAAAACAGATGTCACAGTGACTCTGTGGCAATGAATAGATTTCTGAGTACTGACACACTATTTCCAAGTCAAGCACAGCCAGATACATTTACTGTATTGTCAGCTGTGCTTCAGTATGGTAGTGCAGTCAATTATGAGGCAGAAGACTTGTGTTCAAGCCACATTCCGGAGACTTGAGCAAAAATCTGCACTGATTTTTCAATAGATTGCTGAAAGTGTGGCAATCTGCCTCCTCTGTCTGGCAGAACTGGTCCTCACACTCTATATTTTCTCCCAGTTTCTCCAAGCTCAAGGAGTAGCCATATCCATCCACATGGGCCCCAGCTAACTCTGCCTTTATGTTGGCTATGTAAAATAGTCTATGTTCCGAGCATCCTTCATAATGCTCCCTAACTCTTTCTGCACTACACTGATTGCTGCATTGGTGCTACTTCATACACACATGCTGCATTCATCAATTTCATCAACCTTGCCTCCAACTTCCACCCTGTCCTTTAATTTATTTTATTTAGTGAGATACAACATGGATTAGGCCCTTCTGGCCCTTTGAGCCCCACCGCCCAGCAATCCCCTGGATTAAATCTAGCCCAGTCCAGGTTGTTACAGATGGGAGTGGTAATAAAGACAAGCTCCCACTACCTATTAGACGTTCCCAAAGGCATGTGCCTCAAGTAGCCTCTGACAACCAAGTCCAGCTCCTGGCCTTCCTGTGTGGCTTAGCTACTAAGCCCAGTATAGCCATTTCTACTGACTAGAGAAGGGGCAAAGATGAGATACTGGCCCCTTAAAATCAGTTCCTTTGACCAGATGGGGCTCATCAGCCATGGTTGGCAGCTCATCTAGGAGAAGAAAAACTCTGATCTCAAACCTCCACTGCCTTGTGGCTGTACCTACTCATGGGGGGTAAACCCCAAGGGAGAAATCAGGAGCTGGAGTCCATAAGGCAGTTCTACATCAAGTTCAATGGTGACTGGCAACTCCTGCAATGCTGATGGTACCAAACTGTATCGGTCTCTGCCATTCCTTTGGATTCATCAGATGCATGGAGAGAGTGAGCTTTCTACATGGGCAACATCTTGATCTCCATATCGTGCTTCCCAGGCTTACATATATAGACAGTTGCAATATCCATGGTCAACTCCCACCCTGTCTCCTGTAAAACTGCAATTCCCTTTTCTCAGTTCCTTTGTCTCCCAGGAAGAGGCTTTCCTCTCCATAACATCAGAGATGCCCTCCTTCTTCAAAGAACAGGGTTTCCCTTCCTCCACCACTGATGCAGCCCTCACCTGCAATTCCTCAATTTCCTGGACATCTATGCCCACCCCATCTTCCTGCTGCCTTAACAGGCATAGGGCTCCTCCTGTTCTCACCTCCCACCTCATGTGCCACCACATCCAACATATCATTCTATATAACTTCCACCATCTTCAACGGGATTCTACTATTAATTACATCTTTACCTACCCCCAACCACTCTCCACTTTCCACTGGGGTCACTTCTTCCATGATTCCCTTATCCATGCATCCCTCCCCACTAACCTCCCTCCTGGCACGTATCCCTGAAAGCAACAGAAAAGCTACACTTGTCCATTCACCTCCTCCCTCACCACCATTCAGGGCTTCTAGGAGAGGCAACACTTCTTCAGCGAATCTTTTGGGGTCACCTAAGGTATCTGGTGCTCCTGATGCGGCCTCCTTTACAATGTTGAGAGCAAAAGTAAATTGAGAGTGCACTTTGTCAAGTACCTCCACTCCATCAACCAAAAGTGGAATTTCCCAGTGGTCAGTCATTTTAATGCCTATGTACATTCCCATTCCAACATGTTAGTCCAAGGCCTCTTTTTTGCCATGATGAGGCCACTCTCAGGGCAAAGTAACATTTAGATAGCCCCTATCCTGATGGCATGAACATTGATTTCTCCTTCTGGTAATTTTTTCCTTCTTCTTCTATTCCCACTCTAACCTCTTCTCACCTGCCTAGCACTTCCTTCTAGGTTCCCTCCTCTTCCCTTTCTCCTATCGTGTCCCTCTTTCTTCCCTTTCTCCTATGATCTACTCCCTTCTTCTATCAGATTCTATCCTCTCCAGCCCTTTTCTTTCCCATCCTCTTGGCATCACTTATTAGATTAGATTAGATTCAACTTTATTATTATTGTGCCCAGTACAGATACAAAGCCAATGAAATGCAGTTAGCATCTAACCAGAAATGCAAAGAATAGTGTTATTTACAAAATAACTGCGAATAAAAAGTAAGTGCTACAGCACACAAATATAAAAGTACTGAGACAGCACAATATGGGTGCAATACTGCTTAGCACTGTGATGTGAGGTTCAGCAGGGTCACAACCTCAGGGAAGAAGCTCTTCCTGTGCCTGCTGGTGCAGGAATGGATGCTCCTGTAGCGCCTATCAAATGGGAGGAGAGTAAAAACTCCATGGTTAGGGTGAGATGCATCCTTGATAATGCTTTTCGCCCTGCCCAGGCAGTGTTTATGGTAGATGTTCTCAATGGTGGGCAATTGGGTGCCAATAATCTGCTGGACAGTTTTCACCACACGCTGGAGCGCTTTGCGGTCGGATGCGGGACAATTGCCAAACCACACTGAGATGCAGTTGGTGAGTATGCTCTCAATGGTATAGTGGTAAAAGTCCATCAGTATCCTGGGACAGAGGTGAGCTTTCTTGATGCTCCGCAGGAAATAAAGGCGCTGTTGCGCCTTTTTGATCAGGATGGAGGAGTCTGGAGACCAGCTGAGATCCTCAGAAATGTGGACACCAAGAAATTTGAAGCTTATTTCATGCTCCACTACAGCTCCGTTGATGTAGATGGGGACGTGAGTGTGGCTCCTAGCATGTCTGAAATCCACAATGATCTCCTTGGTATTCTGGGTGTTAAGGGCCAGGTTGTTGTCGGCACACCACGCGGTCAGGTGCTGGATCTCATCCCTTGTAGGCCGTCTCGTTATTCCTTCTGCAAACTTGATTATAGAGTTAGGACCACATACAGGGACACAGTTTTATCACCTTCCAGCTATCTTCCTTTACCTCCCCCCATCTTTTTATTCTGGTGTCCTCCCCCCTTTCTTTCCATTCTTGAAGAAGGGTCTCAGCTCCGAAATGCCAATTGTTTATTCATTTCCATAGATACTGCCTGACCTGCTGAGTTCCTCCTGCATTTTTTGTATGGGTCTCTGGATGTCCAGCATCTGCAGAATCTCTTGTGTTCTTCACTGTTGATACTACTGGTATTTGGTTGAAGTGAAGCTGCCTTTGCTTTTTCAAAGAGATGTAAAAGACCCCATGCCCAATTCTGAAGGACAAATACACATGTCCTAGTCAACATGCATACCTAAATTAACATTCATAATAAAATAAATTTAATGAGTTATTTTCAAAGTGCTACTTATGAAAATTGGTATTTACTTTGCTACATTACCATAATGACTATAGAAATGCTTTAATAGTTGTAAAATGGAAGGGTTATGCAAGGCTTAATTAAACACAATCAAGTTTCCTCAGTTTTGCTGATAAACTAGAGGAGATAGCATGATTGGCAGCTCTCAGTAGTTTATCTGAAGGGGAGGGAACGTTGACTCAGACCATGAGAGGCCTGCGTCGGGCATTTTCATGCCTTACAAGGTGCAGACTGGAAGTCTGCGTGGGGCGCCACTCCTTGCACAGACACTAGAGCAATGTGTGGTTAAGTGCCTTGCTCAAGGACACAAACACGTTGCCACAGCTGAGGCTCGAACTAGCGACCTTGAGCTAACTAGACGAACGCCTTAACCACTTGGCCACGTGCCCAACACATATCATTATCTGTAATGGCAAATCAATAAAGATTGATTTGTTTGCAAATAGTTGCCTTTGCAATGATCTATCAATTCAACAACAGGGAATTAAATGTAGGACTGCCTTGTTATTTACTCACTTAATTGATTTAGTAATTGTTTTTACCATAGTTAGAACGTAAAAAGAGCAAGAATAGTATAAATTCAGCCATGCACTTCTGTGCTGTTATTCAATAAAATCATGGATAATTTTGTATCTTGGCAGCACTTGCTGTATGAAGCGTACATCCTTTAACTTTTTTTAGCATCTATCAAAAAATGTATCAATTGCTAATTTAAGTACATTCAATATCTGAGCCTCTATGGCCCACTTAAGTGGAGCATTCCAAAGATTTTCATTTCCTGAGTGGCCTGGAGAACTTAACTCCACATCCATAGCAAACACTTCTGAGTCTACCCTTTCAAACTCAATTTTTTTTGTCCATTTCAATATGATCACTTCTTATTCTTCTAAATGCCAAAGAGTATAGGCATAATCTACATAACCTCTCCTGATATGACAAATAAACTGTCCCAGAATTCAGTGTGACAAAGCTTCACTGCAGACTCTCAATCACAAGTACTGTATAACCTTTCTTTGGTCGAGAAGCAAGATCCATACACAATACTGCAGGTGCAATCTCATCAAAGCCTTTCATGTTTAGTGTAAAAGTTTTTCCGTTCTTGTCCACAGATCATCTTGCAGTGAAGGTCAAAGTACTGCCTGCCCTCTCAATTACTAGGTATACCTGTGAATTAGCTTTGACTGATTTGAATGCAGAGACACGAGGTCACCCTGCAATCCTTCCACTCTCTCAAATTAGAAGCTGCTGCACAGTTTTATTCTTTTTTCGCGGTAATTCGGCCTACTGTTTCAGAATATGTTGTCGTTCACTTAGAAGGGAAGCTACTCCACAGCATTGCCACCCATTGGTAAACTGCACAGATGTCTAATCTGCCTTACAGGGCAATTTAAAGACCTCTTACAGAAAATGTTTGGAAGATTCAATTAATCATTATTTATAGATGCCAAAAATGATAATGACTCCTGACAATTTCCCATCTGCTTGAATTGGGATCACATTGATTTTATCTTCCTGCATGCAAAACAGATGATAATAAAACTTCCACATTCAGTGGCTCTCATCAAGTAAGATGTTCCTGTGTTTTTATTTTATAATCTTTCAGTTTGTTAATTCTTTTTTTTGCTTTTTCTTAATCAGTATTTTTCTTGAACATAGCTGTTTAAGCAGTGCAATGCAGAGCAGATATGCAAATTATTTTGTATATTTCTTTCAATTCATCATCACTGTATAGCTCCATAGCTAGGCCATGTGTCAGTACAGAGCAGTGTGTGCCTTGACCTGGTAAATGTATCTGCGCAGACCCAGCGATGGCACAGAATATTTTTGCGACTGCATTGCTGCTGGCTGAAATATTTTGCATTACAGGGATGAGCTCTTCAACCCTGAAAGTCAAAGAAATATAAACACTTTTCACACCCTCAGTTCATTTTAAAGTGCCTTTATAAGCTACGAGGTGCTGCTCCAATATAGCTACTATTGTAACGTAGGGGTTAAAAACTTGTCCTCTTAGAGGGTTAAAAAAATGTTTCAAATACTTAATTGCCAGAAGCAGAATTCAAGGTCTGCACATTCACACATGTACCAGAGCACATTTCAACTGCAACGCTTCACACTTGTAGTGTTTAAATTTCATAAATGATTGGGCTGAAGTGTGTAGCAGAATTTTAATGGGTTTTGTGAGATATCTGGATATTTGCCCAAACTTGATGAAACTATCTTGTCCATCTGGCCGCACATTTACCTGATTCCTATCTGGACAGCTGAATTTGCTGGGAAACATCATCCAGCCAAGATTACGGATCATTACATGTCGAGCACACGTTTATTGCTTTTTTTCTTTTCTATTTGCATAGTTTGTTCTCTTTTGCACATTGTCTATCCTGTTGGGTACAGGCTTTCATCGATTCTATTGTGTTTCTTGGATTTACTGTGTATGCCCATAAGAAAATGAATCTCAGGGTTCTATATGGTGGTGTATATGCATTTTATAATAAATTTAATTATAAATATACCAGCTCTCTTTGACATTTATGAGTGATAGATGTTATTGACTTGAGAGGTACTAGTAAAATAATGTAGATAAGCATTTTTCAGCTGGCATACACTGAACCAAGGAGCTGCAGTGGTGGAGGATTGTATGTCTAGGGTAGTGGGTGGAATGCTAATCAAGTCTGTGTCTGTCCCAAGTTGTGTCAAACTTCATGTATGTTGGAACTGTTCCTGCACAGACAACTGTATTACATCACGTTCCTGATCTGTACTGCATAGATGGTGGAACCTTTGAGTGTGTGCCCTTGAGCCTCAGCTCAATTGTATTCCCAAGTTGTTGGTTGTGGAGAAATATAATATTGAATGTCAGGAGTAGCTGATTAAACACCGGTTTGTTTGAAATGGATATTGCCAAGCACTTGGCTGGTGCAAATGTTACATTGCCACATTATTATGGCAATATCAGGGTTTGTGATGGAGAGTGGGTAGTACAATGATTTTACAGTGCCAGATGTAAACCCCGGGTTCGATTCTCTCAGCTGTCTATAAGGAGTTTGTACGTTCTTCCCGTGACCAAGTGGGTTTCCTCTGGATGTTCCAGTTTCCTCCCATGTTCCAAAGGCATACAGATTAGGGTTAATAAATTGTGGGCGTTCTATGTTACTGCCTGCTGTGTGGTGACACTGCTGTTCAGCACACTCCTTGCTAATCTGATTTGATGCAAATGATGCATTTCACAGTATGCTTCAATGTACAGGTGACAAATAAAGCTAATCTTGTTTTGTCGTATCATAATGAAACAATTGAAGATAGTCTGATGCCAAAGCCCAGAGGAACTCCTGCAAGAATATCTTGGGGCTCAGATTATTGGCCCCCAACAAACACAAACCTTTTCTTTGGCATTGGATTCCTAATGGCCTGCACAAATATGATGTGCTTGTCTCCGTGGTGTATAATTCAATTATTCTAACACCCCTACAGATCAAATGAGAGTCTCTGCACATAAATTATTAACAATATGTTTGTTTCATAGCAAGAAAATGGTGACAAAGTGTTGAATTTAATCACATTGCTGATTATGAGGGGAAAAAACTTTCAGACTGGTTAGGAAAAAGCAAATAAATGGAGATATTGGAAATATGAAATAAAAGCAGAAAATATTGGAACTACTCAAGTGATCAGGAAGCAACTATCGAGTGAGAAACAGAGTTAAAGTTTTAGACTGATATCCTTATGTTGATGCTGCCTAGCCAGGTGAGTATATCCAGCATCTTCTGTTCTTATTCCACATTTATTGAATCAGGCAGTACTGACGGACAACTCTCTGATGGACAATTCTCTGCCTTCAGTTTCAACCCAATGTTTATCAAGATTGTTATAGACCCATTAATCCAAATTAGACTAACTAGCCAACCATCCTACTAGTAACACTAATCACTTAAAAAAATGTTTTCTTCGTAACATTTTTGAAAGAAGTTGCTATTTCCGCGTCTGAATGTAAAAAATATCCAACGAAGTGAAAGCCAATAGCGTGAATGGAAGCGATGCTTCACTACCAGTTGAACTTAATGCCTTCTATACCCACTTTGAAAGGGAGGATATATCTACAGCTGTGAAGATCCCTGCTGCACTCAGTGACCCTGTAAGCTCTGTCTCAAAGGCTGATGTTAGGCTGTCTTTAAAGAGAGTGAACTCTCGCAAGGTGGAAGGCCCCAATGGAGTACCTGGCAAGTCCCTGAAAACTTGTGCCAACCAACTGGCAGGAGTATTCAAGGACATTTTCAACCTCTCACTGCTACGGGCAGAAGTTCCACTTGCATCAGAAAGGCAACAATTATACCAGTGCCTAAAAAGAATAAGGTGGGCTGCCTTAATCACTATCGCTCAGTAGCACTCACATCTCCATTGATGAAGTGCTTTGAGAGGTTGGTCATGAATAGACTGAACTCTTGCATCAGCAAAGACCTGGACCCACTGCAATTTGCCTATTGCCATAATAGATCAATAGCAGATGCAATCTCAATGGCTCATCACACGGCCTTAGGCCACCTGGACAACACAAACACCTATATCAGGATGCTGCTCATCGACTATAGCTCAGCATTTAACACCATCATACCCACAATCCTGATTGAGAAGTTACAGAACCTGAACCTCTGTACCTTTCTCTGCAATTAGATCCTCGACTTCCTAACTGGAAGACCACAATCTGTGCGGATTGGTGATTACATATCCTCCTCACTGATGGTCAGGGGTGTGTGCTTAGCCCACTGCTCTACTCTCTCTATACCCACAACTGTGTGGCTAGGCATAGCTCAAGTACCATCTATAAATTTGCTGATGATACAACCATCATTGGTAGAAACTCAGGTGGTGACGAGAGGGCTTACAGGAGCAAGATATGCCAACTAGTGGAATGGTATCACAGCAACAACCTGGCACACAACGTCAGTAAGACAAAAGAGCTGACTATGGACTTCAGGAAGGGAAAGACGAAGGAACACATACCAGTCCTCATAGACTGATCAGAAGCAGAGAGAGTGAGCAGCTTCAAGTTCCTGGGTGTCAAGATCTCTGAGGATCTAACCTGGTCCCAACATATTGATGCAGCTATAAAGAAGGAAAGACTGTGACTATATTTCATTAGGAGTTTGAAGGGATTTGGTATGTCAACAAAAACTTCTATAGATGTACTGTGAAAAGCATTCTGACAGGCTGCATCACTGTGTCGTATTGGGGGTGGCTACTGCACAGGACCGAAAGAAGCTGCAGAGGGTCATAAAACTAGTCAGCTCCATCTTGAGCACTAGCCTACAAAGTCCCCAGGACATCTTCAAGGAGTGGTGTCTGAGAAACGCAGCAGCCATTATTAAGGACCTCCAGCACCCAGGGTGTGCCCTTTTCTCACTGTTACCATCAGATGGGAGATACAGAAGCCTGAAGCCACATACTCAGCAATTCAGGAACAGCTTCTTCCCTCCGCCATCTGATTCCTAAATGGACATTGAACCCGTGAACACTAGCTCCTTTTTAAATATATATTATTTCTGTTTTTGCACGTTTTTTAATCTATTGAATGTACACATACCGTAATCACTTTATTTATTTATTTATCTTCTTCTTCTTCCATATCATGTATTGCATCAAACTGCTGCTGCTAAGTTAACAAATTTCACGAATCATGCTGGTGTTAGTAAACCCGATTCTGATTCTGATTTTGATTAAATCCCAGTAAATGGATATTAAGGACCAATATAACCCACAGTTTACCTACTGTACTTCACTTTCAACAAGATAGTGGGTTTAACTTAATTATAAAGCATAAGATGGGAGGATGAAAGAAAGAGAAAGGTTTTGAGAAGGATCTACTGTATGCTGTAAATATACATCTTGGAACCATAACTGAATAAACATTACCTCACGGGTCTGGAGAACACATCATAATACACAAAGTGGATGATTCCTCTCCACACCACATGGTTCATTGTAAAAGAGGCACTAATTGCAGGGAACTGACAGCAGTGTAGCACAAAGAAAATCACTGACAGGAAGAAACTTGTGACATGATTTTTAGGTGAGAAGGCATTCAGAATAATAAGTACCTGAAGACCACAAGGGTGCAGTTGCTCAGGAAGGCAGTTCACCAACCACCTTCTCAATAACAATTAGAGATGAGTGTTACATTCGTGGCTGTGTCAGCAACTCCCACATCCCATGTATGAATTTAAATAAGACACTGAAAAAAACTCAATGTGGTTAGATGAATTCCATTAATATTACTCAGTAAAAATAAATTGACTTCAGCTCATGTGATTTTTGTGCTGTGCACATATATTATCTTTTATTATTTGGCTAGACATATCAAACTTGCAGTATATTGATTAGGGGAGGGTAGAATATTACTAAGCTGTTCAAAGCATTAGCACTCGCATTGTACTGAATATTATTCAGTACAGCCTCGCGCTGCTGAGGGACACTATCGCCTACGTGCAGGACAGGGGGGTGGACGCCTGCCTGGTCAGCTTGGACCAGGAGAAAGCCTTCGACAGGATATCGCACACGTACATGGCGGACGTGCTCTCCAAAATGGGATTTGGGGAGGGAATCCAGAATTGGATCAGACTGCTCTACACAGACATCCGTAGTGCAGTCCAGGTCAACGGGTGGGAAACAGACAGCTTCCCCATCAGGTCTGGAGTCAGGCAGGGCTGTCCCCTCTCCCCTGTCTTGTTTGTCTGCTGCATAGAACCCTTTGTGGAAGCCATCAGGAGGGATGAGGGCATAAGAGGGGTGACGCTGCCAGGCAGTGGAGGGACCCAAGTGAAAACTTCCCTGTACATGGACGACGTCACCGTCTTCTGCTCTGATCCGAGGTCAGTTCGCAGGTTGATTGGCACCTGCGAACAGTTCGAGCTAGCGTCGGGGGCCAGGGTCAACCGCACGAAGAGCGAAGCCATGCTCTTTGGCAACTGGCCCGACTGATCCAGTGTCCCCTTCACCATCAGGTCTGACCACGTGAAGGTGTTGGAGATCTGGTTCGGAGGGGCGGAGGCGTGCAACAAGAACTGGCAGGAGCGGACTGCCAAGGTGAAACAGAAACTGGGACTGTGGGGAGGGCGCTCCCTGTCGATAACGGGCAAGAACCTGGTCATCAGGTGTGAGGTGCTCTCAGGGCTGCTGTACTTGGCGCAGGTCTGGCCCGTCCCCCGCTCCTACAGCTCGGAAATCATCCGGGCTGTCTTCAGATTCGTCTGGGGATCCAAGATGGAGCGGGTGAGACGGACCGCCATGCACAAGTCCCTGGACAACGGGGGCAAGAACGTCCCCAATGTCGCCCTCACCCTGATGGCCAGCTTCGTATGTGGCTGCATCAGGTTGTGTGTAGAGCCCAGGTATGTGGGCACCAAGTACCACTATGTGCCCAGGTTCTACTTGTCGCCCTGGCTACGAAGGATGGGTCTGGCCCCACTCCCGCGCAACGCCCCAGTCAGCTGGTCGTTGCCGGCATACCTGTCCCACGTAGCAAAGTTCTTCCAGGAGAACGCCTTTGACCACAGGGCCATCAGGCAGTGGTCGGCACGTAATGTCCTGCAGGCACTGCAGGAGAAGGACGTGATGGACACAGTGGGGTGGTTCCCTGAGCAGACTGTCCAGTTCATCTGGCAAAATGCCTCATCGCCAGATCTCACCAACAGGCACCAGGACCTCGCCTGGCTGGCGGTGAGAGGGGCCCTCCCAGTCAGAGCCCTCCTGTACGCCCGGAATGTCGTCCCCGCACCCCACTGCCCACGGGAGGACTGCAGTGAGGAGGAGTCTGTGACCCACCTCTTTGCACACTGCCAGTTCGCAAAGAGGGTGTGGAGGAGGATGGACGGGCTAGTGTCACGTTTTATCCCCAGCAGCTGCGTAACAGAGGACTCTCTGATCTACGGGCTGTTCCCGGGGACGCACATGGAGACCAACATCTGGTGCTGCTGGCAGATCATCAACTCGGTGAAAGACGCTCTTTGGTCAGCCCGAAACTTGATGATCTACCAGCACATGGAGATGTCCGTGGGAGAATGCTGCCGACTGGCACACTCTCGGCTGCAGGAGTACGTGCTGAGGGACGCACTGAAACTTGGTGCAGCCACCGCAAGGGCCCGGTGGGGAAGGACCACAGTATAGGTTTCTCCACCCGTGGGAGTGGGAGGGGTCGGTGGGCGAGGAGTATACCCCTCAACAATGAGATGCTAAGCTGAACTACTGGAGTGCCACGTGGGTGGCTATAAACACGGATATTTTACTGAGTATAATGGAAACGTATGTAAAGGATGAAAAGTTATTGAATGGTTTATTGTATATATTTATTTTTGAATAAAGTATATTTTGAAATAAAAGAAAGAAAAAAGTTGCCAAAACATCATAATGTGTACGCCTCCCCCGTGCGGAGCGAGCGGCTGGCCGTCTTAGAGCAGCTCCCAAAGCTGCTGGTGACGCCCCAGCCGGTCGTTCTGGCCGGAAACTTCAACTGCACCATTGATGCGGCTGGAGGACCCGGCAGGGTGGACAGTACCTCTAGACTCCTGAGGGAAACGGTGAAGACAGCCAAGCTGCGCGACGCCTGTGGCACCCCCACAGGCGGAGCACAGCCGCAACCCACCTGGACACGATCCGACGGCTCAGCCCGCTCCCGGATCGACTTCCTCTTCCTGTCTGAGTCCCTCACGGTCAGGTCCACCGACGTCACGCCGGTGTTCTTCTCTGACCACTGCCTTCTGAGAGCCACCTGTCGCTTACGGGAGAACCAGAAGGCAGGCAGGGGGACGTGGAAACTGAATGTTAAGCTGCTGACCCCAGAGAACATCGAGGAACTAGAGAAGGAGTACACAGGTTGGAGAACCTTGAAAGCCTTCTTTGATTCCCCGGTTCACTGGTGGGAAGCTACCAAGGAGAACATTAGGAGGTTCTTCATTCGCAAGGGTATCCAGAAAGCAAGGCAGGAGCAGAGGGAACTGCGTAAACTCCAGACAGAGTTGCAGCAACTTCTCCTTCTGCAGTCGAAGGGGGTGGATGTCAGGGAGGAACTGCGAGAGGTGAAGGGCCGGCAAGCCCAGCACCTCGCCGCCGAATCCTCCAAGATCATCTTCCGATCAAGGGTCCGAACCGTGGAGCAGGACGAGACGTGCTCACGCTTCTTCTTCCAAAAGGTGCACAGGGGGAGCTCTGTGATCCACAACCTTACGGAAGAGGACGGCTCAGTCGCGACCTCGCAGACCGACATACTGAGGATCTGCAAGTCCTTCTATGCCGGTCTGTACGACGAAAAGGCCACAGAATCCACAGCCTCCCGCAACTTCCTGTCGTCTATCACGCAGGTCTTAGACGACGGTAAGCGGGAGAGTCTGGATCAGCCACTGACCCTGGACGAGCTGACAGGCTCCATCCGTTCCTTTGGGTCGGGTAAGACTCCCGGAAGCGACGGCTTACCGGCTGAGTTGTACTCGGCTCTGTGGAACTGGATGGGCCCAGACCTGCTGGAAGTGTACAACGCTATGCTTCTGGCTGGCAGCATGTCTGAGTCCATGAGGAAGGGCATCATCACCCTCATCTACAAGCAGAAGGGGGAAAGGGAGGACATTAGGAATTGGAGACCCATCTCTCTCCTGAATGTGGACTACAAGATCCTGTCCAAGGCTATCGCCAACAGGGTCAGGTCTGCTCTGGGACAGGTGATCCACCCGGACCAAACCTGTGCTGTACCGGGCAGGAAGATCTCAGACAGCCTCACGCTGCTGAGGGACACCATCGCCTACGTGCAGGACAGGGGGGTGGACGCCTGCCTGGTCAGCTTGGACCAGGAGAAAGCCTTCGACAGGATATCGCACACGTACATGGCGGACGTGCTCTCCAAAATGGGATTTGGGGAGGGAATCCGGAATTGGATCAGACTGCTCTACGCAGACATCCGTAGTGCAGTCCAGGTCAACGGGTGGGAAACAGACAGCTTCCCCATCAGGTCTGGAGTCAGGTAGGGCTGTCCCCTCTCCCCTGTCTTGTTTGTCTGCTGTATAGAGCACTTTGCCGAGGCCATCAGGAGGGATGGGGGCATAAGAGGGGTGACGCTGCCAGGCAGTGGAGGGACCCAAGTGAAAACCTCCCTGTACATGGACGACGTCACCGTCTTCTGCTCTGATCCGAGGTCAGTTCGCAGGCTGATCTGCATCTGCGAACAGTTCGAGCTAGCGACGGGGGCCAGGCTCAACCGCACGAAAAGCGAAGCCATGCTCTTCGGCAACTGGCCAGACCGATCCAGCATCCCCTTCACCATCAGGTCTGACCACATAAAGGTGTTGGGGATCTGGTTCGGAGGGGCCGAGGCGTGCAACAAGAACTGGCGGGAGCGGACTGCCAAGGTGAAACAGAAACTGGGACTGTGGGGAGCGCGCTCCCTGTCGATAACGGGCAAGAACCTGGTCATCAGGTGTGAGGTGCTCTCAGGGCTGCTGTACTTGGCGCAGGTCTGGCCCGTCCCCTGCTCCTACAGCTCGGAAATCACCCGGGCTGTCTTCAGATTCGTCTGGGGATCCAAGATGGAGCGGGTGAGACGGACCGCCATGCACAAGTCCCTGGACAATGGGGGCAAGAACGTCCCCAATGTCGCCCTCACCCTGATGGCCAGCTTCGTGTGTGGCTGCATCAGGTTGTGCGTGGATCCCAGATACGTGGGCACAAAGTACTACTATGTGCCCAGGTTCTACCTGTCGCCCTGGCTACGAAGGATGGGTCTGGCCCCACTCCCGCGCAACGCCCCCGTCAGCTGGTCGTTGCCCCCTTACCTGTCCTTCGTAGAAAAATTCTTCAAGACCAACGCATTTGACCACAGAGCCATCAGGCAGTGGTCGGCACGTAGTGTCCTGCAGGCACTGCAGGAGAAGGACGTGATGGACACAGTGGCGTGGTTCCCTGAGCAGACCGTCCAGTTCATCTGGCAAAATGCCTCATCGCCAGATCTCACCAACAGGCACAAAGATCTCGCCTGGCTGGCGGTGAGAGGGGCCCTCCCAGTCAGATCCCTCCTGTACGCCCGGAACAGTTCCTCCACACCCCACTGCCCACGGGAGGACTGTAATGGGGTGGAGTCGGTGGCTCACCTCTTTGCACACTGTGGGTTCGCAAAGAAGGTGTGGAAGAGAATGGAAGGGACAGTACTAAGATTCATGCCCAGCAGCTGCGTTACCGAGGACTCTCTGATCTACAGGCTGTTCCCGGGGACGCACACGGAGACCAACATCCGGTGCTGCTGGCAGATCATCAATTCGGTGAAAGACGCTCTTTGGTCGGCCCGAAACTTGATGGTCTGCCAGCTGACGGAGATGTTCGTGACTGAATGCTGCCGACTGGCACACTCTCGTCTGCAGGAGTACGTTCTGAGGGATGCACTCAAACTTGGTGCAGCCACCGCGAAGGCCCGGTGGGGAAGGACCACAGTTTAACGTTCATCACCCGTAGGAGGGGAAGAGGTTGGGTGGGGAGGAGACCTACCCTCATCAGCGGTGTGGACAGATAATCAACATGGTGCCCAAGGAGTGGGTGGAATTGTTAATTTGGGAAAGTATTAGAGCCATTGCCTGCCTTTATTGTTGAAAATTTTGATTGTTAATAAGTCTTAACACTTGACCAAGGGTTGAGAGTAAACGCATGATTTACTTTAAACATCTTTCATTTGTAAATGAACAGAGTCAACGCAAAATTTTATTGTTAATAACTGTATTGAATAAGGACTCACAGTCAACGAATGGTTTTCTTTTCCTGTATGTAATTATTTTTATTTTGTAATATTTCTGAATAAAGTATTTTTGGAAAAAAAAATCATTGTATAGATGCTGCCGACTGGCACAATCTCGTCTGCAGGAGTACGTGCTGAGGGATGCACTCAAACTTGGTGCGGCCACCGCGAAGGCCCGGTGGGGAAGGACCACAGTTTAACGTTCATCACCCGTAGGAGGGGGAGAGGTTGGGTGGGGAGGAGACCTACCCTCATCAGCGGTGTGGACAGGACTAACCCCCCCCCCACCTGTTTAGTTATTGTCTTCCCACACAGGAATGAAAATAACCCCTCAACATCAATACTATCAAGCCAGATAAAAATCGAGTGTTTCTATGAGATATTCTCTCATTTTCCTAAAGCCCAAGTAGTATTGGCCCAGTCTACTCAATCTTGCATCATTGGAACATCAACATCCAGGAATATCAGAGTTAATGATTTTTTTTAATTATAGATGCTGGAAACTTGGAATAACAACAGAAAGTACAGGAAATACTAAGCAGATTGAATAGCATCTATGGTAAGCTAAACACAGTTGATGTTTCAGGTCCAAGATTGTTCATTAGAATCAGAGGAGTGAAACCTTGCCATAATCCTAAGGCAAGTTTATCCTTTCTTGGTTAATCATTCTGCTGATAGCTGGAGCAACATTTATAAATTGAACCTGAGGTACACAAGCTGCTGTACGACACTGTGAAAGAATGGGACTCAATTCTATTGAAATTATATCAGAGGCAAAACATAGTCCATTGTTTGATCTAGTGCACTGGCTGGAAGTTAATGGTTTTACTCTGATTCATCCTGTTAAGTGAGATCCCACTTAACCCCACAACTAACATCATCTTAATTTAGGTAATAGAGTAACTTGACTCGTTATTTCCTTTGGTAAGGAGATCAACCATACATAATACTACTGGTGGGCTGCTGCCAGGACCCTCTGTAACTACAGTTAACATCACCAATCTTTTTTTTTATAAAAAAAGGATAGCATTCTATATAATAGAATAGGCAGCTGTCGAACCCCAGGGATGATGGGTTTGATCCTCTGGTGGACTGGGTCAAGCAGAGTCTGCTATGACTGGAGAGTTCAATGCAGGAGTGACAGTCCTTGCCACACTTGTGTATAGTAGAACGCTGAGGCAGCTCTGAGTCTCGGGCACAGAGCTTTTGGCGGGCTCCCTTTTCCTCTGCTTGCTACATCAGAGTGGTCTTATACCTCAAGAGACCCCATTTCACCTCCTGCTTCCAGGCACACCTGTCTGAGGCGAGTGACTGCCATGTGTTGGCGCTAATACCAAGGGCCTTGAGGTCACGCTTGCAGGTGTCCTTGTAGTCCTGTTGGCCTCTTTCCAGATTCCAGCTCCCCAAAGAGAAGGTCCTTCAGTATGTGCCCATCTGCCATGCGCAAGACATGGCCTAGCCAGCGCATACGTTGTTGCTCTTGTTTTGTGCGCAGGCTCCAAGTTTCGCTGGTGTAGAGCAAAGTGCTCAGCACACAGGCCGTGTACACCTGGACTTCGGTGTTCATAGTGAGACTGTTGTTGGCCAGACTCTCTTAGTCAACCTTGAGAAGGTTGTGGCTGCTTTTCCGCTGTGCTTGTTGATCTCTCTTTCAAGTGACTGGTTATCCAAGATAGTGGAGCCCAGGTATGTGAACTCATGGACAACTTCGAGCTCCTAATTGACAATGTTAATGGATGACTTGTCATCAACGTCTTGCCCCATCACCTGTGTCTTTTTCAGGCTGATGGTCAGGCCGAACTCTCTGCGGGTTTCCGCAAAGCAGCTCATGAGATCTTGTAGCTCCTGCTGTGAGTGAGTTGTGACACTGGCAAACAGGAAGTCCCTGAGGAGCCTTATCTGCACGTTGGTCCTCGCTCTAAGTCCTGACAGTCTGAAGAGGTTTCCGTCTGATCTTGAACAGAGACAAATGCCCTCGGTGGCCTTCCCCAAAGGCAGACTTGAGCAGGACTGCAAAGAAGATGCCCAAAGGTGTGGGAGTGCAGACACACCTCTGTTTTACCTCGCTGAGGATGTTAAAGGGACTCTGATGTGAAGCCATCAAACACTATGGTGCCCTTGATGTCGGCATGAAATGTCCTGATGATACTGAGTAGGACTGGGATCTCCAGGAGCCTCTCTGCTCACAAGGTCAAATGCCTTAGTAAGATCAACGAAGGCGATGTACAGTGGTTTCTGCTGTTCTCTGCACTTTTCTTGCAGTTGCCTGAGGGAGAAGATCATGTTCATGGTGGAGCGCTCAGCTCTAAACTCACACTGAGACTCGGGTTAGACTCTTTCTGCAAGCAGCTCCTAAGTTTGTCATAACCGGGGTGGTAGTGGGGATAAGCTCCCACTACCTATAAAGTGCTCCAAATGGCGTGCGTCTCTGCTTTGGGCAGGTGGGATCCATCAACCTTGGATGGCAGCCTGCCTAGGAGAAGGAAAACTCTGATTTTAAACCTCCGCTATATCGCGGCCATACCCACCCATGAGAAAAGCTTCGGGAGTAAACCCCGAGGAAGAAATCTGGAGCCGGGGTCCCTAAGGCAGTTTGATGTTGTTGACAACTTCGCTCTGGCAACCTCTGCAACAATACTGGTACCAAGCTGTATCGGTGATTGCCCTTTCCTTGGACTGTATCAGTGATGTGGAGAGGGGAAACTCCCTGCATGGGCAACAGCCAGTTCTTCAAATCTTCCACCCAGGCTTGCGCCCTGGAGAGGACACTTCAGCCTCATAAATCAGCATTGACACAACATGGGAAGCAGCAGTTACCAGTGATAAGCCACTGCACTTGATTGGCATAGATTGAGGAGCTAGGGGCTGCTTCTAACAGTGGGAGAGGTCCTAGGACCTCACTGGGCAGCTACTACCCACTTCAAGCTGGGCAGTCCCCAGTCAAATAGATGTTGCCCTGCCACGGTCCACTTGCTCCACTGGGTGTGAGGCTCAGGGAACCCCCGACAGGTGGATCGATAGCCTTACCCCTGGATAACTCCATTAGTTCTGATACTTTGCATGGCAAATTTATTGATTTACATACAGTGGCATTAAGATTCCTCTGCATACTGGGATATCGACTTGCATGTTATTTTGTGTGTCACGGTGCCCCGTTTTGTTCCACAGTAATTTCCAATTTGTTTCTTTATGACTGAGATCTCTTTGTTGCCATTCTGTAGGGTTCCAAAGAGCTCAATCACGTATACTTGAACCCAGTAAAAGCTGTGTACAATAGGACTGTGGTGCAGTGGGTAGAACTGATGCTTCTGAATCCTCTGATCCAGGTTCAATCCTAAGCTCTGGAGCTATCTTTGTGGAGTTTGTACACACTCCAGCTGCGTCCCACATCCAAAAGACTTGCAGGTTGGTCAATTAAATGGCCACTGTAAATGATCGCGTGTGTGTAGCTGAAAAGTAAAATATGGAGATTTTGATGGGAGTGTGAGGACAATCAAATGGGATTGATGCAGGATGAGTGTACATGGATGCCGATGGTTATGAAGTCTATATGGACGACTGGGCTTGTTTCAATGCTAAGCAACTATGAATCAATTAGAGGAAATTAATTGATCGTACTCTGCAATTTTAATTCCTGCAAAAGCCAATTTTTATGTTCAGTAGTGTAAATGCCTAAAATAATAATTGTATAATGTTTTCATTTATTTTATTGAACCCATTTGTTATGACATACTGAAATCTTAGAATTAACCTTTCAAATATTCAGCACTCCTCGAAAAGGTTATGATTGAGAAGTTAAATTCTCCAAAATATTAGAATATCAAAATGGAAAAAACAAAAGAAGCTGAAGTGTTGAAGTACAAAGCTATTACAAATCCGACCACCTAGGAGCATGACCCCCCAGCTTACTCCCAGAAATTAATCTCATACCTCAGCACTCATGTGACTTCCAAATTCATCATTGGTCCAAACTTGTTTTTAAGTACTTCAGGGAATTTCCCCTATAATAAACATGTAGCAACTGCACCTTACAACATCACACATCACCTCCACCCGACCTTGAGGACAAGCGTTATATGCAAATGCTGTAGCTCTTTATTTAGGGCTACTCTTGCAGTACCAGCTTTTCTGAGCCATTGCAGTCTCCTTCTATATGGCTTATACACATAGTTACTTACATTTCATTTATTGATTTTATTACCCCTACTTGCCTTCTCTGCTAACAATTGTGACACGAATATTCAACTTTAAACAATTATTTTCATTGAAAGAATATGGCACCGAATCATTTCCCATTCAGATGTAAATAAATTTACCTGTTAGAACATGAGAGTTGTCGCACTACAAAACCAATGTTGGCAGAATGTCAATAGCATCCGGTGAATGAATATTGTCATACAGTGCCTATAAAAAGTATTCACCCCACCCCCCCCCCCCCAGAATTTTTGATGTTTTATTGTTTTACAACATTTAATCACAGTTGATTTAATTTGGCTTTTTTACATTGATCAACAGAAAAAGACTTGTGTCAAAGTGAAAACAGGTCTCTACAAAGTGAACCAAATTAATTACAAATATAAAACACAAAATAATTGATTGCAGAAGTATTTACTCCCCCCCCCCCCAATTTAATATGACACACCAAATTGTTACGGGTGCAGCCAAATGGTTTTAGAAGTCACATAATTAGTTAAATGGAGATCTGTTTATGGAGACCTGTAGCAGTTGAGGTGTTTCAATTGTTTGTAGTAAAACTACACCGGTATCTAGAAGGTCCAACTGCTGGTAAGTCAGTATCCTGGCAAAAACTACACCATAAAGACAAAACAATACTCCAAGCAACTCCATGAAAAGGTTATTGAGAGGCAGAAGTTAGGAGATGGATAAAAGAAAATTTCCAAGTCACCGAATATCCCTTGGAGTACAGTTAAATCAATTATCAAGAAATGGAAAGAATATGGCACTGCTGTAAATCTGCCTAGAGCAGGTGGCCGTCCTCAAAACTGAGTGACCATGCAAGAAGGGGACAAATGAGGGAGGCCACCAAGAGGTCTATGACAACTTTGGAGGAGTTACAAGCTTCAGTGGCTGAGATGGGAGCAACTTCGAGTTTAGCAGAAGGCATGTAGGAGATTCTGAAGTCAGCTGGAAGAAGGTTTTATGGTTTGATGAAACCAAAATTGAGCTTTCTAGTCATAAGCCAAACACCATACATCATGAAAAGCACACCATTCCTATTGTGAAACATGGTGGTGGCTGCATCATGCTGTGGGGGTGTTTCACTGCAGCAGGCCCTGGAAGGCTTGTGAAGGTAGAGGGTAAAATGAATGCAGGGAAATCCTGGAGGAAAACCTGACACAGTCTGCAAGACAACTGCAACTTGGGAGAAGATTTGTTTTCCAGCAAGAAAATGACCCCAACCATAAAGCCAAAGCTAGGCAGGAGTGGCTTGAAAACAACAACCTTAATTTCCTGGACTGGCCAATTCAGAGTCCAGACCTCAATTCAATTGAGAATTTGTGGCTAACTTGAAAAGGACTGTTCACTCATGATCCCCATGCAAACTAACAGAGCTTGAGCAGTTTTGTAAAGAAGAATGAGGAAGAATTGCAGTGTCCAGATGTGCAAAGCTGATAGAGACCTATCCACACAGACTCAAGGCTGTAAATGCTGCCAAAGGTGCATTTACTAAATACTGACTTGAGGTGGATGAATTCCTATGCAGTCAATTATTTTGTGCTTTATATTTATAATTAATTTAGGTCACTTTGTAGAGATCTGTTTCACTTTGACATGAAAGAATATTTTTATGTTGAACAGTGTCAAAAAAGCCAAATTAAATCCACTGTGATTCATGTTGTAAAACAATAAAACATGAAAACTTCCAAGGCGGATGGGGTGAATACTTTTTATAGGCACTGTAATAACTATGTTCTTGGAAGTTTTTAGAAATTTTGTATGTATAATGAAGAATTTTTTATTCAAGGTAGCACACACAAAGTGCTGAAGGAATTCAGCAGGCCAGGCAGCATCTACAAAGAAGAGTAAACAGTTGATGTTTTGGGCAGAGACCCTTCATCAGGACCTGTCTTGATGAAAAGTCTCAGCCCAAAATGGCAACTGTTCACTCTTTTCCATAGATGTTGCCTAGCCTACTGAGTTCTTCTAGCATTCTGCGTGTATTACGTTGATTTCCAGCATCTGCGGATTTTCTTTTGTTTGTGATTTTTCATTCAAACTTTGTTTAACCTATGGAAATTTAAAATATCATCAGATGCTGGAAATCTGAAATGGAAATGTTGTATACCTTCTGCAAGTTAGGCAGCAGCTGAGGAAAGAGAAAGAAAGTTTATGATTCATTTAAACCTTCATCAGAACTGAGAAGGAGAAAAAAGTTGGCTCTAAGTGCCAACCAGTATAGTGGATGGGTGAATGGGGCAAAGGAAGTGTCTTTGATTGACTGAGGTCAAGGTTGTTGTTCAGATAAGTTGAAGATAAGATCATCTTGTCAATAGATTAATAGGGTAGTGAGAGAGAGAAAACTTAGCAAAAGCAATGAAATAAAGGAAATAAGCAAGACAACATACACACGATGGAATGTAAAAATTAAGCAATGCAGATTTGTGGAAAATATTCAGTATTGTGCTTTATCATGAAGAAAGTGGATTTCAGAAATTATTGAACTCAAAATTGAGTCCATAGTACTGAAACATGCCCAGGTGAAAATCAAATACCACTCCTCAAGTTTGGGTTGTTTTTTATTATAACAGTGTAGGAGGCAGCAGATGGGTCAAAGTGAAAATATCTTCAGGTGATTGAAGTTTCATAAAGAATGCTGGAAACCTTCAGCAGGTTATGAAGAAGGAGAAACATAGTTCATGTTTCAGGTCCAAGATCTTTCACCAGAACTAACTCATCAGAGTGGGAATGGATTGGAGAATTAAAGTAGTGCACAACTTTTGAGTCATTTCCGTGAACTGAACACAGGTGTTCAGCAAACCCACCATTCAATCTGCATTTTCTTTTTCCAACATGCAGGCGACTACATTGGGAAAACTGAATGTGATAAATTAAATTTGACCTACATTGCTGCATTGTCTTTCTGAAGTCAAGGAAATGCTATTCTGCAGTTGTTACAGCTAGTCGATGGTTGTCATTAAATCCTTAAAGACCAAATGCAGTTTTTCAACACATACAAAGTGCTGGAGGAACTCGGCAGGTCAGACTGCATATATGGAGTAGAAAAAACAGTCGACATTTCAGACCTAAACCCTTCATCAAGACTGGAAAGGACTTCATCCTAATCCTGTGCTGTCACAACATGAACTTCCACAGTCAGGCTGTTTCTGTCTGCAGTTTTTGACTGTTTACATTCAAAAATGTTGAATTTCAGTGACAGCTTTGACTTCAATGAAGCCTAGGTAAGTGGCTTCACTGACTGTCAAATAATTAATTGAGTACAAGCAATTTCTCTTCATACCGGGTCCTCAATGACAGAGAACGGGTATTTTTTCGAATAAGAAGGTCTTTGGTTCATTCTATTAGAAATTGATAATGATGAGAAAAAAAATAATTTTTAACTATTTTCCTAGTGATTTTTTTAACAAGGTTGTGATATTTCCTTTTTATATTCAATAAGTATAAAGCAAATTCCTTATGGAGCTGCAGATGGACACACAGGTACACTCGGTCAATTCGTTAACCTAAACCTCATTTTGAATAAATATTCCATCTTTAATATTAGGTATGCTATTATAACACACACCTTAAGTAATATCATTAACTGTAATTATAACTGTGGTACATTCAAATTAAGTATTCAGTTTGTCATGCAAAATTAGATTTAATCGGGTTAACATTATAGCCTTTGCTAGCTTCATTGAACACATTATATGTAGGTATAACAACCTACACATAAGTATTGACTGAAATAGTTTTTGCCATGTAGACCTGCTGTTATTTCCATAAACATAAAGGTGTCCTCTTTATGTGAGAAATTGTCAAATGTGAATGTGAGAGCTGCCATTAGTTTAAAGTTAGAAGAACTTACAATCAGCAAATTGCATATCCTCCTATTATCTCTGACAATTGAGAAGCCAGAAGGACGATATATTCTGTGATGAGTGGTTCATATCCTGACCTTAAAAGCCTATTTAGAACCAATAAGCCCCAGCTAGAAAAATGTTGAAATAACCTCCAATTCCCTAGATGGTTGCAAGCCCAACTACATTCAAGGAGCTCGGCAACATCAGTGTAATCTCATCTGTTTAGACAGCACTTTATTCGACAATTTAAACATTCCTTCCACAATTAAAGTACTGTCACTGCGTTTGTGGATTTTGTACAGATTGTACTGCAGCAGACCACTGAATCTTTTGACCACATCTCCAAAGGCCACGTTCCACATGGCCTAGGATGATGATGGAAAAGGCCAGAGCAAAACCCCATCATGACTTGGGCGTATATCTTCATTTCTTCTTTTCTTTCATTTTAAATCTTTTTATTAATTATTATTGAAAATCAACAGCAGAGAAAAATACATCAAAATAATCAAGATAACATACGCATATGTAGAGTAAAAGTTAAACTATCAACAGTATACCAATAATAATCAAAAAAAACAAAGTATTAAAGCTTTTTTTAATGGAAAAAAGGAAAGAAAGAAAAAAAGAACCCCTACTAACTAAAACAGAGAAAACCCCTGATAACTAAAAAAAAGGGAAAAAAATAACCATTTGGAGCACAAACCCCGAGCTATACACTATACAAGCTTCCATAAAAAAAAAGACATCAAACTGCCAACCAAATTTATATAACCAAGCATCAGAAAAGGCTCATCTTACTTAACTCAAGTCAAATGATAATAACAGGCAAAAGAACCCCACCTTTTCTCGAAGTCAAATTTAGGATGTATCTTCATTTCTTATTGATTCTAGCATGAAAGTACTGGCACTGCCTACTTACCTGCATTGTCTGTGCCTTCCCCACACAAGTTGCAGTGGTTCATGAAGACAAGTTGTCCCTAGTTTTTCCAGGGCAGTTAGAATGCAAACTATCAAACAGTGAACAGTACATCCTACAATGTCTGTGCTGACCAGGTGACAATTTAAACTGCATCATCATGCATGTAGTGTATATCTCCCAATCCTATAATGGTTCACCTAACTGTCTAAGTGCTTCTTAAATTTTGCTATCACATTTGCTTCCACTGGCAGCACATTCCAGGTGCCTACCACTATTTGCATTAAAAAAAACTTGTTATATAAATCTCCTTTAAACCTCCCTCTTTCACTTTAAAGCTATGTACTCTATATTTGACAATTCTATCCAGGGAAAAAGATTACCTCCAAACAAGAGAAAATCTGTGGATGCTGGAATCAATGTAACACACACAAAATGCCAGAGAAACTCAGCAGGCCAGGCAACACCTACAGAACAGTCAAGCTTTCAGGCCAAGACTCTTCATCAAGACTAACTACTCTATCTATGCATCTCATAAATTTCTAGACTTCTATTAGATCACCCCCAGCCTCTGACACTCCAGAGAAAGCAATCAAAGCTTGTTAAACCACAAACAGGAGTCTGGAGATGCTGGAAATCCAAGCAAAAAGCAGACAATGCTGGAGGAACTCAGCAGGCCAGACACCATAAAAAAAAACATATGTTAACTATTTTCCTTGTGATTTTTTTTTAACAAGGTTGTGACATTGCCTTTTTATACTCAATAAATATAAAGCAAGTTCCTACAAGGAGCACTTCTTGTAATACCGTATTCCCCGCCCCCCACCATTTCCCTCTCTCACCTTATCTCCTTAAGTGCCCATTACCTCTCTTGGCGTTCCTCTCCATTTTTGTTCTGTCCTATCAGATTCCCCATTTACCAGCCCTGTACCCCTTTCACCAATCAACTTCCCAGCTCTTTACTTCACCCCTCCCCCTCCCAGTTTCACCTATCACCTTGTGTTTTTTCCTCCCCTCCCCCCACCTTCTTACTCTGACTCCTTATCTTTTTTTCTCCAGCCCTGTTGAAGGATCTTGGCCCAATACATCGACTGTTTACTCTTTTCCACAGATGCTGCCTGTCCTGCTGAGTTCCTCCAGCACTGTGTATGGGAAGCTTGTCAAACCTCTCCTTAGACAGTGGCTAAGGTTCCCAAGCAAAGGCAACATCCTGGTAAACCTTTGCATCATCTCCCAAACCGTTACATCCTCCTGTAAGGGAACAATGTGAAATACACACAATGCTCCAACTGTAGCCTAAGCAACATTTTATACTGTTGCAACATGACTTCCTGACTTCAATACTCAATACCCCAACTGGTAAAGGTAATATGCCATATGTCTTCTTTACCGCCTTATCTACTTGTGTTGCCGCTTTCAGTGAGCTCTGGACTGGTATCAAATATCCCTCCGTACACCAATGCTCCTAATAGTCCTGTCATTTACTGCATACTTTCTTCTTGCATTTGATCTTCAATAGGAAACACCTCATACTTGTCAGGATGAAACTCGATCTCCCAATTTTCTGTGCACATTTCCAACTTTAATATCCTTCTGAATCCACTGCCAACCTTTCTCATTATCCACAGCTCTCTCAATTCTTGTGTCATCTGCGAATTAACTCAACAGCTTGCCTACATTTTAATCCAATATATGACCATGCATAGAACTATGTGATTAAGCCACAGATTCCATCTGCCTTAATCTTTTGGATAGCCTACTGTAAGGGATTTTGTCAAACACTCTATTAAAATCCATGTATACAACATCCACTGCAACTCTCTTGTTTACTCATCCCTCCCCACCAATCCGACTCCAGGCATCCTTGCATCCATGCTTAGTGTTACACCTGCCCTACACCTCCTTCCTCACCACCATTCAGGCCTTAAATTGGCCTTCCAGGTGAGACAGCACCTTGCATGTAAATCCTTTGGGGATGTTTATTTTATCCAGTGCTCCCGGTGCAGCTCCTCTACATCAATGAAGCCCAACACAGACTGGGGGTGTTTACTTCATTAAGCATCCTCATTCCACCTGATGTAACAGTCAGGGGGTCCTGGTGGCCAGCCATTTTAATTCCACTTGCCATTCTCATATTGACATGTCTGTCCACAGCTTCCTCTACTGCTATTTGAGGCCAGATGCAGACTGGAGGAGTGGCACTTCACATTCAGCCTTGGTAGTCTCCAAACTGATGGATTACTCTAACTTCAGGTAACCATGGCCCTCTATTTCCCCTCCCCCATATACACCATTGTTTTCCCTCATCTCTCTGGCCCATACATCCCTTCTCTTTCCCCTTCCCACCCTAAAACCTTGCTCATCGCTTAAACCTTCCTCCCTCTGGGTTCCTCACCTTCTTTCTTTCATTCATATTCCTTCTATCTGAGCCTTTTTCCTCTCTACATATCACCTCCCAGCTTCTCACATCATTCCTTTTCATCCCCCTTCTCTCACCTTCCTGCCCTCACCCAGATTCACCTGTCATCCACCAACTCATCCTCCTCCTCTCTCCCATCCTTTTATTCTGACCTGCCTTCTTCCTTTCCAGTACTGACAAAGGGTCTCAGCCCAAGGTGTGGCCTCTTCATTTTCCTCCATTGATGCTGCCTGACCTCCTGAGTTCCCAACAAGTGTGTTCATCCATACTTCCAGCATCTGTAGACTCTCTTGTGTCTCTAAAATGTTTTTAAGACATCACCTCCCTCCATACAAAGCCATGCTGACTATCCCTAATAAGTCTATGCTTTTCCAGATGTCAGTTGATCCTATTCCAAAGAATTGTCTCCAATAATATTTCTACCACTAATATAAGGATTAATTGTCTATAATTTCCTGGTTGGTTTCTTCTGCCCTCTTCCAACAGGGGAACAATATTGGCTATTCTCCTGTATTATAAGATCACACCTGTGACAGTCTCTAACCTTGCAATCCTTATGCAAGATTTGCATAGGAACTGTCAACACTTCCTGACCCCCCCCCTGCATCCCCCCCACCCCATCACAGTCACTGCTCAAACCACTCCATGATTGTTGCTTGAAATCCTTCATGCTCTTCACCTTAGTGAATACCAAAGCAAAATATGCAAGATGCTAAATGAGTATTTCACCCACTGCTTCAGGCTCCAGGCATAAATTCCCTCTTTTGCCCTTTGGTGACCCTCCCCTATCCCCAGCTACCCTCTTGTTTTTAATGGATGCATAAAATGCCTTGGGATTTGCTAAAGATAGAGTGGGCTTTGTGGGAGCAAAATGGGCAGTGAAAAGGGACAGAGGGGAGAGCTGTTTACCTGAAGCTTGAAAATTCAATGTACATGCTGCTGGGCTGTTGACAACCCAGGCAGAATATGAGGTTTTGTTCTTCCATTTATCTACTTAACCTCTCCCTGTTCCCCTCTGTCCCTTTTTTCTCACATAGTGATCAACCCAGAATCTTCTACACCTGCCCCAGTCACCCAAGCATCCCATCATCTTATTGTTTTCACTTTCTTTATCTATTCCATCTACCCATCACTCACTGGGATCCATTCCCCTGTTGCTCCCAAATGTCCACTTAAATGATCCCATGCTCCACCTTCCTTTCCAATCAGATTCCACCTTCTGCAGCCCTTGCTAGCCTCCACCTATCATCATCTTGCCTCTATCGCTATTTCCATTCTTTCTTCCTCCATTTACCTATCACTCCTCCTCACCCTCCTCACTATGGCTTGCCAGCTCTTCATTCACCCCTTCTCCTTACTTTTTTTACACTGGCTATCTCCCCTCTATCTTTCAGTCCAGATGAAGGTTCTCGACACAAATTTTCAGCTGTCTATTTCCCTCCATATAGATACTACATTGAGTTCCTCCAGCGGTTTGTTATTTGCTCCAGATCCTAGTCTCTGTAGTCTTTTGGGTTTCTAAGAATCTGGATAGCTTGGTCACAACGAGTGCCTTCAATAACAATAGAAGTAGTCTTGTCTTTAAAAAATTACATCTTGCTTTGCTAGATACCCATTCTGCTTCTAGTTGGTACCGGTGCAGAATGTTTTTTTATCGGACAATTTCAAACTTCAACCATTGAAGCTGACACAGGGAAGAACGGTAAGAATCTACAATGCACCCCACTATCCACCCAATACCACTCCACCTCAACCTCATCCCATACTCATTAGTCACCATTTTGAAACTTCTTGATAGATAAATTGTCTGATTCCCCCAGCCAGCAGTTATCTGAATGGACAATGAATCCATGTACACCTCCTCACCATTTTGTTTCTTTTTTTTTGTCTTTGTGCCCTACTTACTGAATTAACTTTTGTATATTTCTTAGTGTAATTTATTTCTTTATTAAGTACTGTTGTTGCAAAACAACATATTTCATGACTTATGCCAGTGATGCCTGATTCTGAATCTGACTCTGTCATGTCTCTCTTCTAAGATCTCTCTTAAGCACTGGAGACTTCAAGTTCAAATTCAGTTTTGTTGTCATTGAACTGTAAAAATGTATACAACTGAATTAAACTGTTCTTCTGCGACCAAGGTGCAAAACACAGTACATATACCACATACAGCACATAAAGTAAAAAGCTGGTAACCAGCCTAGTAGTCCATATTCTTATACCCTGGTATCTTTTGCCTGATGGTAAGAGGTCAAAAAGATTGTGGGACAATGGGTGGGGTCCTTGACAATGCTGAGGACTCTGTGCATGCAGAACTTCTGGTATGTGTCCTGGAGAGTGGGAAGAGAGAGTCTTTGCGCTCCAGTAGTGTGTGGTTAGAATGGGGGCCTCAGTCTCCTCAGGGAGTGCAAACATGGCTGGGTGTTCTTGACTAAAGAGGTGATGTCGAGGGGGCAGGTGAGATCATCTGTGATGTGCACTTCAAGGAAATTTTGCTGCATAGTGAAAAGGGGGATTCATAATGCCAGAGCAGGAATTTAATGAAAATATCACAGCCTGAGATAAAGTCCAACATGATGGTGTCAGATGTTTGGTACACATTCAAAATTGGATCAA
Source organism: Mobula birostris (assembly GCF_030028105.1). Lineage (NCBI taxonomy): Eukaryota > Metazoa > Chordata > Chondrichthyes > Myliobatiformes > Myliobatidae > Mobula > Mobula birostris. The sequence continues at coordinate 184,007,102 of NC_092372.1, forward strand.
AATAACAAATGGATCAATAAGAGATCAGGGCAATCTACAATTGTATTTGACTAATGATCTACAGTGGATATAAACACAAATATACTCATAATGCCCCATAGAATTGATTCAAATTACCATGTACTATCACTTTTGTTATATAAAGCATGTTATTTTTAATAATTTAGTTTTGTGCTTTAAAACAGAACAATTTTCTTATCTGAATTTTACCATAGCCACATCAATGAAAATGAACATTAAAGAGAAGCTAATTATAAACGGTCCTTAAAATCCAAATCTTTGGACAAGCATAGCTATCAGGAAACATCAGTTCCATTTTCTGGAGAAAAATAGTTAAATCTCCACCTCATTGCCCAACATCAGTCTCTGCTTCCACACTCCCCTTCCCTCACCTGGTACCATCAGCTGTTGTTTTATAATTATCATTTGTGATTTATTTCATGATGGCTCTTTTATAATTCTCATTGTGGGCTTGTTTAATCACAGAACAAAGTGGTGACTTTTCCCCACTTCATATTTAGAAAACAATATGAAATATAAAGAATAAGAGGCAATTCAGCTCCAACATTCACAGTTGGTATTTTACCTCATACCCTTTCATTCCAATAATATCTAAAAATCTATGTTCCCTATACTTATAAATCTTACCCAATATTCACAAAGAAGACTTTGCTGATATGTCCATTGTTTCTAGCTGATCTTCTGTCACTGAACATTTTCTCATACCTTGACTCTTCTCCGTTTCCAATTGTTCAGACCTTTCTCACCTACATCCGGGACACATTGCATGCTCTCCACCACTATGACAGCTTCCAGTTTCCTGGTCCCCGCTGCCTCATCTTCACCATAAATATCAAGTCTTTATACACCTCTAACTGCCACCAGAAAGGTCTTAAGGGCCCACCACTTCTTTCTGGAACAAAGATACAAGCAGTGGCCCTACACCAACACTCTCCTCACTCTAAATTTCTTCTTGAGCAGACTTGATGGGCCGAGTGGCCTCATTCTGCTCCTATGTCTTATGCTGTTTTGATTCCTCACACTTTCTACAAATCAAAGTTATAGCCACAGTCTCTTGCATGAGAATAAGCTACAACTGCCGGACCTACCCAGCAAAGACGAGGACACGAGGAGACAGTTTCTAACTCAGAGTAGCGGCAAAACAGCTGGACCTACTCAGTGGAGACAAGGGCACAAAGAGACGGTACCACACGACGATAGACAGTTCATACCTTGACATGAAATGGCTCCAAGTAGTGGCAAGCCCTTGACGTGGCCCAGGAACTCTACAGACAGCGGCTCTATTCTTACACCAGCGGGTTAACTTGAATTAACTTGATGGACCCGATCCGGCGAGGTAGCTTAGCGGCTCAATCAGGCAAGGTAACTTAACAGGCTGGCTCCAGTGAGGAGAGGCGACTTACTGGCATTTGCTTCAGGGAGAAGACTTGAGTAGTTCCGATGATATAACTTGGCTCGTTCCAACAGGGTGACTTGCTCACACTTGCTTCGGCGACATCCGATGACGATCTAGCCCCAAGTAGCTGTAAGCCCGACACTAAACACTGCTCATTCAGCTGAGACTCAAGTGCCTTTAATTACAGAGCCCAAGAAACACGGAGAAACAATGAATTAAGGAAAACAAGGAGTCAACGGACCTGATCGTGACACAAGGCAAATTTAAAGGGACCCAGGGAATAACCTATCAGGACCGTGACACTCGCATTCTCTCCATTTCCTGGATTTACACTCTCTTGCCTCCTCCCCCTAGACAGAACAGAGGTAGCTTCACTCAGCATTACCTTTCATCCTACCAGTCTCTGCAAACAGCATGTGATCCCTCATCATTTCCATGAGCAGCAGTGACATCCCACCACTAGTCACATCTTCCTCTCTGCATTCCTTTCTACTTTCCACAGGGACAACCCTCCCCTTGGCTCAGTGGTTTGCTCCTCTCTTTCCACACGTCCACCCCCCCCGGCCCCTTGCACTGAGCCTGTCGTCATATAAGATGCAAAACCTGTCTTTAACCTCCTCCCTCTCCACCATCCAGGGACCTAATCAGATCTTCCAGGTGAGGCAAAGTTTCAGGTACACTTCCTCCAACCTTGTCTACTGCATTTGGTGCACCTGATGAGGACTTTTCTATATCAGCAAGACCAGGCCTACACTATGCAACAATTTTGTTGGCCTCGTGTGCACTGTTTGCAAAAGCCACTCTGAATTCCTGGTGTATTCCATTTTGACTCCCCCTCTCATTCCCACACCAGTCTATTCTCCAATGTTGGGTAAGGTGCAAGGCAAATTAAAGGAACAACACCTCACATTTCACCTGGGTACCCTAAATCCCAATGTTATAAACACTGAGTTTTCTCACTATAGGCATCCCACAGCCCCTGTGCTTCCTTTTCTCTCCTTCTAATCCCTACAGGTTCTCCCAACACACACCCCCTACCTTACCCCCTGCCCCATTTCATTCCCCTGCACCACACATCCCTCCTATTACCTATCAAGAAGATCCTGAAGAAGAGTCTCAGCAGAAAACATCAACTATCTATTCATTTCCTGACCTGCTGGGTTCCTCCAGCATTTTGTCTGTGTTGATTTGGATTTCTAGCATCTGCACACTTTCTCACGTTTATGCCTCAATTACTTGGCTCCACATCACCCTATTCTTTCCTTTAACTGGATCCATCTGCCCAACACCAAACCCCACCTTATCTGGCTCCACTTATCACATTTCTTACTTAATAGATTCCAGCATCTGCAACCTTTGTCTCTACATCCATACTTCCCTCCCCTCACCTGGCTCTATCTGCGCTTTATTCTTTTTTCTTCATCTCCTCATCCCCCTCCTCACCTGGTTCCACCTATTGCCTGCCAGCTTCTGTCACATTCTTTCTTCTCACCTCTTTATACTGGCTATCTCCCCTCTATCCCTGTGCAAGGTTTCAACCTGTAACCTTAACAACCCCTCCTTCTCCACACCTGATGCTTGATCTCCTGTGTCCTTCGGCAAAGAAACAACTTCTACAGAAGCACCTGAGGGGGTTGGGGAAGGAATTGTTCCAGAGCTTCTCCAGCAATTTGTCTTTTGCTAACTGTGTCAGTCTTTGCTTGTGTGTAGTTTTTTATTGATTCTACTGTATTTCTTTGCACTACTGTGAATGCCAGCAAGAAAATGGTTCTCAGGGTTGTTGTTGTTGTTCGTCCATCGTACGTCGATGAGGACCTCGACACCATTATGATTGTGTCGAGACTAGCGCGTGATTTGGATTTAAGTGAGGGAGAGTTGCGCAGCGTCAGCCTCACTCTCTCTTCCCAATTCCCATCTGGATCCAATGGCAAGACAGAGTCGAGACGGCTGGAGATGGGACTAGGCGCAGTGGATGACCAGGACGTCTTCTGTGTCTTGTCCTGCTCTACACATTCCACGATGCTTGCAGAGACCGCCTTCTTGACCGTTGAACCTTCCATTGGTCTCGTCCGCTCAATCCGCCGGAGTCTGTCTTCACATGCTGGGATAGACAACTCCCTATCTCACCGAGGGTTTGAGACCCGTTGGCTACCCTCACCTGGTTTAGCCGGCTTGTCAAAGCCGTTGCCTGGGGTGTGGCTGCTATCACATGCAAACAGCTACGGGGAGCCACAGGTGAGAGCTGAGTGCCAGGCGGGGACCAAAGGTGGACTAACCGCCTTGAAAAGGACGCGACATGTTACCCCACCAGAGGTGCTACCCCTCCCTGACACCCCATACACCCCAGGGTAGCTTATGGTGACAAATGTATTTCAACAATAAATTTACTTTTCAACTTTTGACTGTCCTTATTAATTAGCAAGTGGAAGAAGAAAACTTGATCCAGCATCATTTGATCATTTAATGTCAATATGTCTAGATTACGGTTGCTATTCTTGATATTTTATGGAGTATTATGATACATGAAGCCGAAGGCCTTGTTAGCTCACCTCATTCATTTAGCAACAGGCACAAGATAAATTTGCATTGAACAAATTGCAGGCCCAAGTTGAACAGTGGGTATCAAGGGAACTATTCATTGAAACAATTCCTCAATTTTTTGAGACATTTGTCAGTTAAGACGTTTTGTTAATTTTCTGTAACCTTATAATCTGTAACATTTGTTAAATTATGGGTTAAAATTAGTTCGCTGAATTTATTCAGCTGCAAGCAGCTATCTGTATATCACATTTTGATTTAATAAGATCATTGGCTACATCTAATCCTATCAGTAGTAAGACCATTTTAAATATCATAACTGAAAAATTAAAGTCAGGCTTCTCTTGTTGAACTATATTTTAATGTAGCTATTTTTGTCATTTGCCAGATGCAGATTAACTGTACCTTTCCTTACAAAATGCTATTCTCACACCAGCTAAAACTGGCCTTACAAACAAAGGAAGCCATGACTATTTGTCAATGTGCCCCTACTCAGACTGCATGAAGACTTGGTCAAAAATGAACATAACACTCTCTGTGTGATCATTCTACATTTTACATACAAGATAGAATATCGCAGCACAGTGCAGTTGTTTTGGCCCACTATGTTCTGCTAATGTTTCAATCTACTTCAATAGCAATCTAACCCTCCTCTCCTACATAGCCCTCCATTTTTCTTTCAACCATGTGCCTAGCTGAGAATATCTTAAATGTCCCTAATTTATCTGCCTCTACCACCACCCCTGGCAGCACATTCTATGTGTAACACTCGGCTCTATCAACTCACATTCGTCCAGGGGAAACTGCCGTCTGCCCACCAAACTGTGTCTCATGTTTGCCTAGATGCTGTGTAATGCACCCCGGTACAAGCGCACTACATAAAATAGCGGACAGTACACAATGTACGATTTAATGATTACACGTCATAACTCTTTTTGGTGGTGTGGTTAGTAGAAACAAATAAAACAAAGGTGCCACTCAGTAAATTTATCAGTTTTGTGCACAAAATAATTCATTGGAGCTCATGAAACCAGGTCTCCTTTCCACCGATCGATCTCCTCCGAACTCCATCGACCGTCGGCTGGGACCACCCCCGGTGGTCTACCAGAGTGTTCCACATGTGTCCGTCCTCTTCTCTTCTCCTCGACGAAAGCCCATGCACTAACTCCAGTTCCCACACATACAGATAGAATAACATGATTTCCATTGGTTAGTTCCCTGTTAGCTGTAGTTATAACCCAAACATTGCAGCTACAGAGAACCATTACCTCATTATTTAACACTACAGAGAAGGTATTTTGTTAGCCTTAACAGTTAACATTACTAAGAACCCTACATATGCACCCATCATTCTCTGTGTAAAACCCATCTCTAACATCCCATCTTTTCTTTCCTCCCAATATCTAAAAACTATGCCACCTTGTATTAGCCATTTTGATGCTGCCAATAAGCCTCTGACTGTCCATTCTGTCCATACCTCTTATGATCTTATGCACCTCTACCAAGTCACCTCTCATGCTCCTTTGTTCCAAAGATGAAAGATCAAGCTCACTCAAACTATCCTCATTAGACATGCTCTCTAATCCAGCCAGCATTATGGTAAATCTCCTCTGCACCCACTCTAAAGCTTCTACATCCTTCCTATAATGAAGTGACAAGAACTGAACTCATATTCCAAGTGTGGTCTAACCAGCATTTTATAGATCTGTAGAATGACCTTACAGTTCTTGAACTCAATTCCCTGATTAATGAAGGTCTATCAACTTACACAGGAATTTTAAGGGAACTATGGACATGGATCCCAAGATCCCTCTGTACCTCCGTTCTGCTAAGAATCCTGCTATTAACCCTCTACTCTGCCTTCAAGTTCAGAATCAGAATCAGAATCAGGTTTATTATCATCAGCATATGTTGTAAAATTTGTTAACTTAGCAGCAGCAGTTCAATGCAATACATGATATAGAAGAAAAAAAAATCATAATAAATAAATTACAGTATACGTATATTGAATAGATTAAAAATCATGCAAAAAACAGAAATAATATATGTTAACAAAATGAGGTAGTGTTCAAGGGTTCAATGTCCATTTAGGAATTGGATGGCAGAGGGGAAGAAGCTGTTCCTGAATCGCCGAGTGTGTGCCTTCAGGCTTCTAACCACCTACCTGATGGTAACAGTGAGAAAAGGGCATGCCCTGAGTGCTGGGTGTCCTTAATAATGGAAGCTGCCTTTCTGAGACGCCCCTCCTTGAAGATGTCCTGGGTACTTTGTAGGCTACTAGTACCCAAGATGGAGCCCACTAGACTTACAACTTTCTGCGGCTTCTTTCAGTCCTGGGCAGTAGTCCCCACCCCCATACCAGATTGTGATGCAGCCTGTCAGAATGCTCTCCATGTTATAGAAGTTTTTGAGTATATTTGTTGACGTACCAAATCTCTTCAAAATCCTAATGAAATATAGTCATTGCCTTGCTTTCTTTATAACTGCATCGATATGTTGGGACCAGGTTAGGTCCTCAAAGATCTTAATGCCCAGGAACTTGAAGCTGCTCATTCTCTCCATTTCTGATCCCTCTATGAGGATTGATACGTGTTCCTTCAGCTTACCCTTGCTGGTCCACAATCGGCTCACTTGTCTTAATGACGTTGAATGCCAGGTTGTTGCTGAAACACCACTCCACTAGTTGGCATATCTCACTCCAACTAAAGAGTACTACTTCACACTTTTCCAGATTGAACTCCATCTGCCACTTCTCAGCCCATGTCTGCATCCTATCAAAGTCACATGGTAACCAACAACAACCTTCTGCACTCTCCACAAGTCCACCAACATTCATGTCATCTACAGACTTACTAACCCACCATTTCACTTCATTATCCAAGTCATTTGTAAAAACCACAAAGAGCAGGTTGTCCCAGAACATATCCCTGTTGTACACCACTGGTCACTGACCTCCAGGCAGAATATGCTCCACTGACTACTACTACTACTACCATCTACCACCTTCTGTGTGCAAGTCAATTCTGAATCTACACGGTAAACTTCCACTGGATCCCATACCTACTGACTTTCTGAATGAGCCCACCATGAGGGAACCTTATCATATGCCTTATATTCACCACATCCACTTTTCTACCATCATCAGTTTGCTTTGTCACTTCCTCAAAGAATTTAACCAGCCTCATGAGGCATCACCTACCCCTCACAAAGCCACGTTGACTATCCCTAATCAGATTATGTTTCTCCAAATGCTCAAAAATCCTGTCTCTAAGTATCTTTTCCAATTGTTTGCCCACCACTGACATAGGACTCACTGGCAACAATTACTCTTATTAAACAAAGGTGTAATATTTGCCAACCTCCAACCTTCTAGCATTAAAAGGTTTCAGTTTAAGATGGCGATAGTGAACCTCTACAACTTCTGGCTGGTGGCTAACGAAACAAGAATAGCCACGCTTTTTCTGGCAAATGTTCCTTGCAAGTAATATCAGAATCAGGTTTATTATCACCGGCATGCAACGTGAAATTTGCTAACTTAGCAGCGGCAGTTCAATGCAATACATAATCTAGCAGAGAAAGAATAATAATAATAAATAAAATAAAACATAATAATAAATAAACAAGTAAATAAAGTAAGTATATTGAATAGATTTTTTTAAATGTGCAAAAACAGAAATACTGTATATTAAAATAAGTGAGGTAGTGTCCAAAACTTCAATGTCCATTGAGGAATTGCATGGCAGAGGGGAAGAAGCTGTTCCTGAAACGCTGAGCGTGTGCCTTCAGGCTTCTAACCACCTACTTGATGGTAACAGTGAGAAAAGGGCATGCCTTGGGTGCTGGAGGTCCTTAATAATGGGTGCTGCCTTTCTGAGACACTGCTCCCTAAAGATGTCCTGGGTATTTTATAGGCTAGTGCCCAAGATGGAGCTGACTAGATTTACAACCTTCTGCAGCTTCTTTCGGTCCTGTGTAGTAGCCCCTCCATACCAGACAGTGATGCAGCCTGTCAGAATTCTGTCCATGGTACAACTTCCCTTTGGACTTGGAGGCAATTCGATGTGGCAGAACCAAGGCAAGGTGAGGCGGCGGGCCTATCACCGTGAGTGTGGAAGAGCATGAAAGATCAGGCACTGGCCCAATCGAAGCCATGGGGTCCAGGCGCCAGACGCGTCTGAGCACGCTGGGCAAACAGAGATTTCCAGGCTGAACCAAAACAGTGAAGTCCAGCATATACAAGTGGCAGAACCTGTTATTCAGACGGAGAGTTAAGCACCAGGCCAGATTGAAAAGGTCAGAGTGCTTGCGGTTACTATTCGCATGATGTTTTTTTGTCATTGCACATTGGGTGTTCGACGGTCCTTTTTTGGGTCATTTTATTCTTTCTTTTCTTATGGACATGATGTGTTTTTTTATTCTCTGCACATTGGGTGTTAGACAGTCTTTCAGTCTTTTTTCATATTATGGGGTTTGCTTGTGGGTTTCATGGCTGCCTGTAAGGAGATGAACCTGAAGACTGTAAAATGTATACACATTTTGATAATAGATGTACTTTGAACTTTGTACTCCTGTAGCAAGTGAGGTTGCAAAGTTGATCAAAGTACACCAATCTCTTCCCTCACTTCCTGTAGCAGCCTGGGTATATCCTGTCCAGCACCGCTAACTTACGTTTTTCAAAAGTTCAAGCACAATCATCTTTTTAATATTGACATTTCCCAGTATCTCAGCCTGTTAACGCTGTCCTCACATTCATGAACGTCCTTCTCACTGGTAAATACTAGAGTTTTCATTAAGGACTATCACATCCTCCTCCGACTCCAGCCATATGTTTCCTCTTTTATCCATGATCAGTCCTGCCCTCTGGCCATCATCCTGTTCTTCACATATATGTCAAATGCCTTGGAGCTTTCCTTAATCCTTCATGTTTCTTATGTCTCCCTTCTAGCTCTCCTAAGTCCGACCTTAAGCTCCTTCCTGGCTACCTTGTAACTTTCTCGAGCGCTATCTGAACTTTGCTCCCTTAACCCTAAGAATGCTTCTTTCTTCCTCCTGACCAGATGTTTCACATCTCTTATCAGCTGTGGTTCCTTCAACCTACCATCTTTATCCTGCTTCAGTGGGACAGACCTATCCAGAATCCCACGCAGGTGTTACACACCTATCTGGAACCACATGCATATTCCTTCAGAATTTAGAAGCAAGTTAGCAAAATCTACAATTTAGTGAGGTAATAAGCTCACAGCTGATGTTGGATTTTAGCCAGTTAAGATATGGCAATCTTCCTACTTCATTGTTTGGAGAGACCCAGGGTATTTATTTCTTAGAGCTGTAGCTTCAAAGTTGAAAGCACATTTATTATCAAAGCATGTATGCAGTATATAACCCTGAGATCCCTCTTCCCACAGAGTCATGAAACAAGGAAAACCATAGAACACTTTCAAAGAAAGACATCAAACCCCCAACATCCAAAAAAAGAACAAGTCACACAAACGGCAAAAAAAATGAGCAAATAACATACAAAAGAAACACCAAATCACAAAGTCATCGAAAGAGTCCAGGCATATCAATTCAGCTCAGATCAGTTCAATCCAGCACCTCATTGCTCACTATCTGCAGGCGGCAACATCAGACCAGCCTGATCGAAATCGCTCAAATCAGCAACTAAAAAAGGAGCAACCAGAAACCAGAAACACATCACAACATGAACTACACAGTCCAATCCACAAACTGCATTGATTAAATCTTGACCAGGACTCAGAAAGGCAGCAGCATTGAGTGCCAGGGAGAGAGAGACCATTCACATATTATTCCAGGAGCAGTGGGCGAGTAGGAGAGAGAAATCAGTCACACGCAGTTAGACAGGCTGAACACCTGCCTGCCCTCCGCACCTGTCTTCATCAATCTCTATCTTCCTTGATGTTTTAATCGGCAGGATTGGCGAGAAATGGAGTTGACCATGGGCTCACGCCTTGTCTCCAGGTCGCACACACCACTCGAAACCTCACCGAGCTCCCTCAGAGTCAGCAAAGCGCCAGATCGCTCAATTGGCCCGAAAGCACACCACCAAAATGTAGATCGCAGGCTCCAACAATAGCAGAACCACATTTGAAAGGAAATGATGAACTAAGCGAAGTGAAAGAGGAGGTTCGTGAACCATCTGAAGGATATCACCCTTGGTCGTGTTGCTCACTGACACCATCTGCTTCTGGAGTGGGACATTGCACAGCTGTGAGAGCCAATGAGAAAATCTCAACCAAAATAACGTCCAGACCTCCAGGTCTCATTAGTTAGCCAGTATGGCTAATGAAATGTCACTCTTACAGCCCTGCATTATTTATTACTTTGCCACAGAGGGTGACATGATTGTGGACAAAATTATTCTCAATATGTACCAATATTTCTTTGTTATTTAATCTCTCCTAAATATCACAGATCCTAACTTTCGTTATTCTCCTCTACTTCTGTTGAATGATCGATGACGTGGGCTGTCAACTCTTTTCAACCTGCACCACTGTGTTAGAGAAGTCAACTCACACAATGCCAGCGTTTATTGTACACGCAGATGTTTCTTGTTTCTTCTTACACCTGAATGGAAGAGACATTTAAAAGTCAATCATATCAAAGGGTCTGAAGTCACACAAAATCTGGTACAGGTAAGGATGATAGATTTCCTGTCCTGAAGTACATTACGGATCCAGATGGGTTTTTACAATCATTTTGGTGTTACAGTTACTCAGACAAGCTTTTGTTTTGAATTCATAATTATTTTTTATTTATGAACGTATATTCTCCAGTTGCCATGGTAGCATTTGAACCATGTCACAGAATCACTGGTCTAGGACTCTGGTTACCAGCCTCATAACTTAACCACTTGCAACCATATCCATACCTGCAGAACTTTCCCAGTCATTTTGCTTGGCATCTGCGGATGCAAAAAACCTTGAGTAAAACACACAGGGTGCTGAAGGAACTCTGAAAGTCAAGCTTCATCTATGGAGGGAAATAAACAGTCACTATTTTGGGTCGAGACTGTTCATCAGGGTCCTTTAGCCTGATGAATGGTCTTGGCACGATTTATTGACGGTCTATTTTCCTCAATAGATGCTGCCTGACTTGCTGAGTTCCTCCAGCATTTTGTGTGTGTTACTGCAGTTTTGCTGTTTGTTTCTGCCTGGAAGGAAGCCAATCAGCTCATTATATTTTTGCAGTCTCATAATTCAACTCCTCCATAGCCAGGAGACCTTCTCCACAACAGAAATGATAAACTATCTCCAAGCTGTCTTGGTCCATTAGCCCCATTTCATACCTTGTACATGGTACTCTAACAAAAATCAAACCTTTTCCTAGTCAAGGTTTGCAATTTTCAGAAGCTCTGGTTTTGTTTTAAAGATGTATCCAATTCCTGTTCAAACAACATTCAGTTCATTTTCATAAGTGTAGTCAATTAGGCAACAGAAATGCTTTACAGTGGTTAGTGAACATTATTCAAAGGGATAAATATGAAAAGCTAATTTTTCTTCCGTATATTTATAAAGTAGGTGAAAGGAAATATATCTGTACTGTGTGTCAATCCTTCTCTTTTTCCTTAGATCATGTCTCAGAACCAAGGATGATTTCATTCCACACCATTTCTATGGGTTCTGAGGTGACCAATAGGAGATCTCAGATTCTTCATAAGTGGCATAGGAGATTCGTGATTGGAGAATGAGAGGAATCTGATGGGTGGCTAGCTTGAAATGTGTGCTCCTCCTGCCATTTGGTATGACCCTAATGTACCGAGTGCCTTTCCAGAAAGACTGCTTGAGAACTCTTAGGATAGGGAATTCTATACGTTGGAAAGGGAGTTTTGTTTTCAAGGAGACTTTGACAGTATCCATGAAGCATTTCCTTTGTTCCCTGGTATGATTGAACTCAGTGTAGATTGACTGTTGTAGAGAAGTGGTGTCTGGCGTGTGAAAAATATGGTCAACCTACCTGAGCTGGCTGAGTGTACCTGAGCCTCAAAGCCTGAGATGGTAGCCTGGGAGAAGATACTGAGATTGTCTATCTTGCCCATGGATTTGGAGGATTTTGTGGATATTCTTCCAATGCTTTAAATTGTCTATCGGAAGGTATCTATATCTTTGAAGCATTCAAAGAGACTTTGATATTAGTGTATTTATATTGATCGGTTCATCTTTACACATCAAAATTAGAGGTTTGCATGAGAATACTAAGATATTGCATTGAACATAAAGTAGAAACCAGGTACTTTGTTGCCAGCTGTAAAATATCAGCTTTAGTTTTTTTCTCTTCTACAGGTTGATAACTGGAATACTTCAGGCACTGAAAATTAAAAGTTCTTTGTTATTTGCAAATACATGAGGATGAGTAACGGTCTGATATACTTTTATCTTGTGGAAGCAGCACATGAGCGAACGTCACCTTTAAATACCAAGAGCAAATGCATTCACTGGAAATATGGAAAACATGACAGCCTCAGCCATGAAGTGGGCATGAATAAATCTCTAAAGGTGCACTGTTGGTGCTGAAAGAATTGTCAGAAATTATGTCAGATTCTCAATTACTAGAAGTTTCCAGTCTTCCATCCAGAATTTCTGTTGCTCATTGCACTTTCCTTTGAAGAAAATCACTCCACTTTTTCCTAAGCTCTAGGATTCTCTCCCTAAGTCTCTTCACCCCATTTCACTTCCTTCTCGAGGCTTTGACAATCTGTCTTGGTAGCTCCTTAAGTGATTTAGGTGGCAACCTTTATTTCATACTGCTTCTGAGAAGGCCCTGAGAAATTTTATTATATTGGTGGAGCATGGTATCTATTAACATAGAAACATAGAAAACCTACAGCACAATACAGGCCCTCCGGCCCACAAAGCTGTGCGGAACATGTCCTTACCTGAGAAATTACCGAGGGTTACCCATAGCCCTCTATTTTTCTGAGGTCCATATACCTATCCAGGAGTCTCTTAAAAGACTCTATCGTAACTGCCTCCACCACTGTCACTGGCAGCCCATTCCACACACTCACCACTCTCTGGGTAAAAAACTTACCCTGGCATCTCCTCTGTACCTACGTCTAAGCACCTTAAAACTGTGCCCTCTCATGCTAGCCATTTCAGCCCTGGGAAAAAGCCTCTGACTATCAACACGATCAATGCCTCTCATCATCTTATACACCTCCATCAGGTCACCTCTCATTCTCTGTCGCTCCAGGAAAAAAGGACATGTTCAGTCAATCTATTCTTATAAGGCATGCTCCTCAATACAGGCAACATCCGTGTAAATCTCCTCTGCAGCCTTGCTATGGTTTCCACATCTTTCCTATAGTGAGGAGACCAGAACTGAGCACAGTACTCCAAGTGGGGTCTGACCAGGGTCCTATATAGCTGCAACATTACGTCTCAGCTCCTAAACACAATCCCATGAAGGCCAAGGCACCATATGCCTTCTTAACCACAGAGTCAACCTGCGCAGCAGCTTTGAGTGTCCTACAGACTTGGACTCCAAAATCCCTCTGATCCTCCACACTGCCAAGAGTCTTACCATTAATACTATATTCTGTTATCATATTTGACCTACCAAAATGAACCACCTCACGCTAATGTGGGTTGAACTCCATCTGCCACTTCTCAGCCCACTTTTTGCATCCTATCAATGTCTCGCTGTAACCTCTGACAGCCCTCCACATTATCCACAACACCTCCAACTCTTGTGTCATCACCAAATTTACTAACCCATCCCTCCACTTCTTCATCCAGGTCATTTATAAAAATCACAAAGAATAGGGGTCCCAGAACAGATCCCTGAGGCACACCACTGGTCACCAACCTCCATGCAGAATATGACCCGTCTACAACCACTCTTTGCCTTCTGTGGGCAAGCCAGTTCTGGATCCACAAAGCAATTTCCCCTTGGAACCCATGCCTCCTTATTTTCTCAATAAGCCTTGCATGGAGTTCCTTGTCAAATGCCTTGCTGAAATCCATATACAGTACACCTACTGCTCTACCATCATCAGTGTGTTTAGTCACATCCTCAAAAAATGCAATCAGGCTCGTGAGGCATGACCTGCCTTTCACAAAGCTATGCTGACTATTCCTAATCATATTATGCCTCTCCAAATGTTCATAAGTCCTGCCTCTCAGGTTCTTCTCCATCAACTCACCAACCACTGAAGTAAGGCTCACTGGTCTACAATTTCCTGGGCTATTTCGACTCCCTTTCTTGAATAATGAATGACATCAGCAGCTCTACAATCCTCCGGAACCTCTCCCGTCCCCATTGATGATGAAAAGATCATCACCAGAGGCTCAGCAATTTCCTCCCTCGTCTCCCGCAGTAGCCTGGAGTGCACCTTGTCCTGTGCCAGTGACTTATCCAACTTGATGCTTTCCAAAAGCTCCTGCACATCCTCTTCCTTAATATCTAGGTACATGCTCAAGCTTTTCAGTCCACTGTAAGTCATCCTTACAATCGTCAAGATCCTCTTCCGTAGTGAATACTGAAGCAAAGTATTCATTAAGTACTTCTGCTTTCTCCTCCAGTTCCATTCACACTTTTCCACTGTCACATTTGATTCATCCTATTCTCTCACATCTTATCCTCTTGCTCTTGACATACATGTAGAATGCCTTGGGATTTTCTTAACCTGTCCATCAAGGCCTTCTCATGGCTCTTTCTGGTTCTCCTAATTTCTTTCTTGAGCTCCTTCCTGCTAGCCATATAATCTTCTAGATCTCTATCATTGTCTAGCTTTTTGAACCTTTCATAAGCTCATCTTTTCTTCGTGACTAGATTTACAACAGCCTTTGTACACCACGGTTCCTGTACCCTACCATCCTTTCCCTGTCTCATTGGAACGTACGTATGCAGAACTCCACCCAAATATCCCCTGAATATTTGCCACATTTCTTCCATATGTTTCCCTGAGAACATCTGTTTCCAATTTATGCTTCCAAGATCCTGCCTGATAGCCTTATATTTCCCCTTACTCCAATTAAATGCTTTCCTAACTTGTCTGTTCCTATCCCTCTCCAATGCTCTGGTAAAGAAGATAGAGTTGTGATCACTATCTCCAAAATGTTCTCCCACAGAGAGATCTAACACCTGACCAGGTACATTTCCCAATACCAGATCAAGTACAGCCTTGATCCTCTTATAGGCTTATCTACATATTGTGTCAAGAAACCACCTTGAACACACCTAACAAACTCTGCCCTATCTAAACCACTAGCTCTAGGGACATGCCAATTGATATTTGGAAGATTAACATCTCCCACCACAACAACCCTGTTATTATTACACCTTTCCAGAATCTGTCTCCCTATCTGCTCCTCAATGTCCCTGTTACTATTGGGTGGTGTATAAAAAACACCCAGTAGAGATATTGACCCCTTTCTGTTCCTAACTTCCACCTACAGAGACTCTGTAGACAATCCCTCCATGTCTTCCTCCTTTTCTGCAGCCATGACACTATCTCTGATCAACAGTGCCATGCCCCCCATCTCTTTTGCCTCCCTCCCTGTCTTTTCTGAATCATCTAAAGCCTGACACTCAAAATAACCATTCCTGCCCCTGAGCCATCCAAGTTTCTGTAATAGCCACAAAATCTATTGACGTTATCTGGAGACAGAAAATTAGAGCAAGAACTGTCATAGCAAAAATTTTAACAGACCAAAAAAAATCAGTTCCCAGGCAGAATTATTTAATGCATGATTGTTAGTGATGTCTAGGCATGATTGTTAGTGATGTCGAGGCATGATGCACATGTAATTGTTTGAAATTATTTCTCATGTGACATGTGATTTATTTCTCCATTTCACCTTAATTCATCAGCAACATTTAAAGAATGCAATGGAACCCAAGCTATAATCATGCAAACCACTGACTTTAACAGCAGGAACTAAATCACTTGTCAGATGATAAGAGGTCAGTGTTTTCTGACGATGAAGAGGTTGAACTTTTCTTTTATCAAGATGAAAGATACAGTTGCTAGGAAACCAAAGACTACTGCTGCCTTTAGGCACTTTCTACTTGGATGCGAAGTTTGCAGCGAGGATTCTTGTACTGACGCCTGGGTTCCTCTTACCCATGACTGCTCAGGTGGAGATGCCATGCATTGTACATTGTATTAAGTACATAGAGGTGCAGCATTAGTGGCAGCAACAGCCACCAGTCAGCCCCAGCATTCCCCTACTGCCCCCTCCTGTGGATGAGGCTGCAGTTACCACACAGTCTTCCTCAGTGGAGTGGAAACAATTCATCCTCAGGTAGAAAGGACGAAGAGACAACCTCAAATAAGGTTGGAGGCAACATCGGAAGCACGACAACTCTGGCAGGGTCTGCAAGACATTACTTCCGACAAAGCGAAACCCAATAGCATGAATGGCAGCGATACTTCACTACCAGATGAAATCAACGCCTTTTATGCTCGCTTTGAAAGGGAGAACACATCTACAGCTGCACCTGATCACCCTGTGATCTCTGTCTCAGAGACCAATGTTAGGCTATCTTTAAAGAGAGTGAACCCTCGCAAGGTGGAAGGTCCCAATGGAGTACCTGGTAAGGCTCTGAAAACCTGTGCCAACCAACTAGCGGGAGTATTCAAGGACATTTTCAACCTCTCACTGCTATGGGCAAAAGTTCCCACTTGTTTCAAAATGGCAAAAATTATACCAGAACCTAAGAAGAATAATGTGGGATGCCTTAATGACTATTGCCTAGTGGTGCTCACATCGACAGTGATGAAATGCTTTGAAAGGTTGGTCATGACTAGACTGAACTCCTGCCTCAGCAAGGACATGGATACATTGCAATTTGCCTATCGTCACAATAGGTCAATGGCAGACGCAATCTCAATGGCTCTCCACACAGCTTTAGACCACCTGGACAACACAAACACCTACATCAGGGTGTTGTTCATCGACTATAGCTCAGCATTTAATACCATCATTCCCACAATCCCTATTGAGAAGTTGCAGAACCTGGCCCTCTGTACCTCCCTCTGCAATTGGATCCTCAACTTCCTAACCAGAAGACCGCAATCTGTGCGGATTGGTGATAACATATCCTCCTCACTGACGATCAACACTGGCACACCTCAGGGGTGTGTGCTTAGCCCACTGTACCACTTCCTATATACACATGACTGTGTGGCTAGGCATAGCTCAAATACCGTCTATAATGCTGATGATACAACCATTGATGGTAGAATCTCAGGTGTTGACAAGAGGGTGTACAGGAGTGAGATATGCCAACTGGTGGAGTGGTGCCACAGCGACAACCTGGCACTCAACGTCAGTACGACGAAAGAGCTGATTGTGGACTTCAAGAAGGGTAAGACGAAGGGACACATACTAATCCTCATGGAAGGATCAGAAGTGGAGAGAGTGAGCAGCTTCAAGTTCAGGGGTGTCGAGATTTCTGAAGATCTAACCTGGTCCCAACATATCGATGTAGTTATAAAGAAGGCAAGACAGCAGCTATGCTTTATTAGGAGTTTGAAAAAATTTAGCATGTCAACAAATACACTCAAAAACTTCTATAGTTGTACCATGGAGAGCATTCTGACAGGCTGCATCACTGTCTGGTATGATGGGGGCTATTGCACAGGACCAAAAGAAGCTGCAGAAGTTTGTAAAGCTAGTCAGCTCCATCTTGGGTACTAGCCTACAAAGTATCCAGGACATCCTTAGGAAGCAGTGTCTCAGAAACGTTGCGTCCATTATTCATTCTTTTCAAATCTTTTTATTATTGTTATCCAAAATTAACAAGAGTACATCGAAGTAGTCAACACTTACAATGTCTCAAGAAAAAAAATATTGTTTTAATGATTGAGAAAATTTTGGTGACAAAAAAAAGAGAAAAAAGAAACCCTACTAAGCAAGGAAAAGTGAGAAAAAAAGTCCATTAGGTGTTCAACCCTGGAGCCATGCGTCATACAAAAAGCGTCTAAAGATAAACATCAAACAGTCAGCAAGGAAAAAAAGTACCAAAAATTTACGATTAGGTCATGGAGGAAATCTATCAATTAACTCAAATGATAGTAACGAGCAAATGAACCCCATCTTTTCTCAAAATCAAACATAGGTTCAATGGTTTGACTTCTAATTTTCTCCAAACTAAGACATAGCATCACTTGAGAGAACCACTGTGACAAAATGGGAGCCAATGTATCCTTCCACTTCAACAAAATGGCCCTCCTAGCTATCAATATAACAAATGCAATTACATGTTGGTCAGACAAAGAGATACCATGGATATTTTGAGGAATTATTCCAAAAAGCACAGTTAATTTATTAGGTTGTAAATTAATTTTAAGTGCTTTAGTAATTGTAGAAAAAACTGACTTCCAGAACTGTTCCAGTATAGAACAGGACCAAAACATATGTGTCAGTGTAGCTGTCTCAGTTTTACATCTATCGCAATAACTATCAACATTAGGAAACATCTTAGACAATCTTTCCTTCATCAAATAGTAATGATGTACAATTTTAAATTGAATCAGTGAATGACTATCACAGATCAAAGAAGAGTTAACCAACTTCAGAATCGGCGTCCAGTCCTCCATCATAAAAGTCAAATTAAGTTCCTTTTCCCAATCTTGTTTAATCTTAAATAAAGGATGCTTATCCCATTGTAATAGTAAATTATAAATTCTTCCAATAGAACCCTTCATCAAAGGGTTCATACTCGTAATAGTATCTAACAGGTTGGCATCCAATACGTAAGGAAAATTACTTAAATATTTTTGTAAGAAATGTCTAACTTGAAGATATTGTAAGAAGCGTATGAAAGAGAATATTTATCAACTAATTGTTCAAAAGATATCAGTGCTTGTGCTGATTGTCAGTGACGATGAAATGTTATTTTTGGTCCGCACTAACTGTAGTCTCCCAGTGAGGAAGTCAAGAATACAGTTGCAGAGTGAGGTACAAAGACCCAGGTTTTGGATCTTGTTGCTTAGCACTGAGTGTGCCACTGTGTTGAATACTGAGCTTTAATCAATAAACAGCAGCCTGATAAACGTATTGCAATTGTCCGGGTCATACAAAATCAAGTGGAGAGCCAGTGAGGTTGCATCTGCTGTAGACCGATTGTGACAATAGGCTGATTGTGTGGGTCCAGCTCATTGCTTAGGTAGGAGTTGATTCTGGCCAAGACCAACCTCTCAAACAACCTCATCACAGCAGATGTAAGTGTTAACTATGAAATGGACTGAATGCCGTTTATTTTATGTATACCCATAAGAGACCACTATTCATAAGTCATCCATCATTTCAACTTACTTCCTTTTGTGTCCCTTAATAAAATGATTTTTAAGTAATTAATTTGTTATGAAGCATGCTAGGATTTAATGAAACTTTGGAATACACTCAACATAATGGAATTGTTGTTCTTCTTTCCTTCAAAACTAGTAGTCCTTGATACAAAGAGCTTATTCAGGAGATTATCTATCAAGTCTGATTCTAAACAATAAGTGTTTGTCCAGAAAATACAGACACAAAATTATCATTCTGTATCTGCAAACCTATCTTCACATTTACACAGGAATATCTACTACATGTTTACTGATATTATCAAATAAACTTAACAAGGTGATTTTTTTTGGTACTGAGGCTATGGTGGAAAGTGATCTGAAGTAGACGTATTTTGCTCCTCATTACCTTTTGGAATAGAGGAGAATGTGAGAGCCCACCTTTCAAAGTTAGCACAAGTATTTACTATCATCTGTGTACATTGTAGCAAAACTTTTGCCAGCAATGTTACAGTAAATGTGAAGATTTTAATAATCATATATCTTGGCAATCAACTTCAGAAAGCTAGTTTGATGGAGTCAGTCACAGAATGCATTCAGGACAGTATAAAGGGTAGTTTTAATAACTTATGGAACAAGTATCAAATTGGTTACGTTAGATCCCTTAACATGGCAAAAATAATTGCCCACTAATTTTTATTAAGTAAGTTTTTATTAACTAAGTTCTAGGCAGCCAAATTTCAGTAGGAAATTAAAATCTTGAAGTTGAATAAAACTACTCGCAAAGTAAATTGTGAATTTATATTAAGACTGTTGAGTAGATAAATAATGGAAAACAGTTAAGTGCAGACTTTAAAATTCTCATGTACATATATTTCATTGATAAATTACTTCTCGAGATAAATGATATACTAGCTCTTCAAGGCTCATTTGTTTTCAAGCAGACTACTAATCCTAAGCCTTAGGAATGTCTGAGGAACCAGTAGCAGATGAACAAAACATTGATAAATAGAGAGAAGATTGAATATAAATTTAAAAAAATTTTAAGTCAAGAGCGTCCGCAATTATTTAAAATGCCTTGAAGGTAATAGCAGGAGAAATGATAATGAGAATAAGAAAATAAGTGAGACATTAAACAAATATTTTGCATCACTCTTCATTATAGAAGACAGAATAAATGTACCAGAAATGGTGGATAATTAAGTATCTAATGATGAATTTATATTAATTAATATTACCAAAGTTAAAGTTTTTGCAAAATTTTTAGAGAACTCCCCGGGCATGAGACTCTGTGCCCTTGAATTCTTAAAAAAAAAGTGGCTGCAGAGACAATGGAGCTTTTTGTGATGACCTTCCAAAATATACAAGATACTGCAACAATCCCAGCAGAATGGAAATAGAAAATATAACACTACCTTTAAAAAAAGTAAAAATCAGGAAACTGAAAACACCATACAGCCACAGCATGATTAGTATGTCCCACAATATTTGCTCCCCATATCTTCAGCTGGTTGATCCCCATGTCTTCTGGTTTCCTCAGTGTCCTAAATAAATCCTTAAATTATTCTTTTAAATGGTGAGGGGATGACTCTGACCAATTTGCATTGTATTCAAGTAGTGTATGGGACTTCTAGAGTTACACTTGCTGCTGACGTTAATGTGAAAAACATAGTATTTGGTATTGGTCAAACTTTGCACAAAATATACCCAGATACCTGAGCAAGTGGCGGAAGAACAAAGGATATTCAGAACATGGAGCAGTTGGACTGAAGGGCCTGTTTCTGTACTGAGTGACTCCGTGTTTATCCCCATTCCATTTTCCAGCACATTCCAATTACTGGTCCATTTATAATCACTTTGGCTTTACAGTGTGAGAACAGATATATTCAGGAAGGTCTCCTTCCCCTGCAGCTAATGCCCATTCAAAGGAAAATGCTGCACAGAGCAATTGTATTTTAAAGTATTTCTTTGTTTAAACAATGCAGTATTTATCATTATGTTCTGATTGTAAGAGTAAGAAACATTGTTAATGTGGTCAATCATTCATTATCTTATGAAATCGTGGCTGGTTACTCCTAGCTTTATTTTCTGTGTAACTTTGTTCAACTGTTGGCTGTGCTTTCTACTTTTTTTTAAATTTCTTAATCAGATGTAGGCATAGCAAAACTTATCACTGACAATGTCAGGGTATGTGAAGTGTTTACACAGAGAATGTCTAGCTGTCTTCTCACCTAAAGGAGAACATCTGCTTGACAATTAGTTTCCTATCCTCTTGTCTTCAACAGTAGCTACTCACAGTGTGACTGCGGAAATTGAAAATTCCATACAGCCACAGTATGATTAGTATTTCGTACAATAATGGAGTCCAATTGTTAAAGTGAGAGTTAAGCGCGGCAGCTATTTCTTTTCACATTTCACTGCTCTATCCTGATAAAAGCTATCCATTGCAAATGGAATAGAGGGAAGGGTTTTCTCTATGCTTAACACTTTTTATACTATCTTAAGACTGGGAGAAAAGACTAACAATTAAAATTCCTTGCATGAGTAACATGGTGAAGAGATTTTCATTCTTTGCATTTCAATATTTTGATATTTGCCCCACTGATTATCTGGAATCAATTGTTCCAGTTCTCTTGCTCTTCTTCTTTTCACCACCATCATTCCAATCATTCTATGATTCACCACCATTCCTTCAGATGGCCCCAAAGTGTTGTTTTGGAAGCATGCCATTAATTTTGGTCATAAATAAGTTTTAGTTACTCTCGACCTCATGGCAGCAATAATCCACCAGGTGCAAATTTAGTGTTGATCTATTGTAACATAGGTATTCCCTACTCCAGCATTAAAAAGTATAGCTGGGCAGTAGTAAAGCTGTTTTTTTTTTATGATGCGCTTTCAAAAAAGCACTAACATTTTATTGGCAAATATTGAAGGGTGAGTAGAATTCGACAATGTTATCCAGGCTCAGATTCCCAGGTTTTACAGGCCTCGTTCAACTGCAGTTCCAAATCCTCCTCAGGTCAAATCTTAACTTAATGCTGCAGCTGGGTAGGCAAATATTTTTATCAGCTAATATCTTTCACGGAGAGTGAATATTTTCTACTGATGCATATAGAGAAATCATACATCAAAACAAGTGGGTGTAAAATACAATGTTGACTGGTTAAAGAGCAACATTTAACACAGTAGTAGTGTTAGAGCAGCTAAAAAAATACACTCTTTATTGAAGGTGAACAGGCTTCAGCTGTAACAGTGGCTTTGCTAGTAGAGCTACCGCCACATAGTACCAGCGACCTGGATTTATCAGTGGGCTGCAATCATTGTAATAAGTCATTTGTTGGTGAGGAAGCACAAGCTTAAAAAGAGCTCCAGGCCTTTCAGAACTTCTCGGCGGGCAGCAACAATCACAAGGAGTCATTTGTTGGTGAGGCAGAGCAATGTTTAAAAAGAGCTTGGGGGTCTTTCAGAACTTCTTGGCAGGCTGCAATCATTGCGATATAATCTGTTGGTGAGGCAGTACGAGGTTTAAAATGAACTTGGGGCCCTTCAGGTCTTTTCAGCGGGTCAGTCATAATGACCTCGTATGCACTCGGCAAGGGCCAATAAAAAGAAGTGAAGAGTAAGCAGAGCAGCCTTTGCTGGGTAGACGGTGTTAGAGTGAGTAGGCTTTAGCTCAACAGGCTTAGGTGAGAACAGGCACAGACTCCCCCACATTGTTATTATGGCTTCTTCCCCCTTCCTTTTCAGTCCTGAAGAAGGGTCTCAGTCCAAAATGTCAAGTATTTATCCAATTCCGTAGATGCCACAAGACCTGCTGAGTTCCTCCAACATTTTATGTGTGTTGCAGGCTAGAACTTAAGCTTGTGAAGTTAGAGGTATAACAAGTGTAGGCAGGATGGTAGTTAAGGAAGTGGAATGCTCCTCCTTGAGATGTGGGATTTCACGGTACCAAACAGTCTCCCTGATGAGTACATCTGCAGGAAGTGCACCCAACTTCAGCTGCTGCCTGACAAGATTAAGGAATTGGCGCTGGAGCTGAATGTACTCAGGACCATCCGGGAGGCTGAAAATCTCGTGGATGAGACTTTTACTGAGGTGGTCACGCACAATGTGTAGGTTTCAGATAGTAGATAGGTAAGGGGGTAGACAGTCAGTGCAGAGTTCCCTGTGGCCATTCCTCTTGGCGACAAGTATACCCCTTTGGATATTACTGTGGGGGAGAGAGATGACCAATAGGGGTACAGCAGCAGCAGCCACCAGGCCAGTGGCATTGAGACCAGCTCCAAATCAACAGGGAAGAGTAAAGTCAGGTAGTTTGATAGTAATAGGAGACTCAAAAGTTTTGGGAATGGACAGGAGATTCTGTGGCCATGAAAGAGATGCCAGGATGATGTGTTGCCACCCAGGTGCTAGGGTCCAAGATGTCTTTGAGGAGCTGCAGGAGGTTCTCAAGAGGAAGAGTGAACAGCCAGAGCCTGCAGTGCACAGTGGCACCAATGACAAAGGTAGGAAGGGAGAAGAAGTCCTGTGTAGTTACACAAGAGACTGAAGAGCAGGGCCTCCAAGGTATTAATCTCTGGATTACTCCCAGTAGCACATGTTAATCAAGGCAGGACTAGAATAATTTGGCAGAAGAATGGGTGGCTGAGAAAGTGGTGCAGTGAGCAGGGTTTCAGATTTCTGGGTTATTAGGATCTCTTCTGGGAAAGGTTTGACCTGTACAAAAGGATGGGTTATACCTGAACACAAGGGGACCAAATATCCTTGTGGGCAGGTTTTCTAGAGTTGTTGGGGAGGTTTAAAGTGATTTGGCAGGAAAGATGAGAACCAGTGTGTTAGGGCTGATGATGGGGAATTTGGTATACAAGTAGATGACGTGTTTAGTGAGACTGTGAGGAAGGACAGGCAGATGATAGGGCAAAATTTCAGCTAGTGAGATGAGCTGAAGTGTGACATGGGGACAAAATCAAAAAGTGTGATGAATACAGGACTGAAGGAGTTATGTTTGAATGCATGCTGTAAACGGAATAAGGTAGATGATCTTGTAGCACAGGTAGAGATTGGCAGGTATGATGTTGTGCACATCACTGAGCTGTGGCTGAAAGCAGATCATAGTTGGGAGCTTAACGTCCAAGTACACATTGTATCAAAAGAACAGTCAGGTAGGCAGAGAGGGTGGTGTGGCTTTATTGGTAAAAAATGAAATTAAATCCTTAGAAAGATACGACATATTGTAGGATCAGAAGATGTAGAATCCTTGTGGATAGAGTTAAGAAACTGCATGTGTAAAAAGACCATGATGGGAGTTATATACAGGCCTGCTGAACAATAGCAAGGATGTGGGATATAAATTACAATGGGACATAGAAAAGGCATGTAAAAACAACAATGATATCACATTCATAGGGGATTTCAATTTGTGGGTAGATTGGGAAAGTCAGGTTGGTACTTGATCCCAAGAGAGTGAGAGTAGATTGTCTATAAGGTGGGTTTTTAGAGCAGCTTGTGTTTGATCCCAGTCGGGGCAAGACAATCCTGGATTGGGTGTTGTATAATGAACAATGCTTGAGTAGGGAGATTAAAGTAAAGGGACCCTTAGTAGGCAGTGATACGTTATGATAGAATTCACCCTGTCGTTTGAGAGAGAGAAGATAAAGTCGGATGTATCAGTATTACAGTGGAGTAAATTGAATTGCAGGGGCATGAGAAAGAAGCTGGCCAAAGATTTGAAGAAGGGTAAACTCGCAGGGATGGCAGCAGATCAGCAATGGCTACAGTTTCTGAGGGCAATTCAGATGCTGCAGAATAGATGCATTCCAAGCATGTAGAAGTATTCTAAAGGGAGGCTGAAGTAACTGTGTCTGACAAGGAGAGTCAAAGACAGCATAAAAGCAAAAGAGAGGACACATAGCAAAAAATTTGTCCGAAGTTAGAGGATTCTTAAACTTTTAGAAACCAACAGAAGGCAACTAAAAAGCCATAAGGAGGGAAGAGAAGAAATATGAAGGTAAGCTAGCAAATGATATCAAAGAGGAAACCTTTTTTCATATGTATACAGAGTAAAAGAGAAGCAAGAGTGGATATTGGACCACTGTAAAATGACATTGGAGAGGTAGTGATCAGGAACAAAGAAATGGCAGATAATCTTAATCAGTGTTTGTGTCAGTCTTCACCATGGAAAACACTAGCAGTATGCCAGACATTTGAAAGTGTCAGGGGACATAAGTCAGTGTAGTTGCTATTTCTAAGGAAAAAGTGCTTGGGCATCGGAAAGGTTTGAAGGTAGATACTTCACCTGGACCTAGATGGATTACACCCCAGGGTTCTTAAAGAGGAAGCTGAAGAGATTGAGGAGGGATTATTAATGATCTTTCAAGAATCACTAGGATCCAGAATGGTTTTGGAGAACTTGAAAATTGCAAATGTCTCTCTATTCTTTAAGAACAGAGGGAGGGGGAAGAAAGGAAATTATAGGCCAGATATCCTGACTTCAGTAATTGGTAAGATGTTGGATTCCAGTACTAACAATGAGGATTCAGGGTACTAGGAGGTGAATGATAAAGTAGGCCAAAGTC
Organism: Mobula birostris; assembly: GCF_030028105.1. Taxonomy (NCBI): domain Eukaryota; kingdom Metazoa; phylum Chordata; class Chondrichthyes; order Myliobatiformes; family Myliobatidae; genus Mobula; species Mobula birostris. The sequence continues at coordinate 184,032,885 of NC_092372.1, forward strand.
AGCATGGTTTCCTTCAGGGAAAAACTTACCTGAAGAATCTGTTGAAATCCTTTGAGGAAATAACAGGCAGGATAGACAGCCAGTGAATGTTGTTTACTTGGATCTTCAGAAGGTCTTTGACAAGGTGCCACACATGAGGCTGTTTAATATGATAAGAGCCCATAGTATTGATAAAAGCATGAAAAGAAGATTGGCTGACTGACAGGAGGCAAAGAGTAGGAATAAAGGGCGCCTCTTCTGGTTGGCTGCCAGTGACTGGTGATGTTTTGTAAGGGCTGGTACTGGGACCCCTTCTTTTCATCAATAATTTCAATGATAGAATTGATGGATTTGTGTAAAAGTTTTCAGGTAATACAAAGATAGATAGATGGGCAGCTAGTGTTGAGGAAGCAGGGAGACTGAAGAAGGATTTGGGAAGATTGGGAGAATGGGCAAAGGAGTGGCAGATGGAATATGGTGTAGTGAAATGTATGGTGATGCACTTTGATAAAAGGAATAAAGGTGTAGTCTATTTTCTAAACAAGGAGAAACTTTGAATATCAGAAGTGCAAAGGGACTTGGGAGTCATTGTGCAGGATTCCCTAAATGTTAACTTGAAGGTTGAGTCAATGGCAAGGAAGCCAAAAGCAATGTTAGGATTCATTTCAGCAGGATTAGAAGATAAGAGCAAGGATATAATGCTGAGGTTTTATAAGCCATTGGTCAGACTGCATTTGGAGTATTGTGAGCAGTTTTGGCCCCCTTATCTAAGAAAAGATGTGCTGGCATTGGAGAGGGTCCAGAGGAGAACCATGAGAATGATTCTGGGAATGAAAGGGTTAATATATGAGGTGAATTTGATGGCTTTGGGGCTGTACTCTCTGGAGTTTAGTGGAGTGAGGTGGGGGGGGGGGGGGCGATCTCCTTGAAACCTATTGAATATTGAAAGACCTAGATAGAATGGATGTGGAGAGGATGTTTCATATAGTGGGTGAGTGTAGGACAAGATGGCGCTGCCTCGGAATAGAGGGACACCCATTTAGAACAGTAGTAAGGAGCAATTTCTTTAACCAGAGGGTGATGAATCTGAGGAATTCATTGTCTTGGATGGATGTGGAGGCCAAGTCAGTGAGTATATTTAAAGAGGAGGTAGGTAGGTTCTTGATGAGTTAGGGCACCAAAGTTTGCGGGGAGAAGGCAAGAGAAATGGGTTAAGAGGGCTAATAAATCAGCCATGTAAGAATGGTGGGGCAGATTCGATGGGCTGAGTGGCCTAACTCTGCTCCTACTGTATGTTTTATGGTCTTATTTAATCTTGACTTTCAGTGCTCTCTGTGTGGAGTTTGCACACACTCTCTCCAGTTTCCTTCCACATCCCAAAGATATGGGTTGTTAGGTTAATAGGGCACTGTGTGTTGCAGTGTGTGGGGAGGCGAGTGGTAGAGTCCTGAGGGAGCTGATGGGAATTGAGGAGAATACAGTGTGATTAGAGCACTCAGACAGTGTATTTCTCCAGGACAATATCTTTGATCTGGAAAGAAATCATGAGTTATTGACCTGCCTGGACAATAAATTTGCTGACGATACAACCATTATTGGTAGAATCTCAGGTGGTGATGAGAGGGCGTACAGGAGTGAGATATGCCAACTAGTGGAGTGGTGCCGCAGCAACAACCTGGCACTCAATGTCAGTAAGGCGAAAGAGCTGATTATGGACTTCAGGAAGGGTAAGACGAAGGAATATGTACCAATCCTCACAGAGGGATCAGAAGTAGAGAGAGTGATCAGCTTCAAGTTCCTGGGTGTCAAGATCTCTGAGGATCTAACCTGGTCCCAGCACATTGATGTAGTCATAAAGAAGGCAAGACAGCAGCTATACTTTATTAGGAGTTTGAAGAAATTCAGCATATCAATAAATACGCTCAAAAACTTCTATAGTTGTACAGTGGAGAGCATTCTGACAGGCTGCATCACTGTCTGGTATGGAGGGGCTACTGCACAGGACCAAAAGAAGCTGCAGAAAGTTGTAAATCTAGTCAGCTTCATCTTGGGTACTAGCCTACAAAGTATCCAGGACATCTTTAGGAATTGGTGTCTCAGAAAGTCAACGTCCATTATTAAAGACCTTCAGCACCCAGGGCATGCCCTTTTCTCACTGTTACCATCAGGTAGGAGATACAGAAGCCTGAAGGCACACACTCAGTGATTCAGGAACAGCTTCATCCCCTCTGCCATCCAATTCCTAAAAGGAATTTGAAGCTTTGGACACTACCTTACTTTTTTTTAATATACAGTATTTCTGTTTTTGCACATTTTTAACAATCTATTCAATATATGTAATTGATTTACTTGTTTACTTATTATGTTTTATTTTTTTCTCCCTCTCTGCATTGAACTGCCACTGTTAAGTTAACACATTTTACGTCACATGCCAATGATAATAGACCTGATTCTGATTCTGATGGTAGGTAAAATACTAGACTCTATTATAAAGGATGTGATAACAGCACATTAGAAAATATCAATAGGATTCAACAAACTCAGCAAGGATTTATGAAAATCCTGTTGACAAAACTTCTGGAGATTTTTTATGGATGTCACTGATTAAGTAAGCAAGAGTGAACCAGCAGATGTAGACTATTTGAATATTATTAACATATAATTATATCAGTACAGGGTGGTATGGGGCTTTTGGCCCACGATGTTGTGCTGACCTACATAAAACTACTCCACAATCAATTGAACCCTTCCCCTAACTCTCCATTTTTCATATCTATGTGCCTATCTAACAATCTCTATTGTATCAGCCTCCTAAACCAATCCCAGCAGTGCATTCCAAGCACCTACTATCCTCTGTGTAAAATAGCCTACCTCTGACATCTCACCCTAAACTTTCCTCCACTCATCTTAAAGTGAATGTCCTGGGGTCTTGGCTATCGCAGTACTGGGGAAAATGTGCTAGATGCCCACTCTATATTCGCCTCTCAGAATCTTCTACATCTCTATCAAGTTGCCTCTCATCCTCCTTCAATCAAATCAGAAGAGCCAAAGCTTGCTTAACCATCTTCTCTAATCCAGGTGGCATCCTGGTACATCTCCTCTACACTATCTCTAGAGCTTCTGTGTCATTCCTATAATGAGGCAAACAGAACTGAACACATTACTCCAAGTGTGGTCAATCAGAGTGTCATAGTCCGGATCGGGATCCCTTTAAATTTACTTTGTTTATGTTACGATCCAGACCGTTGACTCCCTGTTTCCCTTTGGTTCCCTGTTTTCCCGTGTCCCTCAGCCTTGGTGATTAGAGGCAATTTACTCTCTGCTGAACCGGTAGTTTATAGTCTCCGGCTTTCAGCTGTTCAGAGCTAGAGTGTTTGCAAAGTCACCAAGGTACGGCGTGCCAATGTCATCTGGCCGGAGCAAGCCTAGTCTCCGCCCGAAGCGAGTGCCGGTAATTCGCCTTTCCTCACCGGAGCAACCTTGTCAAGTTACCTCACCAAAGCAAGCCTGCAGTTTCCTCACCCAGGTGGGTCCGTCAGTTAACCCGACGGAGGGAATCAAGAACCGCTGTCTACTGTTCCAAGTACCGAGTCAAGTCCTGGCCCTGGCGGCATCCGAGTTCTGAGTCTAGTCCTGGCCCTGGCGGTCTGTGATTCCTGTCCTACCACCCTGTCTGAATCCCCTCTCTGCCCCTCTCGCCTCTAGACCTCGCCTGCACCTCGGTCTAATTCTATCGCTGGAGCTAGATAGGTACTGTCTGGTGTTCTTTCGTGTTGGTCTTGTCTTGTCCTCGCCTCCGTGGGGTAAGTCTGGCCGTCTTGCCGTTGCCCGGCGGGGTTCATGTCTTGTCTTGTCTTGTCCTCGCTTCCGTGGGGTAAGTCTGGTCGTCTTGCCATTGCCCCGTGGGGGGGTTATGTCTTGTCTTATCTAGTCCTTGCCTCCGTGGGGTAAGTCAGGCCATCTTGCCGTTGCCCCGCAAGGGATCATGTCTTGTCGTGTCTTGTCCTCGCCTCCGTGGGGTAAGTCAGGCTGTCTTGTCGTTGCCCCATGGGGGGTCATGAGTCCCGGCCCTATGTCCTGTACCCAATGAGGGGTCCCGACTCTGTGTTCTGTGTATGTGTCCGTGGTTCCATGTACCTGCTCTCCCGAGACCAAGGCTCTGTTTTTCCCATGTTCCTCCTCTCCCTAGCCCATGTCATGTCCATGCCTGGTTCTGGGGTCTGAGCCCGAGGCAAGACCCAGGTATTGGGTCCTTGCCCAGTCCCTGGCTTGGAGTCCATACCGTAGCCTCTTCATGTCACCTCTAGTTCTGGGATCCGATTCCGAGTCCTAGCCCAGACCCTTGTCCCAGCCTAGTCGTAGTCCTGAGTCCTTGTCCAGTTCTCTATTCCTGCTTCTGCTTTGTTCTCCTAGTATCAAACAATAAACTCGATTTAATTAACCTCACAAGATGTGTCTTGCATTTGGGTCCACCCTTGCTCCCAATGCCCCACCATTGTGACACAGAGTTCCGTAGAACTGCAACATTGCCTTGCTGCACTTGAACTCAAATCCCCTGGCTAATGAAAGTCAGCACACCATACATATAGGTGTATGCACACCGCCCTAGCAACTTTGAGGGATTTATGGTAATAGACTTCAAGATCCCTCTGTTTCTCCACATTACTAAGAATCCTGCCATTAACCTTGTAGTCTGCCTTCAAGTTTGATCTTCAGAAATGAATCTCTTCATACTTTCTTGGGTTAAGCTCTATCTGCCACTTCTCAGCCTACTTCTGTGTCCTATCAATATCCCATTGTAACCTACAACAATTTTCTACACTATCTACAACACCTCCAACTTCTGCATCATCTCCAAACTTACTAACCTACTCTTCCACTTTTTGGTCCAAGTCATTTATAAACATCACATAGAGTAAGGATAACAAAGAGGAAGGGTGGCAATATTTCTAACCATTACGAATGGCCGACCACAAACAAACAAAAAGTTTTTGATTCCAGATAGTCAAAGTCAATGTATTCATTAGAAGGGAGGCATCAGTAAACAGTATTCAGGCTGGAGAAGTAAGCAACTACTGGCTGCAGTTCTGAGCAGGAATTCATCTGATCACCAAGCCTAAATTTTCAGAAGTAATATCATCCATTCTGTGTTGCATGCATCAAGATGTTTGAGGTACTAGAGTAACAAGTTGCTTCATCAATTTCCTCACAAGAGACGTCATCCATTATTTGAGGTATCTGTAAAGATTAAAGATTAAAATATTAAAGATTAGCTTCATTTGTCACATGTACATCGAAACATACAGTGAAATGCATGATTTGCATCAAATCAGATCAGTGAGGATTGTGCTGGGCAACCCCCAAGTGAGGCCATGTTTCCAGCACCAATATAGCATGCCCACAACTCACTAACCCTTACGCATACATCTTTAGGTTGTAGGAAGAAACCAGAGCACTCAGAGAAAACCCATGTGGTCATCAGGAGAACGTAGAGTCTCCTTACAGACAGCAGTGGAAATTGAACCCCGATCTTACAGCCTGTGCGGTAAAAGCATTATACTAACTGCTACAGTAGTGTTCCATGTGAAGTCAGAGAGTTGTATGGCACAGAAGCAGGTCCTTCAGCTCATAATATCCATGCTCCAATGTTCATTTACATTGATCCCACTTTCCTACACTAGAACAGTATCCTTCTATGCCTTGCATATTGAAGTATCTGTCTACATGTCAGTAAGACATGGTAACTGTATCTGATTCTACCACTTCTTCTGGTAGCATGTTCCAGATATCAACCACTGTCTGTGTAAAAAAATTACCCTTAAGATCCCCTTTAAAATTCATATCACTCTTCTTAAATCTATACCCTCCAGTTTTTGATGCCTGACCCATGGAAAGAAAAAAATTGACTATCCACCCTATGCCTCTCACAATCTTATGAATTTCCATCAGGTCTTCCATTAGCCTCCTTTGCTCCAGAGAAAAGACCAGCCTGTTCAATCTCCCCTCCCTCCCCAGAGCTGAAGTTCTCCAATCCAATCCATATCTTGGCAAAGAGACAGATGGCTGCAGATGCTGGAATCTGGAGCAATACACAACTTGGTGGAAGAATTGAGGCAAGATGAAGGGTCTTGGCCCAAAGCGTCGATTGTTTACAACTTCTATAGATGCTACATGAACTGCTGAGTTCCTCCAGCATTTTGTAGCAACCTCATTTTTTTTTACGTTAATCTGGATTCCCAGCATCTGCAGAATCTCTTGTATTCATGGTGGAAGAACTTAGAAAGATGGAAGCAGACAAAAAGAGAATCAGATGGAGACAGATGACTGAAAGTGGAGACAGCTGCTGGAGGTTGATAAGCAGGAGCACAAAGACCAACAGAATAAGTATCAGATAAATAAGAGGAGGTAATAATGAAGATAGTTAGGGGAGAGGTGAAAGGCAAATGTATTGGTGAATCTCTCCTGCCATCTCAGCATTCCAAATACTATTAATAGCATTGCCTTCCTTTTTCTATCTCCTGTTCATATTACTGTGTTCTCTGTCCTATTCCAGGAAGTTGATGATGTCCTTGACTCAGATAGCTGCAACCTCTTATATTTTTCCAGCTCACCAAGATGTCCAGCACATTGGTGTCTGGCATGATTATCATGCTATGCAGAAAATACTATTCTATTTCTTATGTGTTACTCCTTGGCTGTTCCTTCAAGCAGCAATATCAAACTTACAATCTAAATATGATTAGGCAAACCTGAAGCACATTATCAAGCATGCTTGCTGACAGCCAGAGCATTATAAAATGATAGGCACACATCAAGAATCACAAGGCACCAGTTTCCCTTGCTGAACATGCCAGTTTTATTCAAGCACCCTCCTTCACCTGTGGTCATCTTGAGCTCCTTTAACCCAGGTTCAATCCTGAGCACAGGTGCTCTCTTTGCAGCCTTTGTACCTTCACCCTGTTTTCTCCATTTATTCTGTGAGCTTCATGCAAACCAAGTATTTCACTGCATCCCAATATAAATAACAATTTAGCTAATCCATTACTGTCTGGGTTTCCTCCATGTGCTTTGGTTTCCTTCTACACCTCACAGATATGCTGGAAGGTTAATTGCCTACTGCAAATTGACCTTCAGCAGATGGATAGCAGGAAAACTGGGGAATTGATGGTCATGTGAGAGAGAAAATAGGTTACAGAGAATTAAGTGAGCAATGGAACTGATGGAAATGCTCTGAAAGTTTGCAAAGGAAAATGAAAATATAAAAAGTACAACTGAATTTCAGTCTCCATTTTATGTGGGGAATGAAGAAGGGATCACCTCTCTTACATAGCAGCAGAAATCATGAGCACTGCACCATTATTACCAGAGCCACAGTGAGAGTCTTTGATCAGTCAACTAAAGTACATGGCTACAGACTTTTTCTGAAACCATTTCTTGTTTCTTTGTTGTGACTCTTCATTTCTGTTCAGTTGAATCTTTATACTTAGGCTGAAGAATTCAAAACACGTTTCTCTGCATTGGCTCCAGACTTAAGTGATCAGCTTGAGTGAATGTTTTTCTGGCACTCTAGGGAATCTACTTGGGGACATACATTAGGTTAGGACTACACTGCCAGCATGCAGCCAGCAATTCCTTTAGCAGGAATTATACTTTCCAGATTGGGAGAGAGGGCTAGAACATAGTACAGTACAGCACAGTACAGGCCCTATAGACCATGATGTTGTGCTGACCTGTATAAATCTTCACCTACATAAATTTTTAAAATTATTTCAAACTAACATAGACTGTTCAGCTCATCCAGTCTATGCCAATTTTTAAAGAAACTCTTTGAATCCCATTGTCCTACATTTCCCAGTAATTATCCTCTCTCAAATGTCCATCAACCCGTGCTTCCAGTCAGTATAACTTATAGTAACCTACCAGTTACAAACAATCTGCTGGAGGAACGCAGCGGGTCAAGCTCCATCTGTGGGAGGAAAGGCCTTATTGACCTTTCAGCTCAAAACCCTGCATCATACCTACCAGTATATCTTTGTGCAGAAGAATGGAGCACCCAAGGGAAACCCAGATGGTCACAATGAGTACTTGAAAACTTCACCGAGGAGTCAGGATCAGCTGCAGTTGGAGCTACAAGGCAGTAGCTATCCCTCTTGTGCAGATACTCCACCATATAAATATTCAAACCCTAGTTCTCTGTAAAACATTTTACCTCCCACTACTAATTCAAAATAAGAGCTGATTGATTGCATTGCTTTTCAGAACCAAATTTAATTAACTAATCTTAATAATCCATGAACATAATTTACTTGCGAACCGTGAAAGCATTTTCACCTCAAGGAATAAGCCAATTCAAAAAGTGATCTTACTACCAAATTCTCAAAAGATGAGCAATAAATGGTGAGATCCTGTGGTCAAATAAATGTTCATTACTGGTTTTAGATTTCTCTACTGGCTGAGATGGGATGTGGTAGTTTACCGTTATTAGTCTTCAACTGCTCTAACTCAGGGTTTCCCAACTTGGAGTCCACTGAACCCTTGCTTAGTGGTATTAGTCCATGACATAAAAAAGGTTGTGAACCCCTGCTCTAACTTAGTGTGAAACAGTGAAGATCTACACAGAAAAGTCCCCAGAGTAGTTTATGATATTTGTATTTATCTCAAAAATAAATTGTATTCTCTTCATACATGTATATCTTTAGGAAGAACAGTGCATTCATTGTGTTATTAAGTCAGCATGAAACCAATTACATTTGCCAGTATTTGGCATAGAACTTTCTAAACCTTTCCAGTCCACGTAAATCAATCATCCTATTTGCAAAGCATCAATGTCATTCATGCAGCCTTGTTGAACAATACGTTCACCAAGTGTCTCAGAGACTCCTGGACTGCGTTCAACCCTACAGCACCAAGTTTCAGCGAGTCCCTTAACACATATTCCTGAGGCCAGTCAGCAGCATTGATTTACAGACACTTCATTGCACAGGAAGACAAGCAAATTTCATGCAGAGCAAAGTATGCTTTTCACAAAATTGATGAACCTCCAGCAGCACTTTGTCTCAATGTGTTTCCTGGGGAACATCCATAGATCAAAGAGCCTGCTCAGGATGAAGCTCAACAAGGACCACTGTATCTTTCTCCAAACATTTTTAGCAAACCTACAATCAACAGAGGTAGATGACCATCTCATTCTCGTTGCAGCCATCTCAAGGACACTATGCTTTCAGAGCGAGATTCCAACCAATACAGGGAGGAACTTTTAAATGTAGGTGGAGATACCAGGATTCCCTGAGAAGCAGGTGTGTGTGTCCTCAGGGAGTGATGGGTGGTAGCAGAAGGATATGCCCATCAGGCAGAAGATGAATGTTACAAGTGAGAAATATCACCTGTGAGCTAATGTAAAACTGAAAGGTGAGCACAATACATGAAGTTGAAGATTTTGTGGAACTGATAGTTCTTTCAATTTCACACAGTGATTTAGAAATATCCTGAAAGAGACAATCATTACTTTCAGTTTGTCTGTGTCAAACATCAAATTGCCTCACCACAGAAGTTAACATTAATGCTTAATTAAGAAGATTGAGAGTTCCTGAACATTTAACCTAAGCTTCCATTCTGCTCTGTGAAAGTGCTGTTCTTCTGAAAGCCTTCTTTGTCATATTCAACAGTAAGATGAGAGTCCTAGTGTCGCCTGAGGAGACTGTAAGCAGCAATTTGCCTTACTTGATCCATTTCAAAGACTGATTGAAGGCAATGGCAGGCATGGAGAGTGATTTTTAACAAGTGGGAAAAGAGTAAGCACTGAACTGCGGTCAGGAAGCCTTGGGAAAGAAAAGATTCTGCTGCCAATTGAGAGGTAAATGGAGAAAGTTCAGGGCAGTTCAGAGCTGGGAAAATAAAAGGTTGCAGGAAACAGAGGCTGAAAGATATTCAAAGGTGAGAATGAGGATTTTAATCCCAAGTATTGTAAATAAGTTAAAGGAGGGACGTGAAAGAATCAGGAAACTGCAAAGATCCACCTGGACATGATATGAGTGTTGGATAAAATAATAGCAATAGAGGCCAGGAAGGGGATCTAACCAGCGCAAGGATAGGTGAAGTCCAGCAACTCCATCAATAATAAATGAAACAATACATACCTTCTGCACATGGTCCACACCACTCAGCTCAGCCATTGGATCCCCGTGGAGACACAAATCAGAGCATAGCAAGTTAAATTATGCCAGAATGGGACAAAAACTACACAAAAATCTAACCTTAACAAGAGTCAGCTAAATTTCAAGAACTTGAATGCCATGTAGTTCAATGACTCACCTACCTCCCTTCTAAATTTAAACACATGTACCATTCTCTGGAACTCACTCAGCTGCCAAACCTACTGAGCTAGCACTAAAAGATGAGGGATCTTTATTAACAAAAAGAGCTCTTTTCAAAATTAGCTACCAAGATGTGAGAAGTTGACCCAGCTACCAAACTAAATATGGTCATGTTTCTAAATTCTTGGAGAAAATTTTTGTTTCAGAGTGAACACAATAGGTTGTTAAACTTGATGGATGGTTCCAACCACACATAGAATGACAATGAAAACAGCTACATACTTATCATGACTGTGCTAGTGAATAGGATCTATGCACATTTTCAGTGGTCCCGGTCACTGGTACCTTACAGAAGAATTGCAAGTGGAAGAAGTAGGCTCTCCACTCTTGCTACTGCCCCACCATTGCTAGGTCCCCAGCATGGTGGTTATACAGATAAGACAGTGCTTCTTGTCCATAGTGATGTGCAGTAACTACGCTAAAACTTAGCTTTTGCATCTTGTACAACCATAATAATTTACCCAATGCATGCATAAGAAAATCTTGCCCCCACCCCCATGGAACAGGTGTGGGTAGCCTCTATAACATCACTATTTCCACGTAAAATTTCTAACCCGTAATCTAAACCTATAAGTCATGTAAAATTCTACCATTGCATGAAAAATAATGTGTCAATTTAAATAAATGCATAACGTTAATTTGACATTTTGACAACAAGCAACTCTACCACTCTATCATCTTAGAATTTTAGAATTCCCAATCTTCTAATGAATTAATCAATTATTTATTGTTATCTGTGTGTTGTCATATCTCTAAAATTATTATAAGGATCGGGTACAAATGAATGTAGCTCATTAAATATTAAATGCAATAAATATTCAGTTAACATTTTGGTAAGTAAATGACTTTTGCCAATCAATAACATAATTTACATCCATGCAGAAAAAAGATAAAGTGCACTAAAATAGGACCAGACAGCAAAGACCTTTGATGACATCATTTACATTTGTTTCCTGTGTATCCCATCTCTTTTAATGCTGTGTTCATGCCACAACAATAAAATGAAATCGCAATAGCATTGTACTCATTAGCAACAGGCAGTTAAAATGATCCACTGCCTTAATTTTTCAACAGTAATAGCTACTTATTGGATGCAAGAAAACAGCTTGAGTCTGATTATATTTTAGACCCTCCTTTAAGATTAGGTGATGGATTTTTTTGTGCAGTTACATCTTGATATCTTCAGCTGCCCCTAATATTTCTATCAAGTTGTAAATTTCATTAATATGAAGGGAATAGATTTGATTCAATATAATTTAGTGAACTCGCTGAGCAGATTCCCATGCAGAGATCTAAATAAAGATATTGGTTAAGCAATGTGAGCAAACAAGATTTTTTTGATGATACTAAGATCCTCAGGAGTAACTGCAAAATAAAGATTTTATATCTGAGGGCAGAATTTCCACTTTGTACCCAAGTAATGAAATTGGTACAAATTGCAGTTAGAATTTTTCTACTTCTGAATTTATTTCCTTGAGTTCCTACATAAACTTAACTGCAAGGCAGAACATATACTCTACTATGATCCGGCACAATTGGACAATGATTCACAAAAACATAGTGAATAGAAATACAGCACAGAAGCAAGCCCCTCAGCCCACTATGTCCATGCTGACTAAGTACCCATGATTACTAATCAGTAATGTAGAAGTCCCAAATGGAGAGAGTGTGATACTGGGTCACCTACTGGGGAATGACACTGTGCAGGTGACAGAAGCGTGTGCAGGGGTATATTTCAGTTAATTCCATTAGTTTCAAGATAATTATGGAGAAGGATAGGTCTAATCCTTGAGTGGAGATTCTAAATGGGAGAAATTGTAATTTTGATGACATCAGAAGGGATTTGGCAGGCTGGATTGGGATAGACTGTTTTGTGGCAGAGGTATGCTTGGTAAGTGTGAGGCCTTCAAAAGTGAATTATTAAGAATACAGAATTTATACGTCCCTGTTAGAACAAAAAGCAAGGATCACAGGTTTATGGAATCTTGCTTATCAAGGGATGTTGAGGACTGGCTAAAGCAAAAGAAGCATAAGGTATAGGCAGTTAGGGTCAAATGAGGACCATGAGAAGTATGAATGCAAAAGATAGCATTTAAGAGAGAAATACAAAGGGTTAAAAGAGGACACGAGGTTGCTTTAGCAGACAAGACGAAAAAGAATTCCAAGAATGTCTATAGCTATATTAAGTCCAAAAGAATAACAAGGGACAAAATTGGTCCTCTGCAAGATCAGAGTGGTCACCTTTGCAAGGAGTTAAAAGAAATGAGGGAAATCTTAAATGGATTGTTTGAGCCAGTGTTAACTCAGGAGACAAACTCTGGGGCTATGGAGCTGAGGCAAAAGATTAGTGAGGTCATGGACCATATCCAGATTGCAGATGAAGTGGTGCTGGCAATCTTAAGGCGAATTAGGGTGGCTAAATCCCCAGAACCTTACAAGGTGTTTGTCTCCTCATACCTGTGGGAGTTTAATGCAGGAATTTACAATGGTCTTAGGCATGGGTAAGATGCCAGATGACTGGAGGACAGCTCATGCTATTCCATTGTTCAAGAAAGAAGATTATCGGGGTACATATATGTCACCATATAAAGCACTGAAATTCACTTCTTGTAGACGTATGCGATAAATCTATAGAATAATCACCATAACAGAATCAATGAAAGACTGCCCAACTAGGGATTTCAACCAGAGGACAGAAGGCAATAAACCGTGCAAATAAAAAAGAAGAAATAATAAAAAATAAACAAACAAACAAACGAGCAATAAATATCAAGAACATGAGATGAAGAGTCCTTGAAAGTGAATCCATTGGTTATGGGAACGTTTTAATGATGGGGAAGATGAGTGAAGTTATCCCCTTTTGTTCAAGAGCCTGAGAGCCGAAGGTTAGTAACTTCCTGAACCTGGTGGTGTGAGTCTACACATCTATAGAAGTTTGTTGAAGTTTTAGACGTCCAGCAGAATCTCCTCAAACAGCTGAGGAAGAAGATGCGCTAACGTGCTTTCTCTGAAATAGTAACATCTCAGAATTTAAAGTTGCTAACCCTCTCCATCTCTGATTCTGTCATGAAGACTTGCTCCTGGACCTCTGGTTTCCTTTTTCTGAAGTCTATAATCAGCGCCTTGGTCTCGTTGACATTGAGTAAGAGGCTGTTATTAATACATCACTCAGCCAGATTTTCAATCTCCCTCCTATATGCTGATTCATCACCACCTTTGATACAGCCTACTACAGAGGTGGCATCAGCTAAGCTGAATACAGCATTGGAGCTGTGCTTAGCCTCAGTCATAACTGTGAAGAGACTATGCACACAGCCTTGTGGTTCACCTGCGCTGAAGGAGATTGTGGAGGAGATGTTTTTGCCAATCCAAACTGACTGCAGTCTGCATGTGAGGAAATCCAGGATCCAATTGCACAAGGAGGTATTGAGGCCAAGGTCTTGGAGCTTATTGATCAGTTTTTTAAAATTTAGGGAGTTTTTCGAGGAAGTTAACCAGGAATGCTGATGAAGCAAAAACAGTGGGCATGACTTTAACAAGACCTTTGACAAAGGCCAGCAAGTGGGGCTGGTCCAGAAGTTGAAGTTGCTTGGCATTCAGGATGAACTAGTCAATTGTATTCAACATTAGCTTAGTGGGAGAAGCTGGAGAGTGATTGTAGATGACTGTTTCTCTGGCTGGAGGCTTGTGTCTACTCCTATGCCACAGGGATTGATGCTGGGTCCATTGCTGCTTTTTGTCTATATTAATGATTTCAATAATAATATAGTAAACTAGATCAAAAATGTATGGATGATATCAAGATTGGTGGCATAGTGGACAGTAAGAAGGCTATCAAAGATTTCTGCGTGATCTGTCCCTGCTGGGAAAATGGGTTGGAAATGGCAGATGGAAGTAAATGTAGACATGTGAGATATTGCACTTTGGATGGACATACCAAGGTGAACGGTAGGGCTTTGAGGTGTGCGAGAGAACAAGGCCACTTGGGACTACAGATCCATAATTCTTTGAGAGTGACATCACAGGTAGACAAGAGAGCTTTTGGCACCTTGGCCTTCATAAATCAGGGCATTGTGTACAGGTATTGAGATGCTACCACGATGCTATCGTGGTTTCCCTTCTGCTGTCATTAATGATGCCCTCAGCCGCACCTCCTCCATTTCCCGCATCGGCTCTCACCCCATCCTTCCGCCACCACAACAGGGACAGAGATCCCCTTGTCCTCACCTACCACCCCACTAGCCTCCAGATCCAACACATTATCCTCCGCAACTTCCGCCACATTCAACAGGACCCCACCACTAAGCACATCTTTCCCTCTCCACCCCTCTCCGCTTTCCACAGGGATCGGTCCCTCCACGACTCCCTGGTCCACACGTCCCTCCCCACAGATCTCCCACCTGGCACTTATCCCTGTAAGCGCAAGTGCTACACCTGTCCCTACACTTCCTCTCTCGTCACCATTCAGAGCCCCAAACAATCCTTCCAGGTGAGGCAACACTTCACTTGTGAGTCTGTTGGGGTCATCTATTGCACCCGATGCTCCCGGTGCGGCCTCCTCTACATCGGCGAAACCCGACGCAGATTGGGCGACCACTTCATCGAGCAGCTCCGCTCCGTCCGCCAAAACAGACAGGATCTCCCAGTAGCCACCCACTTCAACTCTGCTTCCCATTCCCATTCACATATTTCCATACATGGCCTCCTCTACTGCCATGATGAGGCTAAACTCAGGTTGGAGGAACAACACCTCATATACCGTCTAGGTAGTCTCCAGCCCCTTGGTATGAACATAGAATTCTCCAACTTCCGGTAATTCCATCCCCCTCCCTTCCCCTATCCCTATGTCACTCTGCCCCCTCCCCCAGCTGCCTACCTCCTCCCTCTTGGTTCCGCCTCCTTCTACTACCCATTGTGTTTTCCCCTATTCTTTCTTCACCTTTCCTGCCTATCACCTCCCTGCCTCCCTTCCCCCACCCCTTTATCTTTCTCCTTACTGGTTTTTCACCTGGAACCTACCAGCCTTCTCCTTCCCACCCTCCCCCCACCTTCTTTATAGGGCCTCTGCCCCTTCCCCCTACAGTCCTGACGAAGGGTTCCAGCCCGAAACATCGACCGGTCTTTTCCACAGATGCTGCCCGACCTGCTGAGTTCCTCCAGCGTGTTGTGAGTGTTGACATGCGACGTTGGAAACTGTATAAGGCATTGGTGAGGATGAATTTGGAGTATTTCGTGTCATTATGGTCATCTGCCTACAGGAAAAATACAAGGATGATGCAGGTAGTTGATGTCTCAAGTTACCAGGAAAGGTAGGAAAATGAGGGAAGATATTTTAGGAGTATACAACATTATGGGGGGTATAAATAGGGTGAATGCAAGCAGGCATTTTCCCCTCAGGTTGGGTGAGGCTAGAACTGGAGGTCAAGGGTTTGGGGTAAAAGATAACACATTTAAGAGGAATCTGAGTGGAACTTTCTTCATTCAGAGCGTAGAATGAGCTGCCAGTGGAAATCATAGGTGCAGATTCCATTGTGAATTTAAGAGAAGTTTGGACAGGCATATGGATGAGATACTTAGAGACTAATGGAGGGCTATTGTCCGGGTAAAGGTAGATGGGACTAAGCCAAAGATCAGGTCAGTATTAACTAGATGGGCTAAAGGTACTATTTCTGTGCTGTTGTACTCTACGGCTCTATTTACCAACACCTGGTCCACAGCCTGTTTTAAAATTATTTTTTAACTTTGTTTCAAAATTATTTCTCAATATAATTAAGAGCAGCGATAGCTGAATTTGTGTTTATTCCACAATATAAGCATTTTAATCACAATGTCAATTCATCAGTTGTTTGGGAAATTATACACAAAAAGCCAGAAAGATACATAGTCCTTTAAGAATTTACTATTGTCCCCTTGTCCAAAATAATGGTTTTAATTTTTAGTGTCCTCAAGGAGCTCAAACAAATGTGATCAGAGGAAGTTGCAAAAGATGAATAATTTACACTTGGGCCATAATCAGTCTGACATGGGCCTGGTTCTGACAGAAGTTTTTTTAAAAATTTGAGCAAAAGATGGTGGATATGCTGAACAGGACTTGCGATTGAAATTCAGCAACACTTTATAGCACATTATAAATAGAAGTACATATGGCTTCTCAAATCTACTCTAACATTCAATTTCATAGTTGAACTCCACTTTCCTAACATATCATTTTTTATCCTTGATTCCCACAGTGTCAAAGATCTATCAGTATTAGTCAAATATTTTTGTATACTGAGCCTCAGAATATTCCAAATTAGGAAATGACAGGCGGCGCAGTAGCATAGTGGCTTGCACAACGCTTTACAGTACCAGTGACCAGGGTTCAATTCCCGCTGCTGCCTGTAAGGAGTTTGTACATTCTCCCTGTGACCGTGGTTACAAACTGAAAGGAGTTTGTACATCCTCCCTGTTACTGCATGGATTTCCTCTGGGTGCTCTGATTTTCTCCCACAGTCCAAAGACCTACTAGTTGGTGGCTTAATTGGTGATTGTAAATTGTCCAGTGATTAGGTTAGGATTAAATTGGGGGATTGCTGAGTGGCAGGGAGAGCTGGAAAAGCCTATTTTGTACTGTATCTCAATGAATCATCAATCAATCAATAAATGGTCAATCAATCAATGAATGAAATACCAAATACTCAGCATAAGAAAAACCTTCATTCTGGGGACAAATGTTGATCTTTTTCAGCCATTAATTTGGAGGACTTTATAAAGGTAGTCAATGGAGCAACACTCCTGTTTTGGAGGCAGGCACAGTCTAAATTTTGCAAGCACACAATAAAGTAAGGATCACAACTACACATTCACCAACAGCAGATCCATTCGCAACTTCCTCCTCATTGGGCCTTACTCATTTTGGGATAGAAATGAATCCTGTACATATAACAGGAACCCCATTAAGTTAGCAAGTTTAACTACCATTTCCACTGAAAACTCCCATAATTGTCATTCCACGATATTTAATTATTTCTCTTATCTCTCCGTGTGTTTCTCCTCTTCCATTTCTGGATAGTTGCAGAAACTAATTAAACCAGAATTATAATTTGCTTGCTTATGTATGGGTTAAATTGCAGTGACTCAATATAAGTCACCTAAATCCCCTTGATATCCAACATTAATTAGTTACTGACCTTTTAAGAATATTGGTTTTCACATTCCTCCTATTAAGGACAATAATTTTGGTTTTCCATGCTCTAAACCACTTGCCACATCTTGGGCATAAACTTAACTGTCAATGGACCTTCTGGATCCTCCTCGAAGCTGACCTTTCCAGTTCGTGGTTATAAACCATACAGATTAAACAAGAATGTTCTTTACTCCAGATCATAGTAAATAAATTAAGGTATTTTATATAGACATGAGAAATACTGTAGATGCTCAAAATCTTGAGAAACATAGAAAATGCTGCAAAAACTCAGAAAGTAGTGCAGCATTAATGGATGGGAATGAACAATAGACATTTCAAGCTGATACCCTTCATCAGGACTGGAAAGGTGGGGAGAAGGAAGGGAATAAAAGCTGGCAATTGAGGAGGAAAGAGGCTGGGTGCAGGAATAGGGATGAATTAAGAAGCTGGGAGGTGTTAGGAAGAAGAGTTAAACGGCTGAAGAACACCACAAAATCATTAGACATAGCAGCAGAATTAGACTATTCAGGCCATCAAGTCTACTCCACCATTCCATCACTGCTGATTTACTATGCCTCTCAATTCCACTCTCTTGCCTTCTTCCTTTATAAGCATCCGTTAGTTTCGTGAGACCATGGATTTGTGCCTTGGAAGGTCTCCAGGACACAGGCCTAGGCAAGGTTGTATGGAAGACCAGCAGTTGCCCATGCTGCAAGACTCCCCTCTCCATGCTACTGATGTTGTCCAAGGGAAGGGCATCAGGACCCATATAGCTTGGCACCGGTGTCGTCGCAGAGCAATGTGTGGTTAAGTGCCTTGGTCAAGGACACACATGCTGCCTCAGACAAGGCTGGAACTAGCGACCTTGAAATCACTAGACGAACGCCTTAACCACTTGGCCATGCACCAACACACCTCTGATTAATCAAGAACCTATCAAACTCTGCCTTAAATATAACCAATGACTTGACCTGCACAGCAGCCTGTGGCAATGATCTTCATAGATTTGACACTCACTGGCTTAAGAAATGTTTCCTCATCTCTGTTTAAATGGATGTTTCTTTATTCTGAGGCTGTGCCCTCTGGTCCTAGAATACCCCACTATAGGACACATCCTCTCCAGTCCATTCTGTCTATGCTTTTCAAAATTTGATAGGTTTCAATGAGATTCCCCCTCAATCTTCTAAACTCTAGTGAATACAGTCCCAGAGCCATCAAACGCTCCTCTTATGTTAACCCTTTCATTCCTGAAGTATTTTTTGTGAACCTCCTCTCGATCCTCTCCAGTGCCAGCACAACTTTTCTTAGATAAGGTGCCCAAAACTGCTTGTAATACTCCAAGTGCAGTCTGACCAATGACCTATAAATCCTTGCTTTTGTATTCTAATCCTCTTGTAATGAATGCTAACATTGCATTTGCCTTCCCTACCACTGACTCAACCTACAGGTTAAGTTTCAAGGAAACCTATATGAAATCCCCAAGTTCCCTTGCACTTCTTTGAATTTTTGATTCTAAACCTCTCCAAGCTCTTTTGATTTTATAATTTTCTCCCCATTTAGAAAATAGTTCACATCTTTATTCCTTCTACAAAAGTGCATGTCCATGCACTTCCCTACAATATATTGCATCTGTTACTTCTTTGCCCATTCTCCAAATCTAAGTTCTTCTGCAGACACCCTGTTTCATCACCACTATCTGCCCTTCCACCTTTCTTTATATTGTCCGCAAGCTTGTCCACAAAGCCATCAATTCCTTCATTTAAATCATTGTCATATAACATGAGAAGAAGCAGTCCCACACAAATCCCCTGCAGCACACCATTGGTCACCATCAGCTAACCAGAAAAGCTCTCCTTTATTCCCACTCTTTCCCTCCTGCCCTTCAGCCAATTTTCTATCCATACTAACATCTTTCCTCAAATATCATGGGCTCTTAGTTTGTTAAGCAGCTTCATATGTGGCTCCTTGTCAAAGGCCGTCTGACAATTTAAATAAACAACAGGCACTGACTCTCCTTTGTCTATTCTGTTATTTCCTCAAAGAATTTCATTAGATTTGTCAGACAAGATTTCCCCTTAAGGAAACCATGCTGACTTTGGCCTATTTTTCATGTGCCTAAAAGGACCCCAAAACCTCATCCTTAATAATAGATTCCAACATCTTTCCAGCCACTGAGTACAGACTAACTGGCCTATAATTTTCTTTCTTCTGCTTCCGTCTCTTCTTAAACAGTGGAGTGGCATTTTCAATTTTCCAGTCCTCCAGAACTGTTCTAGAATCTAGTGATCCCTGAAAGGTCAGTACTAATGTCTCCACAATCTCTTCAGCTCACCTTTTCAGAAACTGTATCAGCTGGATCTCAATGTACCCAAAATGGTCATATTCTTCTTCCTCCGGTCATCTTTAATGTAGCAATTGGTCAATTTCAAAATTCTGATCCTTATTTTCAAACACTTCCATCCCTCATCCTTCATCAACTCTATAATGTCTATCAGTAGTGCAACTGCCTGAGATCTTGAACATATATCTTCCTGTCCCTGACTGCCCACATTTAACCACAGTTGGCCATGTCTTTAGATGCCAAGATCTGTAGCTGTAAGTTCTTAAATTTTACAAGATCTTTCTTTTAAGACACTCCATAAAATGGTTAACCTACCTTCATACCTCTTTATACGACTTGTTATCAAGTTCTATTCAATAACACTCTACTGCAGCACATTCTGGATTTCTACTGCTTCAAAGTGTATAATAAGAGTAAGGTATTTTTTGATTCAGTGCCAAACATACATATATTTTAGTTACTCCCACTTCCCTCACTAGACCTGATTCATACTTTCTCTGTAACTAACGTGTTGACTCCATTGATGACTGCTGTACCCAGATCTCTCAATGGACATGGAAGAAGCTTATTTGAAATATAAGCAGAATTTTCGTGAACTGCGAATGTGGGTAAAGAATGGCAGATAAAATGTAACTTAGACGCGTGTGAGGTCTTGCATTTCGGTGAGTGAACCCATAACAGGACTTACATAGTGAACGATAATGCCCTGGTGAGTATGGTTGAAGTGACTACAGATAGAGGTACATAGTTCCCTGAAAGCAGTGACATAGGTAGACAATATGGTGAAGAAGGAGTTCAGAATGTTATGTTACAACTGTACAAATCATTTGAGAGACCACATTTGGAGTATTGTGTGCAGTTCTAGTTGCCCAGCTGTAGAAAGGATGTCATCAATGTTGAGAAATGCAGCAAACCTGTACAAGAATGTAACTAGGAGTAGAGATGCCGAATTATAAGAATTGGCTGGATGAGCTGGGACTTCTTTCCCTGGAGTGTAGGAGGTCGAGGGATGACCTTGTGGTGATAAAGTCATGAGGGAGACAGATAAGCTGAACTACATAGTCTTTTTCCCAGGGTAGGTGAGGCTAAAACTGGAGAGCATAAATTTCAGAAAAGGGGACATTTTTAAAAAGAGATCTAGTTCACAATTTTTTCCCACTAGTGTCAGGTATATAGCACAAAATGGCAGAGACAGCTGTAGAGGTGGGTAGTATTACAGTTGAAACACTTTGTTTCCATTGCTGCATCAGTCTAGTGAAGACAATCTCTGCCCCGCCAAATGTGTGAGATTGAGGTGTGAGCCCATCCCAAAACCCCTGTTTGTGCAGATGCCGCATCATTTGTTACACTATTACAAATATGTACTGCGAAATTACAGACAGTACAGTGCATACAATTAAAAAATTTAGCTTTATAATTCTTAATTTGACTAAAAGGTTAGTAATGAAAAAACGAAAAAAAAGAAAAGGGCCCATTTTAATGAAGCAGTCCAACGTGCACAAATTGGAGCTCACAGTTTCCTCTTCACCGATCCTCCTTCGATCTCCCCGGGCTTTGTCAGATCACAGCCCTGCTTCAGGGTCAAGTCCTACAACCTCTTCTCTCTGGCACCTTCTCCTTTCATCTCCCGCCGAACAAAAAGCCTAGCTCACCCCGGTGTCAGGCACACACTACAAAAACACACTCCCTTCATTGGACGGCTCACATTCCAAAGTACCCATTATCTCTAAGCATAACTCAAACACTGCTTCTACAGAAAGACCATTACGTTAGCAGTGAAACCTTTCCCAAAGTGGGACACAGAGCTTAGAAGACATTTGGACATGTACGTGGATAGGACAGGCATGCAACCAATGCAAATAGACATCTTAGTCAGCATGGACATGTTAGCCAGAGTGATCGGACTCTGTCTCGATTAAACTAACACTTCAGTATCACTCTTGCTCTTCTGATCTGAATTTTCATAAAGGTGTAATGAAATTAGAATGTGCACGAAAGAGGTACACTAACAATATACAATCATCAGAATGTACCAACTGAAGTTCAGCAAAAAGGAGGAGCAAATGTAATTTTTCTTTCATCTTGATACAATTAAACATTTTTCTCATTTACGGTCAGGTAGACAAGCCTTCCTCATTATTTGCAGTAGGAGGCTATGCCTCTACTACAATGAGAGATTTAAACACTCAAAGTTCAAGGTTCAAAGTAAATTTATTATTGAAGTATATTACCAGATACTACCTTGAGATTTATTTTCTTGCAGGCATTTGTCATTTCGTACGGTATGACCTGAGAGGGGCAGATGCGAATCTGTCATTCGGAAGCTGGGGTTGGATCAATCTTCATCTGATATTTCATCCACAGCCATTCCAGCCTCAGTGGTCCTGAGTTGGCATTACCGGATGGAGTCCTTGAAGCACATAAACCTCCACATGGTATCAACATGTTGATCCAGGCATTTACCGGAAAATAAAGAAATACAACAGAATTTACGAGAAACTACACGTGAACAAAGACTTCCAATCAACCCAAAATACTGCCAACATGAGTTGTAAGGAGTCCTTGAAAGTGAGTCTGTAGGTCTGTAGATCATAGCATCAGCTCAGAGTTGCGGTGAGTGATGTTATCCATGCCAGTTCAGCAGGCTGATGGTTGTACGATAATAACTGTTCCTGAACCTGGTGGTGTAGGAGCTAAGGCTTCTGAACCTCCTGCCTGATGGTAGGGGTGACAAAAAGTTTCCTTGGTTCTCCTCATGCTCCGGGGTATCTCAGCATCATTGTTAGCCACATGTCTTTTCTGTGCCATGCTTAGCAATTAGTCAGCTTTACTGTTACCATGGCAACTCCACTGACAAAGTATTTTTCTTATGCAGAATTCCAGAAGGCAAGTGGAAGTTAAATTAACCACTGCGTACACATTATATTCTATGAACTATAATCCTTCTTCTAACAAATTGTACAATAGACTAAGTAACCTAAAGAGAATTATCATTTTCTTGTAAATAATAAGTTTAGGGAGGAGACCCAGTTGTGAACCATCCCTTGCATGCTGCATCCAATACAAATGTCCCCATGTAGTGGGCCAAGTGAAAGTTTACCTAAGGAAATCAAGGCTTACCTGTCAAGTGCCTGCACGCCACCTTGTGCAGCTGGATCCTAATCTTCCTATCGGATCTCTGATGGTGGTAAGGATGGGCTCCCTCACCTCTGATGATTTAAATTTTTTTTAAATACAACTTCAGAGATCAGCCATAAATTTATCAGAATCAGGTTTAATCTCACTGACATATGTCATGAACTTTGTTCTTTTGCGGCAGCAGTACAATGCAATACATAATAATAACAACTATAAATTACAATAAGTTGTGAAATATATAGTGAGGTAGTGTTCCTGGTAAAATTGTCCATTCAGAAATCTGATGGTAGAAGAGAAGAAGCTGTTCCTGAAATGTTGCGTGTTTGTTTTCAGGCTCCTTCTGAAGGGGGCATATCCTTGATGATGGGGGAGGGCGTCCTTAATGATGGATGCCACCTTTTCTGACGCAATGCCTTTTGATGGTGTCCTCGATGCCGGGGGAAGCTGGTGCCCACGATGGAGCTGGCTGAGTTTACAACTTTCTGCAGCTTTTTCCAATCCCGTGCAGTGCCCCCTCCATACTAGACGGTGATGCAACCAGTTAGAATCTGTACATCTGTAGGAATTTGCAAGTTTCTCTGGGGTCATCCCAATTCTTCTCAAGCTCCTAATGAAATGCAGCCACTGTAATGGCTTCTCTGTAATTGCATCAATATGTTGGGCCCCGAATACAGTAGATCTGCAGAAATGCTGACACCCAGGAACTTGAAGATGCTCACCCTTTCCACTGCTGATCTTTCAATGAAGACTAGTCTCTTCCCTCGACTTTCCTTTCCTGAAGTCTACATTCAAGTGCTTGGTCTTACGGACATTGAGAGGAAGGTTGTTGCTGCAACGTCATCAATCTATCTCGCTCCTTTACGCCTCCTCATGACCTTCTGAAATTCTGTCGTAAAGTTGTGTCAACAGCAGATTTGTAGAAGGCACTTGAGCTTTGCCTAACCACACAATCATAGGTGCACAGAAAGTAAAGCAGTGGGCTAAGCACTTATCCTTGAGGTGCACCCATGGTGATTGTCAGCGAGAAAGAGATGTTATTTCCGATCTGCGCAGGCTGTGATCTCCTGATACAGTTGCAGAAGGAGGTACTTAAGCCCGGGATTTGGAGCTTGTTGATTAAAATTGAGGGTATGATTGTGTTGAACTCTAAGCTGTAATCAGCTTTAAACAGATGTAGACAGCTTTAACTGGATGAAGGTGTGGCACCTTTAAGCAGACGAAGGTTCACTGCCATGGCTGGAAACAAGGCAGGATAGGGGGACTCAAAGCCAGGCTGAAACACAGAGGAATGAGACCTTCTCTACCCAGCATCATGTTAGCAATGTGCAGTTGCTGGACCTAATGGCAAGACTGGTGTATTGAAGAAATAAGAAATTGTTTTCTGTGTTTTACCAAGAGGTGGGTTACCAAGATATGGTGATCAGACTTGAAGACTTCTCGATACACAAGATGGACTAAACTGCTGATTTAGAAAAGGCAGAAGGTGGAGATGTATGTTCATGATAAACGCTCTATGGTGCTCCAAGTGGCGGGTTTGTTCTACTTATGCCTTCCTGACCTTGAACACCTGGCAATCAAATGCTGACCATTTTACTTACCTCGAGAATTCTCCATAATCCTGTCTGCAGTTTATATACACCCAGCAGTCAACTAAAGTCAAGCGCTTGAGATACTACATGACGCCATCACCAAACAAGAAACAGTCCACCCCGATGTATTTCATATCGTAATTTGGGTTTTCCATCAGGCTTGTTTGAAAAAATCCTTACCCAATTACTATCAGTATATAACTGATAGCATCAGAGGTCCCAATATATTAAACTACTGTTATACTAAGATAAGGAATCTCTACCATTCCATGCCGTAACTGCATTTCAGAAAATCTGAACACTTGGCTGTCCTTTTACCCTCACACAGGCAGAGGCTAAAGAGCAAGGCTCCAGAGATTAGGATAACAACGAAGTGGTCACAGGAGGTAAAGGAGCAGCTGTGGGATTGCTTCCAGTTGGTGGGCTGGGCCATATTCAATGACTCATCTGTGGATCTGATTGAATACATCATGGTTGTCACAGACTTTATAAAAACAGCTGTAGACAAGTGTGTCCACACAAAATCATTCAGGCACCCCCAACCATAAGCCCTGGATGAACCACGAGATCCGCAATCTGCAGAGGGCCAGATCAGAGGCATACAGGTCTGGCAACCAAGCAAGTTATGAGGTTCAGGTATGATCTCTGGAAACCCACCTCACAGGTGAAGTGGCAACTTGGACTAAACTTGAATCAATGAAGGATGCTTAACAGCTGTGGCAGGGCTTGGATGCTAACACCTCTTCCAAAGTGAAATCAAATAACATCAGTGACAACAGGGCTTCACTTCCAGATGAGGTCAATACCTTCTATGCTAGCTTTGACTATCAAAAAATGGAGGATCCATCACAAACATCCACAGCCCCCAGTGATCCTGTGATTTCAGACTCTGAGGCCAACATCTGAACAGCCTTCGGGAGGGTGGACGCACAGAAAACATCCAGCCCAGACAGGGTACTTAGCCAAGTACTAAAGACCATGTGCTGATAAACTGGCTGAAGTGTTCAATGAGATCTTTAACTTCTGAGTTGGATGATCAGCCATGATCATACTGAATGGCGGTGCAAGCTCGAAGGGCCGAATGGACTACTCCTGCCCCTATTTTCTATGTTTCTGTGTTTCTATGTTTCTCACTCTGACAGTCTGAGTTTCCCAACTGCTTCAAGCAGGCTTCACTTTTACCGGTGCCTCAGGAGAACATGGTGACCTGCCTCAATGGCTTTCATCCAATAACACTTACATCCACAGCGATGAAGAGTTTTGAGAGGTTGGTGATGTAAGAAATCAACTCCTGCCTGAGGAGTGACTTGGATCTGCTCCAACCAGATGAATGAGCATTAAAGAGGGAGACTGAAATTCCGGCTGAGTGGTACCACAGAAAGAACCTCTCTCGCAACATCAGCGAGACCAAGGAGCAGGAAGAGGAAACCGGGTGTCCATGAGCCAATCCTCATTGGAGGATTAGAAGTGGACAGGATCAGCAATTTTAAGATTCTCAGTGTTATCATTTCAGAGGACTTCTCCTAGGCCCAGTATGTAAATGCAATTACAAAGAATGCATGGCAGCATCTCTACTTCCTTAGGAGCTTGTAAAGATTCGGTGTGACATCTAAAACATTGACAAACTTCTATAGATGTGCAATGCAGAATATATTGATTGGCTGCATTACAGCCTGGTATGGAAGCACCAATGCCCTTTAACAGAAAATCCTACAAAAAGTCTGGATACTTTACCTCACAGACAAAGTCTTCCCCACAAGTGAGCACAGCTACACCAGCGAGCATTGTCGCTAGAAAGCAGAAAGCAGATAAAATGGACGACATTTGTCCTCTAGATGTTTCAAGTCAGGTAAGCAGGACTGAGGCAGAATTATCACATGTGTGCATCACAATGAGGTAATTATAAAGCATATTCCTCCTCCTCCACCTTTACAAGACTGAGCTATCCTGTCCTGGAGGAGAACGGCAAAACCATCAGGCTGATGTCCCCCTGGTATAGCAGTCTTGCTATGAGATATACAATTTTACTTTTGCCAGCAGGGTAGTTGGGAGTGGAAGTCTAAGGCATCTGCATTTCAATGATCCCTGTAGACCAGCGTGGTGCCCCCACTGTTGTGTTCTTTATACGTACTGTGGGTTACTAAGAACAAACCATATCCTGGAAGAACATAACTAGAACTTTTATTTAACAGCGAACAGCAACCACGTTTAACATAAAAGCTTCTCGATCATTCTGTCATTTCTGCACATGCTCCGAATTCTGCCCAGTCACGTTCTTACATGTGACAGATGATATCACCACATCCTCCTTTCCTTAAAAAGAAAAACAATTAGCAACATTAATCAAAACAAATGCATAATTTAACACGTCTCTATCAGTCTCTCTGGGGGTTTATGAACACGAGTAAGTGGTTCACACAGTTCTTGTATTTCATTGTTATTTTCATGTTTTGTCTGGACTGCATCAGTTAACTGAAACTCTGAAGTTGGCTCTTTCTTGAGGTCTTTGCAAAGAAATTGCAATTCATTCATTAACTGTGTAATCTCTGTTTTCTGCTGAGACTTCATCATTTCAATAAAACTTCTCAATTCCTTCACTTGTGCTTTCACTTCTTTAATTGGATCCTGATTCTTGTCACTCTTTGGCTTCAGATCCATACTGTACTTACCGGCAAGCTTGGTTTTGGTGGCAAAGCTTTGTCAGATGCTGGTAACAAAGGGATGGGTCTGGGATTTTTTTTATGACTTCTTTTACCTTTTGCCATGTTGGAATCAAATTCTGTTCTCTCTCTCTCTTTCATCAAGTCGCTGTATTCTGACTCTGTGTCACTGTCCAGGACGAAGACACTTTTCACAAAATTCAGTCTCTCACAGGCAGATAAACCCAATATTTACTGTACATTCTTAGGCATGACCACAAATGAAAGCGTGTGCTCAATATTTTTGTGTGATACCTTTGCCACACATGTTCCTTTAACTGGAATGTCTGCACCTGAATACCCAGTCACTTTTATATTTGTCTGATGTAACTTTGGTCTTGGCTTTAATGCATTAAACTCAGATTCTGCAAGAACATTTACTTGTGCTCCAGTATCCAATTTAAACAGAATAATGTTTTGGTTTGCTTGAAATGGCATAGTCCAGTCAATCTTATGTTGCTTGTTTTCACAAAGCCCTTCTATGTAAAACTGTTCACGTTCATTTTTTAGCACTGCATTTACATGTTTTATTTCCTTTCTACTTCTGCTACAGCGTGAAAAATGATTAATCTTACCACAGTTGTTGCACAGTTTCCAATAAGCTAGACATATTTTAGGTCAGTGCTGCTGCCCACAGTGACCACAAAGTTTTTTTCTTTCAAACGACATCTTGCTCTCTGTCGGTTTTGTAGTCGCTTCATTATTTTTTCTAACAACTTCGCAGTTATTCACAGTGTATACACTGCAGTTCTCAATAAAAAGCTCTTTAGCCTGTGACTTTACAGTTTCCAAAACTTTGCAGAGAATCAAAACTTTTTCCAAATTTACGTCTGATTTTCTTATGAGTCTTTCTCTCAGAGCATTATCCAGAATGCCACAAACAATTATGTCTTTAACGAGAGAGTCCGTCAGCTCTGCAAACTCATATGTTTTACTGTGATTTCTCAATTCCATAACAAATTGATTAATCGTTTGACCAGCTTTCTGCTTGCATGTAAAGAATTTATACCGTTCATACGTCACACTGCGCTTCGGTATGCAAAATGTCTCAAACGTGTCGATTATAGCTTTTAGATTCAAATTATCTCCATCTTCAAAAGTAAAATAGTTATATACCTCAATTGCATCATCCCCAATCACCTGGAGTAGAATTGCAGCTTTTGTTTTCTCCATTTTATTATCTGCTCCGATCGCCGACAAATAAATTTCAAAGCGCTGTTTAAATCTTTTCCAGTTTTCAGCTACGTTCCCAGTCAGCTAAAGTGTTTTTGGAAGTTGCAAAAGTTCCATTCTTAAACAATGAAAAAGCTTGCGCTGTTTTCTTTTCAACTATCTTCGCTTCTCCCATGTTAGTGAAACAAATTATTCTTCCAGACCGACTTCTGACACCACGTTGTCTTCTTTATACATACCGTGGGTAACTAAGAACACACCATATTCTGGAAGAACATAACTAGAACTGTTATTTAATGGCAAACAGCAACCACATTTAACATACAAGCTTCTTGATCATTCTGTTATTTCTGTGCATGCTCCAAATTCTGTCCAATCACGTTCTTACACGTGACACGTGATATCACCACACCCACTCCATTTTCTTAAAAAGAAATTGCTCTTGTAAACCAAGAATGCCGTCCAAGTTTCATTGATTTTGAGTATCAAAAGATTTTGTTTAACATCTTAAAACAATGTTGCTCACTGAAGTACCCTTTGCTGTGACTGTGGATTTCAGATGCAGGTCCTAAATGGGAATATTTTGTGATTCCTACTGGCACTGCATGCAAAGAGTCACTACTTAATGCTGCCATCTTTCTGGAAATTGCCAAGTGGGCTGGTTTGGAGAAACAATCGCTTGAATGATAATTTTAGCAGCAGATGAGACAAGAAATTAATGAGTCAGATAGTGTTACAAAAATGAAAATGGGTGACCTTGATGACATATGACGTATGACGTATCTTGTCTAAGGTCATACTCAGTACCAAGTCTGTGCAGATTTTTGTTCTTCCTCAGAGAGTTACCAGGTGAGGGATAAAGTGAATTGTGAGGAAACAATGCCTTTGCTAGCGAAAGAATGACAGAATGAAATTTGATTGATTGACTGCTCCATATTCAAATGCTTCATGGTTTGATTTTCATGTCAATAAGTAAGTGATGGTACATTCATCATCGTCATCAGGTGCCATGCCCAGTTTGAGCTTTGACTGCCACAGCCCGCACACTCCTGTTTCGGGTCAAGTGGATCAATTCATTGGTATTCATTTCCAGTTCTCTGGCTGCTGTCTCCATCATCATTTGTCTTTCTCTTCCTCTTGTTTTCTTCTCTTCAATCTTTCCCATAATTATCGTGCATTCTAACTCCTCTTTCCTAATCACATGTCCAATGAAGTTACGTTGCCTTTTCATGATCTCATACATTATTCCCCTTTTTGTGTTTGCTCTGTTCATGACATCCTCGTTAGATGATGGTATATTAGCTGTTTAATAAAGACTTATTAATACTTTAACATTCTGAATTGTGAACATTGCTCAAAACAATTCATCCAGTTAATGGATTTTTCTTTAATTTTGCATACTTTAATTAAATTATTGTATTTAATTATGAGTGTTAATTAAATGAAGAAAACTTGAAGCCCAAGTTTAAATGTTGATACCAGGGTTAGTCATGTAGTCTGAGATGACGGGGGCCAGAATTGTGGCAGTTTACAAACTGGGGGTGACCATGCGAACAGGAAGTCAGGAATCCTGCATTATTGGGAAGATGTGAAGGCTTGGAGAGGATGTAGAAGAGGCTCAAAAGAATGCTAGAGTCACAGAGTCCGGAACCTGCGGAAATATTCCAGACTTAAGACAACATGACCTTTCTTCTTATAAACCTTCATGTCATCAGGTGGCTTTCTGTTAGAGAGATTAAGAACAAAGATATGTCGCTAAATGTGTGATCATTAATTTGGTGGAAACAAGGGGTGTACGAGCAATTGTTCAAAGCAGACTTCCATATGAACAATGGATTGGTAACAGTGTGAATGTGGCTTTGGGAGAAGAGAAATATTTAAACAAGAACTGCAGATTCTGAATTCTGGAACTACTGTGGCCAGAAAGGAATTGTCAACACCCTCAGTCAAAACCCTGCAGCAGGATGGAAAATGGAGAGACAAGATGGGCGATACAAAGAGGACAAGGGGTGTGGGGAGACAGGAGTCCAAGGTGACTGAGGAACGGTGACAGACAGGTAGGAGTGAGGAGCTGGGGGAGGAGTTGGGAAGATGGGAGACAGTGGCAGGTGAATGATTAATGGAGGCAGACGAGAGAGAGAGAGAGAGAGAGAGAGAGAGAGAGAGAGAAGAAACTGAAAGGCAGATCGTGCAAGGTGGGATGGGGGGAGGTAAGTATGATGGCTGGAGACAGTTGGGGGGGCACAATGAGCTACCAGACCTAGACTCTGATAAGTAAAAGAGATAATTATGGGAACTATTCAGCGAGAAGTGAATGGCAGACTTAACCAGAACTGGATAGGGGATGGGGGAGCTGAAGCCATTGAGTGAACTGTATGTATACTGGGTGGATTGAACCAGCAGGGAGAGGCTGACGAAGATTGGTGATGGTGGGAGGAGGCTGGGGATGGCGCATTTGCTTGTGAGAAAGGGGAGAACAATGAGAGGATCATGGAAGGATCAGAAAGAGGGGCAGATGGAGAAAGGGCAAAGAGTCCACTGTAGGGGAGGGTTACCTAAAACTGGAAAACTCGTTGTTCATGCCACTGGGGTATGGACTACCATGGGTGGAACATGAAGTGTTGTTCTCCAGTTTGGGTACTCAAACAATGATTGGGGATTGCGAATAATTCTGAACTGTCATACAAATTCCATATAAAGACAGAAGAGTGGTAAATAAAAGAAATGCAATCTTACTGAAATTGGAATATATCTAAGAGCATTTTCTGATCTAACTCCTTAGGATATTGGAGGCTATTTAGCCCACTGAGTCTTGGCCAGTTCTCAGAGCTTTCCCATAGAGTTAATTCCACCCCCCCCCCCACCCACAAACAATGTTTCTCTCTCTCTCTGTCACATGCCAGTTCTCCTCCCACTAATTTGCACCGGTGAATTCTTCTGCATGCAGCACAACTTTGGCTGTTGGAGGAAACCAAAGCACCTGGGAGAAACCTACAGAGGAAATGTACAAATCCACATGATCAGCATGGAAGGTTGGGATCAAACCCATATCACTCGGGCTGTGAGGCAGCTGCACCACCTACAGTGCTACAGCTCTGCATCTGAGAAGACAATGCAGGCAAGTGATCGCAGTAAATAGAAATAAAGCAGTGTCCATGCGAGTGTGGGAGCACAGGACCCAGCGATGAACTCTGGAACAAAAGAATATGTAATTGATAGCTGAAGGGTCTAGGCCCGAAACGTTGACTGTGCTTTTTTCCATAGAGGCTGCCTGGTCTTCTGAGTTCCTCCAGCATTTTGTGTGCGTTGTTTGGATTTCCAGCATCTGCAGATTTTCTCTTGTATGAAATTGATAGCAATTTACTTGCATATATTGTAGAGAACCTTAACAAGCCTCACCTTCAATATGAAACTTAAGCCTCTACCAACCACCGATTTGGGGTTAAGTTACCAAACACCCATTTGTTTGCAGAAGGCCCAGAAAATGGCCTTTATCCCCAAAGGAAGTTATGATGTTCTACAATCTTACATTAGGTTGGCCAGCCTTGTCCTGTGGCTCTCCCTCCTGTTACAGGTGCAATTCAGAAAATGGAAAATGAGAGAGGAATACTGCACCAGAAGATAACCAGAATGATTCCAGGGCTTAAAGGGTAAAAAATGAAAGAGATGATAAACTGCTGCATTCCAGCTTTCAGCAGAACATGGCTAAACAACAACATGCTCGACTCAGCCTTTCATTTCGACGGGATGGGTCTGTTCCTCGCCAATTGGAACTCCCTGTCATTGGGGAAATCCACAGGAGGCAGACTCTGTGTGTACATTAACAAAGGTTGGTGCACAAACTCATCTGCAGTTAGCAGTCACTGTTCTGGGGAAATTGAACATCTTACAATTAAATACCAGCCACACTGCTGTTGTGTTCATCACTGCTGTCTATCCCCCAAGCATGAACGCCAAGGGTGCACTGAGGGAGCTTTACAGTATCATCAGCTCTCTACAAAATAAGCATCTGGACAGTCTCTCCATAATTGCCGGACACTCCAGTCATGTTAATCTGCAAGCTATTTTACCAAAGTTTCACCAACACCTCACCATAGCCAATAGGTGAATAAACCCGCAAACACAAGGAATTCTGCAGATGCTGGAAATTCAAGCAACACTCAAAAAAGTTGCTGGAGAATGCAGCAGGCCAGACAACATCTCTAGGAAGAAGTACAGTCAATGTTTCAGGCCGAGACCCTTCGTCAGGACTAACTGAAAGAAGAACTAGTAAGAGATTTGAAAGTGGTGGGGGGAGGGAGAGATCCAAAATGATCAACTGTCCAGCTCTTGGCTCGATCTCTCCCCCTCCTGTCTTCTCCTATTATTTCAAATCCCCCCCCCCCGCTTACTAGCTCTTCTTTCAGTTAGTCCTGACGAAGGGTCTCGGCCCGAAACGTCAACTGTACCTCTTCCTAGAGATGCTGCCTGGCCTGCTGCGTTCATCAGCAACTTTTTTGTGTGTTGCTTGTGGGGAATAAACCGACTGGACCATGTTTATACAAACAGATGCAGTGCTTACAAAGTTACTCCACACCCTCATCTTGGCTTCTCTGACCACATCTCCATGATGCTAATCCCAGTATACCGACCGTGCTGAAAGTGGAGAAACTAGTCAAGATGGCCGTGACCATATGGTCTAATGAGGCAATTCTCTATGCTTCAGGACGGTTTTGAATGTGCTGGCAGATGTTCAAGGAGGCTGCCACAAATGGAGGAGACACAGGCCTCGAGGAATATGCCTCAACTGTCATTGGCCACACCTGTAAGCGTGTAGATGACATCAGTAGCTCAAGAACGGTCATCTCATGGCCCAAAGAGAAGCCTGGATGAACACAGGGGTCCACTCCTGCTAAAAGCATGGGACGCTGCCTTCAAGTCCAGTGACAGAACATCATTCAGTGCAGTAGGGAGGAACCTCATTTCAGGTATCAAGAAGGCAAGGACTGCCTATGCACAAAGAAATTCAAGAATAACTGTCTGATAACAAACCCCAGAGCCTGTGGCTGAGCATCAAGACTTTTACTGATAATGCAAGGAAAAGAGCATCTGTGTCAGTGACACCTCCCTTCATGTTGCTTTAAACAACTTTTATGGACACTGTAAGGCATGCGACACAACCACAGCCATGAAAGCTAACGCCTCCCAGGTGAACAGCCACTGTCTGTAACAGCAGCAGACATGAGAATGACTCTGCAGATAGACAACCCCCATAAGACAACAGGCCAGACAACATCCCAGGCTGCGTGCTCAGGGAGAATGCACACCATCACACTGACATCTTCACGGACATCTTCGATGCTTCACTCATCGAGGCAGCTGTCCCCACGTGATTCAGATAAGCCACCATCTGTCATGCACCTGGCCCTGACACACCTAGAAAACAAGGACACTTATCCCAGAATGCTGTTTCTGGATTTCGGTTTGGCATTCAACACTATTGTCACACAGATCTTGGCGAGCAAACTCCTACTCCTCGGTCTAAATACACCACTCTACAACTGAGTGCTGCACTTCCTAACCAACAGACCTCAGATAGTCAGGATGCAGAACAGCTCCACCCTCCCCATCATCCTCAGCATGGGTGCCCCCCCAGAGCTGTGTGTTGAGCCCACTGCTCACATGTGACTGCAAACATCCAAACATCCAAGTAATCACATTGTCAAAATCGCTGATGACACAACAGTGGTGGGGCTCATCACCAACAATGATGAGACGGCCTATAGAGAGGAAGTGGAAGCGCTAGAGGCCTGGTGTCAGGCAAATAACCTCTTCCTCAAAGTTAATATTACAAAGAGGGTGGTTATCGACTTCAGGAGAACTCGCACCACTAACATACCCATCTTAACATTGGTGGCCCAGCAGTGGAAACTGTGAGCGTGTTCAAACTCCTGTGAGTGCACACCTCGCACAAACTCTTCTGATCACAGAACACATCCTACACAATCAGGATAGCTCACCAACACCTCTGCATTCTGTGTCGGCTGAGTAGAGCTGGACTTTGCACATCTATACCCGGAGCCTTCTGCAGATGTGCCGTAGAGAGCAACCTAACATGCTGCATCACTGCATGGTTGGAAACTGCAGTGCGGTGGACTGCAAAGCAGTACAACGGGTAGTCAAAGCTGCCCAGCACACAACATTGTGTCAGAAAACTTCCAGCAGTATCATGAAGGATCCCAGCCACCATTACCATCAGGGAGGAGACTACACAGCAGCCACGCCAGGACCACCAGACTCAAAAACAGTGACTTACCCCAAGCAGTAAGGCTGATCAAAACCTCCAACCATTAACCCACCCCACCACCAATACTTTATCATTTCCTGTCAGTCACCTTATATGCAGGCACTCCTGTACCTAGCGTCACTTTATGCACATGTAATCAATCTACTTATTTAGGCTATCTTAGGTATTATATTTAATGTGTTGTTATTATTGTGCTGTTTATCTTATTGTGCTTTTCCTGTGCTGCATTGGTTCTGGAGTAACAATTATTTTGTTCTCTTTGAAACTTGTGTACTGGAAATGACATTAAACATTCAATGAATCTTGAACAGTTCAATTATACTTACCTTCAGAAGATCCAGGAAGATGTTAATCAGACAGTTGAAATCATTGAAGATGCTGCTTCCTCCAGTTGTTGTAGTACCTATTATTTTGAATGTGGTGCTAGGCCATTTAGTAATGAAACTAAGAAAGACTTCTGCTTCTGTAAGGATAATGAAAAATGGCATCCTTACATCAAAGTGATCCTAGATACTGGGCCAAATTTTTAAGATTAAATTCAGCATATTTTGTTTAGACAGCAATGTGAGTAATGTGAGACAGTAAGACAAGAGAAAATGAGAAAATCTGCAGTTGCCGGAAATCTGAGCAACACACACGAAATGCTGGAGGAATTCAGCAGGCCAGGCAGCATCTATGGGAAAGAGTACAGTCGACGTTCTGGGCTGAAACCCTTCAGCAGGACTGGAGAAAAAAAAAAACTGAGGAATGGGAATGGGACGTGGAATTAAAATGGGTGGCCACTGGGAGACCCTGCCTTTTCTGGTGGACGGAGTGTAGGTGCTTAATGAGGCGGTCTCCCAATCTACATCGGATCTCATTGATACAGAGGAGGCCACACTGGGAGCACCGGCTACAGTAAGTGACCCAAACAGACTCACAGGTGAAGAGTCGCCTCACCTAGAAGCAACACATACAAAATGCTGGAAGAACTCAGCAGGCCAGGCAGCGTCTAAGGAAAAAGGTACAATTGACATTTCAGGCCAAATTCCTATGGCAGGTCTCTTCTAGGGACACTTACCCTGAGCAGTTTAAATTTTCCCTTTGAAAGGAGTTCAGTGAAACTTTCTGTCACTGCTCCCCTGCTGTGATCCCTGCTGCTCCCCTACTCTTTGACCACGTGCTTATCCAGACCCAATACTATAGTCATGTATCCTTTCTGGGAACACGTCTTCACTGCAAGAGTCCTGTCGAAGGGGTTTGGCCCGAAACGTCGACTGTATTTTTTCCATAGATGTTAGTGTT
Organism: Mobula birostris; assembly: GCF_030028105.1. Lineage (NCBI taxonomy): Eukaryota > Metazoa > Chordata > Chondrichthyes > Myliobatiformes > Myliobatidae > Mobula > Mobula birostris. Next base: position 184,068,912 of record NC_092372.1, read on the forward strand.
CCCCCAGCATTTTGTGTGTGTTGTTCAGATTTCCAGCATCTGCAGATTGTCTCTTGTTGTGGCTTTATCTAGAAGGACTGTAAGACCATTCCGAAAAAGCACCAGAAAAAGCATTGATTTTTCGAACTTCTGGTAATTGCCTCCCCCTTCAACATTCCCTTTCCCATTCCTATTTTCCTCTCTCATCTCATTTCTTACCTGCCCATCATCTCCCTCTGGTGTTCCTCCTCCTTCCCATTCTTCCATGGTCTTGTACCCTTTCCTATCAAACTCCCCCCTTCTCCAGCCCTTTATTTTTTTCACCTATCAGCTTCCTAGTGCTTTACTTCACCACTCCCCCTCCCCAGGTTTCACCTATGACCTACCACCTTGTACTTCTTCCTCCTCTCCCCCCATCTTCTCGCTCTAACTTCTATTTTTTTTCTCCCCCAGTCCCGATGAAGGATCTTGGCTCAAAACATCAACAGTTCACTCTTTTCCATAGGTGCCGCCTGGCCAGCTGAGTTCCTCCAGCACTTTGTGTGTGTTGCTTGGATTTCCATCACCTGCAGATTTTCTTGTCTTTTTGCTACAGTATATACTTAATGTAATTCAGTTTTTTAATCTTCTTTATTTATTTATCGTGTATTTCATTGTACTGCTGCCATAAGGTTAACAAATTTCACAACATATGCTGGTGATATTAAACCTGATTCTGAAGAGTTTGAGAAGAAACATTGTTAAGTGTTGGTGAGGGGAGGATCCTGCTGTTTCTCGTTTTCCTTTGTAGTAATGACATGCACAAGAAAAAAATAATCTTGGCTTCCAGCTGAATAAACAAGCTAACAATAAAATTCTTTGCAATCCTGTAGTTTTTGATTGGATGTGGATGAAATTACTTGCCTGACTGACTGCAGGGGGAGAGAAAAAAAAACTGAAGGAGTAATCTGTTGAAAATATTGTGAAACAGCCATCCAGAGCCTAATGGTGCCACTATCTCCAGCCACATTCTGTTTAATCAGCTCTCTATGCCATACAAATTAACTTCATATTTTTCGGAACAACACACATCAAAGTTGCTGGTGAACACAGCAGGCCAGGCAGCATCTCTAGGAAGAGATGCAGTCGACGTTTCAGGCCGAGACCCTTCGTCAGGACTTCACCAGCAACTTTGATGTGTGTTGCTTGAATTTCCAGCATCTGCAGAATTCCTGTTGTTTGCGTTTTCATATTTTTTGGCCTTTCTTTCAGCTCTGCACATGTCTTTTCATCACTCTTACTCCTCTGTCCAAATCATACCCTTTCCTTAACATTTATTTCACATGGTCACCCTGTTCCCCTATTCCCCCTAACTTTTATCTCCCTTGTTCACTTTCTAGTCTTTAAACATCTTGCAGCTTGTGAAGATGGGGAATGTAGTATCTTGAATGGATCATAAATGTCAGCATCGTTAAGTTAGGCTGAGAAGCTGGTTCTCTGCAAGAGATTCTGCAGATGCTGGAAATTCAGAGAAACACATAAAATGCTGAAGGAACTTATCAGATCAGGCATTGTCTATGGAAATGAATAAACAATCAATGTTTTGGGCTGAGACCCTTCATCAGGACTCTTGATGTTTGTGTTACTCTGCAGTAATTTCTATGCCACTCTAAATAATTATGATAACAAACACAGTAACATGAAAGTTTTGATGAGTGTTGTAGTCTATAATTTATGTGGAGATGATCAATACCAAATAATGAAGTGCAGGCTAAGAGCCTTTGCTGTACATTGATAAAAGGGTATCCTGCTGGGTAAAGATGATTGCTGGAAGAGAGAGCAGAAATGTTGTGACTGCGAAATAAAATTCTCACAGCGGTGCAGCAAAGAACTGCTAGCGGAAGAAAAAATAGATTTGATACAGATGAATGATGAGTTTTGTATAAACTAAGAGACTGTTGTAGTAGAACTAATGATAAATGGCTTGAGAAAGAGTCGGTGAGGAAATATATTATAATAATGCCAGGAACATCTCCCTGGTTCACGTCAACAAGAAATCAGGAGGTACTATTTCTCACGAAGTAACAGAAATTCAATGAAATGCTTCAGACCAGTCTGAATTATTTTATCAAATGTTTAAAGTCTAAAATTTTGCATTATGGATGAATTTTCTAAAGATCTTTGATTTTGTTATACTTTCCTAAGTAAATAACGACAACTCTTTTTTAAACTATTGCCTCTGCAATGAGAGTGAGCCACTATCCAAATCAATAAGGGTCAATGGTTAAGCAGATTCTGTCGGTGGTCAATATTGAGGAGTCCAAGGTCAGCCAGCAATTAGACCCTGAAACCCACTAGTATTGTGTCTGCAAGCCAATCCAGCTCTCAGTAGCCTTACATTGCAAATATTGAACATTACATCATATTGCCATTTATGTTCTCATTTTGTACCTGGGAAATAAATGTGACATGGATTCAAATTCTGCCTTTGTCCCTTTATCCCAGTGCAGTTTCAGGCACTGTGACAGCCACAATGGTACAATTAAGTCAGAGCAAAATATTCTAGTATAATATTTCAATCATTCTGAAAAAGACAGGTTTCTAAAATGTTACTGTGCAAGAAATACAATATAGAACCCAGAGCAGTTCAGCACAGTAAGTGGACTTCTGCCCACAACGTTTTGCTGACCTATATAAACCCACTCCATGATCAATCTAACACATCTCTCCTTCACAGCCCATAACCCTCTACTTAAGTGGCTTTTAAATGTCCCTATTGTATCAGCCCCTATCACCACCCTTGGCAGTGTGTTCCAGGCATCCATCACTCACTCTGTCCCTGACATCTCCCCTAAACACTCCTCCACTCACCTTATATAGATGTCCCCTAGTATTGGACTAGTTACCCTTGGTAAAAGGTGCTGGCTGCCTGCTCTATCTATACCCCCCATAATCTTATGCAACTCTATCAAGTTGCTTCTCATCCTCCATCACCCCAAAGACACCTCAGATAGTCAAGACACACAACCGCTCCTCGATCCACATCATCCTCAGCATAGGTGCCCCCAGGGCTGTGTGCTGAGGCCACTGCTGTATGCTCTGCTCACACACGACTGCACGGCCAAACCCCCGTGCAATTATATCGTCAACTTCGCCGATGACACGACAGTGGTGCGGCTCATCGCCAACAAGGATGAGACAGCCTATAGAGAGGAGGTGGGGGAGCTCAAGGCCTGATACAGGCAAATAACCTCTTCCTTAATGTCAACAAATTGAAGTGGATGGTTATCAACTTCAGAACTCACACCACTCACAATGGCAGCACAGCGTTAGAAACTGCAAGCAGTTTCAAACTCCTGGGAGTGCACATCACACACAACCCAGAATACATCCTACACACTCAAGCAAGCTCACCAATGCCTTTCCTTTCTGAGGAGGATAAAGACAGCTGGATTTTCAGCATCCATACTCATGTCATTCTACAGACACGCAGTAGACAGCATCCTGACAAGCTATGTTACTTATTGGTACAGTAACTGCACGCCGGCAGACAGCGACAGCAAGGCTCTACAACGGGTGGTCAAAACTAACCAACACATTACCATCACCAGTCTACTCACTACACATACAGAAAGGCTCCATAACAGGGCCTCTGATATTTTAACTTCATCAGTCCACAGGACTTGTTTCCAAAATGCATCAGGCTTGTTTAGAAGTTCCTTTGAACCTTTTGGATAGAACTTTTTGGCCGCAATGAGCAAAGGTATGTTTGGAGAAAAAAGGGTGCAGAATTTCATGAAAAGAACCCCTCTCCAACTGTTAAGCACAGGGGTAGATCGATCATGCTTTGGGCTTGTGTTGAAGCCAGTGGCACGGGGAAAATTTACCGGTAGAGGGAAGAATGAGTTCAATTAAATACCAGCAAATTCAGGAAGCAAACATCACACTGTCTGTGAAAAAGCCAAAGATGAAAAGAAGATGGCTTCTACAACAGGATAATGACCCTAAACAGGTGGAGGAATTTAAGGTGGGGGCTTATATGGGAGGTAGGGTTTGAGGGTCGGCACAACATTGTGGGCCGAAGGGCCTGTACTGTGTTGTACTATTCTATGTTCTATGTTAATAAACACACCTCAAAATCCACAATGGACTACCTCAAGCGGCACAAACTGAAGGTTTTGCCGTGGCTCTCACAGTCCCCTGACCTAAACATCATCGAAAATCTGTGGATAGGCCTCAAAAAAGCAGTGCATGCAAGACAGCCCAAGAATCTCACAGAACTAGAAGCCTTTTGCAAAGAAGAATGGGCTAAAATCCCCAAACAAGAATTGAAAGACTCTTAGCTGGCTACAGAAAGCATTTACAAGCTGCGATACTTGCCAAAGGGGGTGTTACTAAGTACTGCCATGCAGGGTGCCCAAACTTTTGCTTCGGGCCCTTTTCCTTTTTTGTTATTTTGAAACTGTAAAAGATGGAAATAAAAAAGTTTTCTTGCTTAAAATATTAAAGAAATGTGTCATCCTTAACATTACGCCTTTTGGAAATCGGTTCATCTTTTACTCACTTAGCTATTCACAGTAACAGAAATTTTAACCGGGGTGCCCAGACTTTTGCATGCCACTGTATATGTCACCATATACTACCCTGGAATTCATTTTTCAGCAGCCATACTGAATAAATCCATAATAGAATAATAACCATAATAGAACTAATAATGACCGCAGTAACTTGGGCATTCAACCAATGTGCAAAAGACAACAAACTGTGCAAAGACAAAAAGAAAGAAATAAAATAATAATAAAAATAAATAAGCAATAAGTATCGAGAACATGAGATGAAGAGTCCTTGAAAGTGAGTTCATAGGTTATAGGAACATTTCAAAGATGGGGCAAGTAAAGTTGAGTCCCTTTGATTCAAGAGACTGATGGCTGAGCGGGAGCAACTGTCTTTGAACCTGGTAATATAGAAACATAGAAACATAGAAAATAGGTGCAGGAGTAGGCCATTCGGCCCTTCGAGCCTGCACCGCCATTTATTATGATCATGACTGATCATCCAACTCAGAACCCCGCCCCAGCCTTCCCTCCATACCCCCCTGACCCCCGTAGCCACAAGGGCCATATCTAACTCCCTCTTAAATATAGCCAATGAACTGGCCTCAACTGTTTACTGTGGTAGAGAATTCCACAGATTCACCACTCTCTGTGTGAAGAAGTTTTTCCTAATCTCGGTCCTAAAAGGCTTCCCCTCTATCCTCAAACTATGGCCCCTCGTTCTGGACTTCCCCAACATCGGGAACAATCTTCCTGCATCTAGCCTGTCCAATCCCTTTAGGATCTTATACGTTTCAATCAGATCCCCCCTCAATCTTCTAAATTCCAACGAGTACAAGCCCAGTTCATCCAGTCTTTCTTCATATGAAAGTCCTGCCATCCCAGGAATCAATCTGGTGAACCTTCTCTGTACTCCCTCTATGGCAAGGATGTCTTTCCTCAGATTAGGGGACCAAAACTGCACACAATACTCCAGGTGTGGTCCCACCAAGGCCTTGTACAACTGCAGTAGTACCTCCCTGCTCCTGTACTCGAATCCTCTCGCTATAAATGCCAGCATACCATTCGCCTTTTTCACCGCCTGCTGTACCTGCATGCCCACTTTCAATGACTGGTGTATAATGACACCCAGGTCTCGTTGCACCTCCCCTTTTCCTAATCGGTCACCATTCAGATAATAATCTGTTTTCCTATTTTTGCCACCAAAGTGGATAACTTCACATTTATCCACATTAAATTGCATCTGCCATAAATTTGCCCACTCACCCAACCTATCCAAGTCACCCTGCATCCTCTTAGCATCCTCCTCACAGCTAACACTGCCACCCAGCTTCGTGTCATCCGCAAACTTGGAGATGCTGCATTTAATTCCCTCATCCAAGTCATTAATATATATTGTAAACAACTGGGGTCCCAGCACTGAGCCTTGCGGTACCCCACTAGTCACCGCCTGCCATTCTGAAAAGGTCCCATTTATTCCCACTCTTTGCTTCCTGTCTGCTAACCAACTCTCCACCCACACCAATACCTTACCCCCAATACCGTGTGCTTTAAGTTTGCACACTAATCTCCTGTGTGGGACCTTGTCAAAAGCCTTCTGAAAATCCAAATATACCACATCCACTGGTTCTCCCCATCCACTCTACTAGTTACATCCTCAAAAAATTCTATGAGATTCGTCAGACATGATTTTCCTTTCACAAATCCATGCTGACTTTGTCCGATCATTTCACCGCTTTCCAAATGTGCTGTTATCACATCCTTGATAACTGACTCCAGCAGTTTCCCCACCACCAACGTTAGGCTAACCGGTCTATAATTCCCCGGTTTCTCTCTCCCTCCTTTTTTAAAAAGTGGAGTTACATTAGCCACCCTCCAATCCTCAGGAACTAGTCCAGAATCTAATGAGTTTTGAAAAATTATCACTAATGCATCCAGTATTTCTTGGGCTACTTCCTTAAGCACCCTGGGATGCAGAGCATCTGGCCCTGGGGATTTATCTGCCTTCAATCCCTTCATTTTACCTAACACCACTTCCCTACTAACATGTATTTTTCTCAGTTCCTCCATCTCACTGGACCCTCTGTCCCCTACTCTTTCTGGAAGATTATTTATGTCCTCCTTAGTGAAGACAGAACCAAAGTAATTATTCAATTGGTCTGCCATGTCCTTGCTCCCCATAATCAATTCACCTGTTTCTGTCTGCAGGGGACCTACATTTGTCTTTACCAGTCTTTTCCTTTTTACATATCTATAAAAGCTTTTACAGTCCGTTTTTATGTTCCCTGCCAGTTTTCTCTCATAATCTTTTTTTCCCTTCCTAATTAAGCCCTTTGTCCTCCTCTGCTGAACTCTGAATTTCTCCCAGTCCTCAGGTGAGCCATTGTCTCTTCTTCCTGATGGCAGCAGCAAGAAGAGAGCATGTTTAAAGTAACTTATTACTTCAAATGAGTAAACACCCACATCAGAAGAGCAAGAAGTCTGATACGATTTGAACAAGTACTGTATATCAAACTATATCACTATATTAATACCATATATCACACTGTACAATCAAATAATGTGTTTCTGTGATGTAGGGAAATTTGGAAGTGGTGGTTTAAAAAAGATGTTCTTGAAATGTTCATTTATGCATTGTAATTGCTCTAAGAAATTGCACCGAATTTTAGAATGCCGGAATGACAAAAGTATTTAATGAACTTCTGAGCCGAAATTTATCAATGCATTTTCCTGGTGGAATAAAAAATATTGTGTTCTTCACAGAAGGTATCTCCTTCAAAAAACAATTAACTGTTAACTTTTACAGTTTCTATGTACTGGAATCCCTCTTTTAATGCATATATTACAAATTGTTTTCAGTAGATTTGTAGATCCTACTGTTTAATGGTCAAATTGTTACAAATTTTCATAGCAGATCTGCACCCGTTTGCTGGTTTTAGTAGAAATCAAAGCATCTGCTTGATAGGTGTCATAAATTTTGTTGGAGGGTATAGCTCAGTGGCACTGCAACACAGATTACTGCTTAGAGCTATCACAAGAGCAGGGTTAGTAGATTTATTGAAAAAAAAGTCAACAAGAGGCTTCAAGCTGGAGCAATTCAATTGCCAGATGCTTTTCCCATTTGCTAGCTCCATGTCAATCAGAATACTCACAGGAATAAGTGAGAAAGAAATTACTCCTACTTGCATGCCACCTTTTGACTCAATGTCAATGCCACCTTTTGACTCAATGTCAATGCAGGCAATGTGAAATTTTTGAAATATAGTTCCTTCAGTAAATTAGACCAAAATAGATCTGCAGTTTTTATTGCTGGAAGTCTGATAACATATAGATCAATACAAAAGGCTCTACTGGCCAAGCTGTCTTCTGAATAAAAACATAGGATTCTACCTACCCTGCTATCCATATTGAGATACCATGTTTTGATTCAATTAGAAAGTTCAGCTAAGGATGTTACATCTCATATCTGAGGAAAATATTTAGATTAGTCATTGATGCCTTTTCACTTTCAAAGACTCTTTATCTCGTTTTCTCAATATTTATTGCTTATTTATTTATTATTATTATTATTCTGTTTGTTTTTTCCTTTTTGTACATGCACAGTTTGCTGCCTTTTGCACATTAGTTGTTTGACCATATTTCTGTGTACATTTTTTCTTTGATTCTATTGTATTTCTTCCCACATGAAAATGAATCGCAGGGAAGTATATCAACTTTGTTAATAAATTTCAACATAGAAACATAGAAAACCTACAGCACAATACAGGCCCTTTGGACCACAATGCTGCACCAAACATGTACTTATTTTAGAAATTACCTCGAATTACTATAGTCCCCTATTTTTCTAAGCTCCATGTACCTGTCCAGGAGTCTCTTAAAAGACCCTATTGTATCCGTCTCCACCACCATCGCCAGCAGCCCATTCCACACACTCACCACTCTCTGCATAAAAAACTTACCCCTGACATCTCCTCTGTACCTACTTCCAAGCACCTTAAAACTGTGCCCTCTCGTGTTAACCATAAATTTACTTTGAACTTTTATTTTTAACATCTGAGCCAGTTTCTGATTTCCCCTAAACAAGACAAATTTGTACCAATCTCTGTGTAACTTATAAAGATTTATAATATTTGACCTTGGCACAACCTGATATGTCTAGATTTCTAAACACTCGGACTTCCTGATCCAACATACTGGAAAACTATTATAGTAATGTCAGTGGAAATATGTTTTCATTTCTACAGCTTTTGCCAAGCATTTAAAAATGTAACGAAACTTAAGTTTACTCTCTGTTTTCAGAGTTAATGTTTCAATTGGCAGGCAAAAATACATTTTAGATAATTACCTGGCAAGAAGTACAATAATTTACCTCAATCGCCTGTAACAGTTGGAAGGTAATATAGCTGATCAGAATTTAGGTGCAACTGTTGTGAACTTTTATCTACTGTATGGGAGACTGCTGATTCAGGTTATTTAGTAATAAATGCAAATGATTGTGACACCACCTGCTGGTGATAAAATTTGTAAAATGGGAGTTCAGATATAAACAAAGACTGTGACTTTCTGTAGATTACTAACAGATTTGAGAAGACTTAGTCATAAAACATATTACACCTCAAAAACACCAATGAAACATTGCGCCCAGATTATTCTGAAATAAAAACTGGTCCTCTTGAAGGCCCACAGGAGAATACTGATGTTGGAACTGATTAATCGTTCCGAAACACTTCCTCCAAAATAAAATTAATGCTTGAAATACTCAGCTGTAGATCAGCGTTTGAGGAGAGAGGGAATGATTAACATTAACATTAGATTAACTGCAGGGATTGTAATAGGGCAGCACGATAGGGGTGGCATTGTAGTGTCATGTTTAGCACAGTACTTTACAGTGCACCAGCTGTAAGTCCGGGGTTTAATACCCGTTGAAATTTGTATGGAGTTTGTTCTCCCTATGAATGCATGGGTTTCCTCTGGTTGCTCCAGTTTCTTCACACATTCTAAAGACATACAAAGTTCAAACTTCAAAGTAAATTTATTATCAAACCACATATATGTTATCATATACAACCCTGAGATTCATTCTCTTGCAGGAATACATAGTAAATCCAAGCAACACAATAGAATCAATGAAAGACTGCACCCAACAGCATAGACAAACTAACAACATGCAAAAGACAACAAATTGTGAAAATACTAAAGAGAAAAAATAATAATAATAAATAAATAAACAATAAATATCAAGAATATGAAATGAAGAGTCCTTGAAAGTGAGACCATAGATTGTGGGAACAGTTCAGTGTTGGGGCGAATGAAGTTAAGGGAACTTATCCCCTCTGGTTCAAGAAACAGATGGTTGAAGGGTAGTCACTGTTCCTAAACCTGGTGGTGTGGGTCCAGAGACCCCTGTATCTTCTTCTGGATGGCAGTAGCAAGAAGCGAACATGACCTGTGGTGGGGGTCCTTGATGATGGATGCTGTTTTCCTGTGACAGCATTCTGTGTAGATGTGGAGAGGGTTTTATCCATGATAGCCTGGGCTATATCCACAACTTTTTGAAGGCAATTACATTCAAGGGCATTGGTGTTTCCATACCAGGCTGTGATGCACCAGTCAATATACTCTCCACCTCACATCTACGAAAGTTTGTCAAAGTTTTAGATGTCATGTGGGATCTTCACAAACACCTAAGGAATTAGAGATCCCACTGCGCTTTCTTTGTAATTGCACTTAGATTAGATTATGAGGACACGCAGTCCTCTTTTATTGTCATTTAGTAATGCTAGTGTGTTGGCTCAGGACAGATCCTTTGAAATGATAATGTTGAGGAATTTAAAGTTGCTGATCCTTTCCACCTTTGATCCCCCACTGAGTACTGGTTCATGGACCTTCGATTTCCTCCTCCTGAAGTCAATAATTAGCTGCAACACAGAGAGAATTTTGGAAGAACTCAGCAAGTCAGGCAGCATCTATAGAAAAGAGATAACCAATTGTCTTGCTGACATTGAGTGAGAGATTGTTGTTGTGGCACCACTCAGCCAGATTTTCAATTTCCCTCCTAAATGCTAATTATCTCCACCTTTGATTCAGCCAATGGCAGTGGTGCCATCAGCAAACGTAAAAATGGCATTGGAGCTCTGCAGTCATGTGTAAAGCGAGTAGAGCAGGGGGCTAAATACACCTGTGATGCACCTGTGCTGATGAGATTATGGAGGAGATATTGTTGCCAATCTGAACTGACTGGGGTCTGCAACTGAGGAAATCAATGATCCAATTGCACAAGGAGGAATTGAGGCCAAGGTCTTGAAGCTTATAGAGTAATTTTTAGGGGATGATACTATTTAAGGGAATGTCAAGCTGGAGTTGATAAAGGGCATCCTGATGTATGCATCTTTGCTCTCCAGGTGTTCTAGGGTTGAGTGAAGAGCCAAGGAAATGGCATATACTGTGGACTTGTTGAGACGATAGGCAAATTGGAGAGGATCCAAGTTGGGGTAGGTAAACTGTGGGCATGCTATGCTGGCATCAGAAGCATGGCAATACTTGTGGACTACCCCCAGCACATCTCAGATTCTGTTGGCCGTTGATGTAAATGACACTCTTCACAGTATGTGTTGATGTACATGTGACAAATAAAGATAATCCTAAAATAATCTTACTTGTATACTGCTAACCTTAGCAGGCCATGGACCTTCTTGAACTGCTGAACTCCATGTGGTGAAAGTGCTATCACAATGGACAGAAGACATAGCAGAGAATTTGTAAGTGTAAGTAGCAACATTAGGTCAACTACAGTCATCCTCAGGTTTTTTTTATGGCAAGGTAAAATTGAGCAATGGAGCCCAGTGAGAGATTCCAGAGTCATGAATGTTAACTGCACAATATTAATATCACGATGAAGAACCATCTGCTGCCACCAAAAGAGGAAGCTAAGTAAGAAGGTCCACGCTCCTTACTACTTCAGCAGAGCAAAGAGGAAGGGACAGTCAACAACCACAGCTTGAACAAAGACATTATAAATTATAGCTGAATGAGTTAATTTTATATTTCAAAGAGTTGTCCTGCTGCATCAGCTTACTTTGCTTCTAGATGATCTTTAAAAATTCTTCATTATCCAAGAAAAGTATTAAATAACTTTAGTCTGGTCATAGTAATGTGCTATCACTTCCCTGCTTTAACTTGTAAATCTATTCTGTAATATTTGTTTTGTATCCTTTTCTATAATATTCATACAAAGTTAAATTGGTCATGCAATTTAATTTTAACTATTGCTTAATATTACTTTATTTGTTGTAGTTTCTGATTTTCTATTTCTACAAGGAAGTCAAAGTTCAGTTACTTTGAACTTTTGGTTGTTGAGATGAAAGTTTGAGACCTGATTTAACTCAGTAAAACTCTGTATGGTGCTTCAGATGAACCAGTTCCTTCTGAATTTTTTGACTGATTTCAGCCACTAGTTTTTTTTTAAATCACATTAATGTTCCCAAAGCTTGAATCAACTGAGCTCAAGGTAGATCAATTACAACACACAGATGCTTTGCTAAGAGACCGTGAGAGAAGTTTTTGCATCAGCCTAATCAGGTCATCCAGTGACACACTGGCAACAGACCCATATGGTCAAAATACATCAAATCATGCAATTTATTAGACACTGACAACAGAACAGATTGGCTCCTAAATCTCATCTCACTGATGGGAAACTCATTATCATCCTTCAAGCTGTGTAGGAATTTTTCTTTGAAACCTGTGTGAAGTTTTCACCATTTACTTTTCTGGCTATATGGGGCCAATTACTGACAGGCTGATTGATCCACAAAAGAAGCTAAAAAGCTTCATAAGTACTGAGACCCTCAGCATAGGTGTATGTAAGGAAAGTACTGTACCTCACAGCATTGAACTTTAGTTTATTTATCACGTGAGTTTGGGAGCAGTGAGTGAGGTTATGGTCACTGAATGAGTTTTGGATCGGGAAATACTGTACAATCTGGAGATTCTAACCTTTAACTTGAGCACATCAGGTTGTGAGGGGTGGTGACACACCTCAGAGAGGCAAGCTGTCACTTTGAAGGAAAAGTTACCACAACAGAAAAAGGAAGGTGAAAGAGAAGGTCAGAATGGTTTTAACTCAGAGCTCTAAGTTTGATTGTGCATCTACAAGAGTTCGCAGACTTCCTAAGAATCACATGTGACAGCAAGAAATTGGAGAAGGCTGAAGAACTGGCAGGAAAATCTGTTGTGCAACCTCACAGCTGTTTTGTTCTGTAACTCTGGGAAAGTTCTTTGTTAAAGAAAAACATGCTAGCTTTGTAAACATTGGAGCTAGCATTGTAAATGCTGGAGTGGAGTTTCCAACATCAGTGTCTATTCTGTGTTCTGACCTTTGAACCTCTGATTTAAGGTGGTACAAAGCTGCAGCTAGTGGAGCTGCTGCCTCATAACTCCAGTGACAAGGTTGAATCCTGATCTCTGGGACTCTCTGTGCGGAATTCTCCCTGTGATAAAGCAATTTTAAACACCAGCACAAATCTATTTATTTAACCTTGCTTTTAACTAACAACATTTTGTCTTTTCTTTTCATGGTTATTTTTATTTTTATGTTTGCACTTTATCCCACTGTAAAACAGTTTGAACTACATATTCTGTATGAAAATTGTACTATAAATAAGTTATTATTTTATTTTTATTCTTTCTCAGCCCAAGCTGGTAAAACCTGAGGTAAGGGGAATAGCCAAGCACACTTACAGTATTTCTCAATTGCTAAGAACTTTCGGACTATTCTACTGGTGTTTAGTATTATGGCTTTCCGGAGATTTACATAGATATTGCTGTCTGTGGTGGCCAGTGCAATTATGTTTGTTGTTGTGTGCTGGGGCAGCAGGCTGAGGGTAGCAGACACCAACAGAATCAACAAACTCATTCGTAAGGCCAGTGATGTGGTGGGGATGGAACTGGACTCTCTGACGGTGGTGTCTGAAAAGAGGATGCTGTTTAAGTTGCATGCCATCTTGGACAATGTCTCCCATCCACTACATAATGTACTGGGTGGGCAGGAGTACATTCAGCCAGAGACTCATTCCTCCGAGATGCAACACAGAGTATCATAGGAAGTCATTCCTGCCTGTGGCCATCAAACTTCACAACTCCTCCCTTGGAGGGTCAGACACCCTGAGCCAATAGGCTGGTCCTGGACATTTCATAATTTACTGGAATAATTTACATATTACTATTTAACTATTTATCATTTTATTATTTATGGTGCAACTGTAACGAAAACCAGTTTCTCCCGGGATCAATAAAGTATGACTATGACTATGTATGCCTAATTGTTTAATGCTATTGTATAGTGACTTTGCAATGTTACCAGTTGTAGATATTACTATTGGGGCAATGTATACGCTGTTCATGTTCCATAGTCTATACTGGTTATAGAACACAGAATATAGAACAGTAGACCACAGCATAGGCCCTTCGGCCCACAATGTTTCTGGGCAAATTAAATCAATTACTCCTAATTAATCTAATCTCTTTTACCTGGTCACTGACCATATTCCTCCCTTCCCTTTTCTGGTGATATAGGTTCCCATTTCCTCCCATATCTCAAAGTTAACTGGGCACTGTAAATTGCCCTTTTGTGACCAGTGAATAATAAAATCTGGAGAGGATCTGGTGAAATGTAGGGAGAATAGGTTACAAGGGAAATTAGTGGGGTGGCATGATAGCATATGGTTTGCATAACACTATTGTATTGTCAGCTGTATGATCCGGGTTCAATGCTGCACTGCCTGTGAGGAGTTTGTATATTCTCCCTGCAATCGTGTGGGTTTCCCCCAAGTGCTCTGGTTTCCTCCCACATTCCAAAGATGCACATTCAGGGTTATTGAGTTGTGGGCATGCTCTGCTGGTGCCAGAAGCGTGACGACACTTGCGGGCTGCCCAGCACAATCCTTGCTGATTTGATTTGATGTAAATGATGAATTTTACTGTATGCTTTAAGATTCAAGATTGCTTGATGTCATTTCCAGCACACAAGTTTAAAGGAGAACAAAATAACTGTTGTTCTGGATCCAATGCAGCACAAAAATAAAACACAATGAGATAAAGAACACAATAAATATAAATACTTAAGATAGCTGATATACATAGATTGATTGAATGTGCATAAAGTGAAACTGGGCACAGGAGTGGCTATACATAAGGTGCCTGACATGAAATTAGGACATGGTGATAGTGGGGGCTGTGGAAGGATGGGTTACTGGGTGAAGGTGTTGATCAGATTACTGCTTGAAAAAATAACTGTTTTTAAGACTGGTGGTCCTGGCGTGGATGTTACCTAGCCTCCTCCCTGATGCAGCAGGGTGTGTGGGATCCTATATGATGTTATTGGTTGTTTCTGTATATATGTCCTTGGTGACAGGTTAGCTGCTGCTGGTGATGCATTGGACGGCTTTGACTACCCATTTCAAAGCCTTCCTGTCTGCCACAGTGCAGTTTCTGTACCATTCAGTGATACTGCATGTTAGGATGCTCCCTACTGCATGTCCGAGAAGGACTTGAGTAAGGTTTTGCATAGTCCAGCTACATCTAGCCTCCACAGAAAGCTGAGGCATTGCTGACCTTCCTCGAGTGTGTGGGATATGTTTTGGCACCATGAGAGGTCATGTGAGACGTGCTGTCCCAGGAATTTGAAACTGCTCACAGGTTCCACTGCTATGCTGCTGAAACAAAGAGGATTGTGGGTGGTGCGGGTTTTCCTGAAGTCAACAACCATCTCCTTTGTCTTATTGACATCCAGGAAGAGGTTATTTACCCGGCACAAGGCCTCAAACTCTTCCATCTTTCAATGTATAAATGACAAATAAAGCTAATCTCTTTAAATCTCTCTAGAATGGGATTTCCTTCCAATCTGACATGGAAATAGTCCTCCTTGCATGCCATAATGAAATGTATGGCGCAACACACACAAAATACTGGAGGAACTCAGCAAGTCAGGCAGCACTTATGGCAATGAATAAACGGTGGACATTCCAGGCCAAAAGCCTTCTTCAAGACTGGAAAGAAAAAGGAAAGACACCAGAATTAAAAGGTGGGGGGCAGGGAAGGAGGATAGCTAGAAAGTGACAGGTGAAGCCAGGTGGATAGGAAAGGTAAAGGACTGGAGAAGAAGGCATCTGATAGGATAGGAGGGTAAACCATGGGAGAAAGGGAAGAAGGAGGGAACCCAGAGGGAGATAGAGGCAGGTGAGAAGAAGAGGGAAGGGGAAGGGAAAAAAAATTATCGGAAGGAGAAATCGATGCTCGTGCCATCAGATTGGAGGCTATCCAGGCAGAATCATTGGCCACCAGGAAATTCTGCTTTTGGCAATGGAGCAGTGGTGGTCTCCCCAATTTACCAATGGTCTCACCAATGAAAAAGGAGGCTCCATCATGAGCACTGGATGCAATAGACGACCCCAACAGATTCACAGGTGAAGTGCTGCCTCACCTACAAAGACTGTTTGGGGCCCTGAATTTTGGTGAGGAAGGAGGTGAATGGGTGGGTGTAGCACGTTGGCTGCTTGCGGAGTTAAGTAGCTGGAGGGAGATTAGTGAGGAAGGACACACGGACAAGGGAATCACGGAGGAAGAAATTCCTGCAGAAAGTGGAGGGTGCGGTATGTAAAAATGTGTTTGGTAGTAGGATCTCTTTGGAGGGGTGGTGGAAGTTGCAGAAAATTTAGCATTCTTGATGACACTTAGAACACAGTTATTAAAACAGTGAAAAATATATAAATATAGAATCGCAAACATGAGAAAGTCTGCAGATGCTGGAAATCCAAAGCAACACACACACACAAAATGCTGGAGGACGTCAGCAGGTCAGGCATCATCTACGGAAATGAATAGATAGTCAACCTTTCAGGCCAAGACTCCTCTTCATGGGAAGAATAGGAAGGTAGGCAGAGGGGGAGACCTGTCTTTATTGGTAAGAAATGCTAGTAAATCATTAGAAAGAGGTGACATAGGATCGGAAGGTGCAGAATCTTTATGGGTTGAGCTAAGAAATCGCAGGGGTAAAAGTACCCTGATGGCAGTTATTTATAGGCCTCCAAACAGCTGCAGTGATGTGGACTACAAATTACAACAGGAAATAGAAAAGGCTTGTCAGAAGGGCAGTGTTATGATAATTGTGGGGGATTTTAACATGCGAGTGGATTGGGAAAATCAGGTCGGCACTGGATCTCAAGGGAGAGAATTTGTAGAATGTCTGCGAGATGGCTTTTTAGAACAGCTTGTTGTTGAGCCCACTAGGGGATCGGCTGTACTGGACTGGGTATTGTGTAATGAACCGGAGGTGATTAGAGAGATTGAGGTGAAGGAACCCTTAGGAGGCAGTGATCATAACATGATTGAGTTCACTGTGAAACTTGAAAAAGAGAAGCCGAAATCCGATGTGTGGGTATTTCAGTGGAGTAAAGCAAATTATAATGGCATGAGAGAGGAACTGGCCAAAGTTGACTGGAAGAGGACACTGGCGGGAAAGACAGCAGAGCAGCAGTGGCTGGAGTTTATGCAAGAAGTGAGGAAGGTGCAAGACAGATATATTCCAAAAAAGAAGAAATTTTCAAATGGAAAAAGGATGCAACAGTGGCTGACAAGAGAAGTCAAAGCCAAAGTTAAAGCAAAGGAGAGGGCATACAAGGAAGCAAAAATTAGTGGGAAGACAGAGGATTGGGAAGTTTTTAAAAGCTTACAAAAGGAAACTAAGGAAGTCATTAAGAGGGAAAAGATTAACCTTGAAAGGAAGCTAGCAAATATTATCAAAGAGGATACTAAAAGTTTTTCAAGTATATAAAGAGTAAAAGACAGGTGAGAGTAGATATAGGACCAATAGAAAATGATGCTGGAGAAATTGTAATAGGAGATGAGGAGATGGCGGAGGGAACTGAACAAGTATTTTGCATCAGTCTTCACTGAGGAAGACATCAGCAGTATACCGGACACGCAAGGGTGGCAGGGAAGAGAAGTGTGTGCAGCCATAATTACGACAGAGAAAGTACTCAGGAAGCTGAATAGTCTAAAGGTAGATAAATCTCCCAGACCAGATGGAATGTACCTGCGTGTTCTGAAGGAAGTAGCTGTGGAGATTGCGGAGGCATTAGCAATGATCTTTCAAAAGTCAATAGATTCTGGCATGGTTCTGGAGGACTGGAAGATTGCAAATGTCACTCCGCTATTTAAGAAGGGGACAAGGAAGCAAAAAGGAAATTATAGACCTGTTAGCTTGACATCAGTGGTTGGGAAGTTGTTGGAGTCGATTGTCAAGGATGAGGTTACAGAGTACCTGGAGGCATATGACAAGATAGGCAGAACTCAGCATGGATTCCTTAAAGGAAAATCCTACCTGACAAACCTATTACAATTTTTGAGGAAATTACATGTAGGCTAGACAAGGGAGATGTAGTGGATGTTGTATATTTGGATTTTCAGAAGGCTTTTGACAAGGTGCCACACATGAGGCTGCTTAACAATTAAGAGCCCATGGAATTACGGGAAAGTTACATACGTGGATAGAGCGTTGGCTGATTGGCAGGAAACAGAGAGTGGGAATAACAGGATCCTATTCTGGTTGGCTGCCAGTTACCAGTGGTGTTCCACGGGGGTCCGTGTTGGGGCCGCTTCTTTTTACATTGCACATCAACAATTTGGATTATGGAATAGATGGCTTTGTAGCTAAGTTTGCTGACGATATGAAGATAGGTGGAGGGGCCAGTAGTGCTGAGGAAACAGAGCGTCTGCAGAGAGACTTGGATAGATTGGAAGAATGGGCAAAGAAGTGGCAAGTGAAATACAATGTTGGAAAGTGCATGGTTATGCACTTTGGCAGAAGAAATAAACGGCAGACTATTATTTAAATGGGGAGAGAATTCAAAGTTCTGAGATGCAACGGGACTTGGGAGTCCTCGTACAGGATACCCTTAAGGTTAACGTCCAGGTTGAGTCGCTGGTGAAGAAAGCCAATGCAATGTTGGCGTTCATTTCTAGAGGAATAGAGTATAGGAGCAGGGATGTGATGTTGAGGCTCTATAAGGCGCTGGTGAGACCTCACTTGGAGTACTGTGGGCAGTTTTGGGTTCCTTATTTAAGAAAGGATGTGCTGACGTTGGAGAGGGTACAGAGAAGATTCACTAGGATGATTCCGGGAATGAGAGGGTTAACATATGAGGAACGTTTGTCCGCTCTTGGACTGTATTCCTTGGAGTTTAGAAGAATGCGGGGATACCTCATAGAAACATTTCGAATGTTGAAAGGCATGGACAGAGTGGATGTGGCAAAGTTGTTTCCCATGATGGGGGAGCCTAGTACGAGAGGGCATGACTTAAGGATTGAAAGGCGCCCATTCAGAACAGAAATACAAAGAAATTTTTTTTAGTCAGAGGGTAGTGAATCTATGGAATTTGTTGCCACGGGCGGCAGTGGAGGCTAAGTCATTGGGTGTATTTAAGGCAGAGATTGATAGGTATCTGAGTAGCCAGGGCATTAAAGTTTATAGTGAGAAGGTGGGGGAGTGGGACTAAATGGGAGAATGGATCAGCTCATGATAAAACGGCGGAGCAGACTCAATGGGCCGCATGGCTGACTTCTGCTTCTTTGTCTGTCTTATGGTCTTCACGACTGAGAAGGAAGGGGGAAGATGCCAGAATAAAAAGATAGGGGAGAAGAAAGTGGCTAGCTGGAAGGTGTTGGTGAAGCCAGGTGGATGGGAACGGTCAAGGACTGGAGAAGAAAGAATCTGAAAGGAGAGGAGAGTGGACAATAGGAGAAAGAAAAGGAAGAGGCAACCCAGGGGGAAGTAATAGGCAAATCAGAAGAAGTGAATGGTCAGAGTGGGGAATAAAGGAGGTGGGGGCAGAATTGGCATGTAGCAAAGGTAATGCTACAGTTGTTATGAGGGATTTCAACATGCAGGTAGACTGCAAGAATCAGGTTGGTGCAGGACCCCAAGAAAGTGAGTTTGTGGAGTGCCTCCTAGATGGATTCATAGAGCAGCTTGTACTGGAGCCTACCAGAGAGAAGGCAATTCTAGATTTAGTGTTGTGCAAGGAACCGGATTTGATCAGGGACCTCGAGGTAAAGGAGCCATTAGGAGGTAGTGACCGTAATATGATAAGTTTTAATCTACAAATTGAGAGGGAGAAAGAAAAATCGGAAGTGTCAGTATTACAGTTGAACAAAGGGAACTATGGAGCTATGAGGGAGGAGCTGGCCAAAGTTGACTGGAAAGATACCCTAGCAGGGATGACAGTGGAACAACAATGGCAGGTATTTCTGGGAATAATACAGAAGGTGCAGGATCAGTTCATTCCAAAGAGGAAGAAAGATCCTAAGGGGAGTAAGGGGAGGCCGTGGCTGACAAGGGAAGTAAAGGACAGTATAAAGATAAGAGAGAAGTATAACAGAGCAAAGATGAGTGGGAAGCCGGAGGATTGGAAAACTTTTAAAGAGCAACAGAAGATAACTAAAAAGGTAACACGTGAAGAAAAAATGAGGTACGAAGGTAAACTAGCCAAGAATATAAAGGAGGATAGTAAAATCTTCTTTAGATATGTGAAAAGGGAAAAAACAGCTAAGACCAAAATTGGGCCCTCAAAGACAGAAAAGGGTGAATTTATTATGGGGAACAAGGAAATGGCAGACGAGTTGAACAGGTACTTTGGATCCGTCTTCACTAGGGAAGGCACAAACAATCTCCCAGATATAATAGTGGCAAAAGAACCTAGGGTAATGGATGAACTGAAGGAAATTTATATTAGGCAGGAAATCATGTTGGATAGACTGTTGGGTCTGAAGGCTGATAAGTCCCAGGACCTGATGGTCTACATCCCAGGGTACTTAAGGAGGTGGCTTTAGAAATCGTGGACGCACTGGTAATCATTTTCCAATGTTCTATAGATTCAGGATCAGTTCCTGTGGATTGGAGGGTGGCTAATGTTGTCCCACTTTTCAAGAAAGGAGGAAGAGAGAAAACAGGGAATTTGTAAGAAAGTTAGCTTGACGTCAGTGGTGGGAAAGATGCTGGAGTCAATTATAAAAGATGAAATTACGACACATTTGGATAGCAGTAACAGGATGGGTCCGAGTCAGCATGGATTTACGAAGGGGATATCGTGCTTGACTAATCTTTTGGAATTTTTTGAGGATGTAACTATGAAAATGGCCAAGGGAGGGCCAGTGGATGTAGTGTACCTGGACTTTCAGAAAGCCTTTGATAAAGTCCCACAGAGGAGATTAGTGGGCAAAATTAGGGCACATGGTATTGGGGGCAGAGTACTGACATGGATTGAAAATTGGCTGGCTGACAGGAAACAAAGAGTGGCAATTAACGGGTCCGTTTCGGAATGGCGGGCGGTGACCAGTGCAGTACCACAGGGTTCAGTGCTGGGACAGCAGCTGTTTACAATATACATTAGTGATTTAGATGAAGGAATTAAAAGTAACATTAGCAAATTTGCAGATGACACAAAACTGGGTGGCAGTGTGAAATGTGAGGAGGATGTTATGAGAATGCAGGATGACTTGGACAGGCTGGGTGAGTGGGCGGACGCATGGCGGATGCAGTTTATTGTGGATAAATGTGAGGTTATCCACATTGGTGGTAAGAACAGGAAGGCAGATTATTATCTAAATGGAGTCAAGTTAGGAAAAGGGGAAGTACAACCAGATCTAGGTGTTCTTGTACATCAGTCACCGAAAGCAAGCATGCAAGTACAGCAGGCAGTGAAGAAAGCTAATGGCATGCTGGCCTTCATAACAAGGGGAATTGAGTATAAGAGCAAAGAGCTCTTCTGCAGCTGTACAGGGCCCTGGTGAGACCACACCTGGAGTACTGTGTGCAGTTTTGGTCTCCAAATTTGAGGAAAGACATTCTTGCTATTGAGGGAGTGCAGCGTAGGTTCGCAAGGTTAATTCCCAGGATGGCGGGACTGTCATATGTCGAAAGATGGGAACGACTGGGCTTGTATACTCTGGAATTTAGAAGGCTGACAGGGGATCTGATTGAAACATATAATATTATTAAGGGTTTGGACACGCTGGAGGCAGGAAGCATGTTCCCGCTGATGGGTGAGTCCAGAACCAAAGGCCACAGTTTAAGAATAAGGGGTAGGCCATTTAGAACGAAGTTAAGGGAAGACTTTTTCACCCAGAGAGTGGTGGATATGTGGAATGCTCTGCCCCAGAAGGCAGTGGAGGCCAAGTCTCTGGATGTTTTCAAGAAAGAGATGGATAGAGCTCTTAAAGATAGCGGAATCAAAGGTTATGGGGATAAGGCAGGAACTGGATACTGATTGTGGATGATCAGCCATGATCACAGTGAATGGCGGTGCTGGCTCAAAGGGCCAAATGGCCTACTCCTGCACCTATTGTCTATTGTCTATTGTCCTGTTCACTGGAAGGAGAAATCAATATTCACGCTATCAGGTTGGAAGGTACCGAGACGGAATCTAAGGTGTTGCTCCTCCACCCTGAGAGTGGCCTCATCTTGCCACAGGAGAAAGCCATAGATCAACACTTCAGAACGGGAATGGGAATCGGAATTAAAATGTTTGGTGGCCAGGAAGTACCGCTTCTGGCAGATGGTGTGGAGGTGCTCGACGAAGTGGTGCCCCAGTTTACAAAGGGTCTCACCAATGTACAGGAGGCTGCATTGGGATCACTGGACACAATAGATGACCCCAGCAGATATCACCTACGAATCTGCTGGGGTCATCTATTGTGTCCAGTGATCCCAATGCTGCTTCACTTGGAAGGACCGCTGGGGCCCTGAATGGAGGTGAGGGAGGAGGTGTATGGGCAGGTGTATCACTTCGGCAGCCTGCAGGGATAAGTGCCCGGAGAAGGTGTAGTAGGGAGGGACAAATGGGCAAGGGAATTGTGGAGGGAGTGACCCCTGTGGAAACCAGAGGGGTGGGGGGAGGGGGGAGGTAAAGATATGTTTGGTGGTAGGGTCCCTTTGGAAAAGGCGGAAGTTGCAGAGGTTAATGTGTTGGGAGTGGAGGGTGATGGGATGGTAGGTAAGGCCATGAGTGACGGGGAGATGGAGTAAGTGAGAATGTATAAGAAATAGACGAGAACCAGGTGAGGGCAGCATCAATATTAAAGGGAGGGAAACCTCGTTCTTTAAAGAATGAGGAAGATCTCTGATGTCCTGGAATGGAAAACTGTACCCTGGGAACAGATGAGGCAGAGGCAAAGAAACTGAGAAAGGGAAATAGTGTTTTACAGGAGATAGAGTGGGGATCAGTAGGTTTATAAAATATATATGGAATTACATGGAGTCCATATTTTCTGATGAAATTATGTTATACAATTTTTTTGTTTGATTGAGATATAGCAGTAGGCCCTCCAGACCCTTCCAGCCCTTCATAGAAAAATAGGTGCAGGAGTAGGCCATTCGGCCCTTCGAGCCTGCACCGCCATTTATTATGATCATGACTGATCATCCAACTCAGAACCCCGCCCCAGCCTTCCCTCCATACCCCCCTGACCCCCGTAGCCACAAGGGCCATATCTAACTCCCTCTTAAATATAGCCAATGAACTGGCCTCAACTGTTTACTGTGGCAGAGAATTCCACAGATTCACCACTCTCTGTGTGAAGAAGTTTTTCCTAATCTCGGTCCTAAAAGGCTTCCCCTCTATCCTCAAACTGTGGCCCCTCGTTCTGGACTTCCCCAACATCGGGAACAATCTTCCTGCATCTAGCCTGTCCAATCCCTTTAGGATCTTATACGTTTCAATCAGATCCCCCCTCAATCTTCTAAATTCCAACGAGTACAAGCCCAGTTCATCCAGTCTTTCTTCATATGAAAGTCCTGCCATCCCAGGAATCAATCTGGTGAACCTTCTTTGTACTCCCTCTATGGCAAGGATGTCTTTCCTCAGATTAGGGGACCAAAACTGCACACAATACTCCAGGTGTGGTCTCACCAAGGCCTTGTACAACTGCAGTAGTACCTCCCTGCTCCTGTACTCAAATCCTCTCGCTATAAATGCCAGCATACCATTCGCCTTTTTCACTGCCTGCTGTACCTGCATGCCCACTTTCAATGACTGGTGTATAATGACACCCAGGTCTCGTTGCACCTCCCCTTTTCCTAATCGGCCACCATTCAGATAATAATCTGTTTTCCTATTTTTGCCACCAAAGTGGATAACTTCGCATTTATCCACATTAAATTGCATCTGCCATAAATTTGCCCACTCACCCAACCTATCCAAGTCACCCTGCATCCTCTTAGCATCCTTCTCACAGCTAACACTGCCACCCAGCTTCGTGTCATCCGCAAACTTGGAGATGTTGCATTTAATTCCCTCATCCAAGTCATTAATATATATTGTAAACAACTGGGGTCCCAGCACTGAGCCTTGCGGTACCCCACTAGTCACCGCCTACCATTCTGAAAAGGTCCCGTTTATTCCCACTCTTTGCTTCCTGTCTGCTAACCAACTCTCCACCCACACCAATACCTTACCCCCAATACCGTGTGCTTTAAGTTTGCACACTAATCTCCTGTGTGGGACCTTGTCAAAAGCCTTCTGAAAATCCAAATATACCACATCCACTGGTTCTCCCCTATCCACTCTACTAGTTACATCCTCAAAAAATTCTATG
The DNA here is from genome assembly GCF_030028105.1 of Mobula birostris. NCBI lineage: Eukaryota > Metazoa > Chordata > Chondrichthyes > Myliobatiformes > Myliobatidae > Mobula > Mobula birostris. The sequence goes on from NC_092372.1 coordinate 184,093,070, forward strand.
AGATTCGTCAGACATGATTTTCCTTTCACAAATCCATGCTGACTTTGTCCGATCATTTCACCGCTTTCCAAATGTGCTGTTATCACATCCTTGATAACTGACTCCAGCAGTTTCCCCACCACCGACGTTAGGCTAACCGGTCTATAATTCCCCGGTTTCTCTCTCCCTCCTTTTTTAAAAAGTGGAGTTACATTAGCCACCCTTCGAGCCACACTGCCCAACAATCGCCCAATTTAATGCTAGACTAATCCAGGAAACAATTTACAATGACCAATTCACCTACCAACTGGTATATCTTTGGACACTGGGAGGAAACCAGAGCACCCGGAGGAAACCAATGCTTCACGGGGATAACATACAGGCAGTGGTGGGAATCCAACCCGGGTCGCCTGTACTGTAAAGCGTTGTGCTAGCCACCGTGTTGCCGTGCAGCTCCATTTAACCCATTAAAAGAATGAACATCTTAGATTTCTTTCACGCTTTGCTGCTTCCACTTTGAAATATTAGCAAAAAATCCAGTATTTATTGTCTCTAATGTCTCCAAATTAGCAAAAACTCTACTTACCTGGAGCATTAGTGGATGTCCAGCAACATTATGCTTGTCGAGTAAAAAATAACTTAAATGAGATTTATCTGCATTGTTTATCTGTAATTCAACTGATAACCATTTAAACTTACTCATTAGCATATTTTTAAGACTGAATCGTACTGGTTCTCCTAAGCCTTCTATTTCTTTTTCTTATTTTCTTTTGTTTCCTTATTCTTCCTTTCTTTTCTTCTTTACTGACATTTTCCTCTTTCGCTTTCTCTCTCCCCTCTTCATGGTGAAAGATGATTTGCTTCTCCTCAATTTCTCCGGTGCCTGGATCCATGGCCTGTACTCTGCCTAGCCAGGTGATGTTTGACAGAATCAGTAGGTAAGTTGTTTAGATTGTTGTGTATTTCTCACAACTTGCAATTGGCTTCCATGTGCCCCTGTCACAGAGAATTTTGTAACCAGATGCTTATCTGCTAGATTGCAGAGGTCACAATTCACAAACTGTTGATATCAGCTACTGCATTTAATCAGAGGAACCAACAGAATATTATTACACATTACAAGGTGACTTGTATCAAAAAGTAGGGAAGTTAAGCCTCAGTTATATAGAGGATTATTTAGAAAGCAAACTTTACTCATGGGTGCTGCAAGCACCTGTTGTAACTTGCAATTTGAATTGTTCTGGAATCTATCAGAAAATACTAGAATGAGTTCCACAGATCTCTCCTAATACTGCCAGGTCTTGTTGGGTAATCTATTTCCATCGATTACACTGCCACGGCTGTCAAAAAGACATAATTCATGCTTGGTTAACTAAACGTCTGCTCAACACTGTCGATTCTGAGGTTTACAGCCAATTATATTGAATCAGTAATTGCTGTAATCATTTTATTGGTGATTGCATCTTAACACACAGATAAATATCTTGTCTCTGAAATGAATCACACACATGCAGTTATGACATGTCCTTGAACTTCCAGGAGAGCAATTAGTGGCTCCATGAGTAATAGAATGTGAGGAGAGGGTTCAGGGGACTGAGGGGAAACTCAGTAACGGAAGAGAAGATCCACCAACTTTAACAATGATGAGAAGGAAAAACGAACTTCCCTACTGAGGTCCATCAGGTCAGCTGTGACAGGTTTTGCTGGACAATCAAGCACTCTGAAACTGTCGTCCCTGATAATAAAATAACTAAGGTGACTGAGCCCAGAACACTTGCACTCTTACAGCTCAGTTTTATTTTTATTGTGCTTGAGCTCAAGGAGAACAGCATGGGCCCTCGTTATCCACATTCAGTTTCTGGTCTGAAGTTTGAACACAAAGCTGCTGTTTTGTACAGAATTCGCTTATTAGTTGTATATATTGTCTATTTGGTAAATACCGTATATGTTTGAATTCTTTACTTGCAGGGTCAATTGCATTTACAATAGAGGTGTTAAAAGTTAATTGAAACTTGAAGTTGATAATGGAAGATATTATGAAGTTAGTAAAGCTCTTAGTTGTTGGGCGTATTTCACATCCTTCCATTATTCCTATTTCGTCTGTCTCCGGTACTCCCTATTGTGTAAAGGGATGCTATGTTTTAGGAAACCCTTCCTAGAAAAGTCTCTCTACAGAGGCCTCACTTGCCTGGTTTGAGTCCACACTGCCACAGTCGCCCCAGCCTGTCTCGTCTGTAGTAAGCAGAGGTGTCTTCGGTGGTCTCACTTCAGAGGTGTTGCTTGACCACAGCTGCCCCAGGCTAATTTTGCCTGGACATCATCTTTAGCCCTTGGCTTACTGCAACTTCCACACTCTCTCCTCTTTGTCCTGTAAAGGACAACATAAATAGCACAGAGTCTATGAAACTCTGTGACAGTTTCATCAGAAACAGTTGGCTGTTGATAGCAGGGACAAATGTGCAAAACACCTAGCTGGTAATGGCACAAGTACCACCACTCTTAGACAACAGAAAGTCTAGTGCTAGTTGATTTTGAAGGGCCATGGTGTGGATTGCCAGCATTTTGGCAGGAATGTCATTGATAGCCTGACACACGTACTGTAATGCTAAGGCTGTGTTAGTAGCCAGTTTCTCCAGCAGTGCTACGGCCATCATTTAATGCCTTCATGAACCAGTTCTGGCAGGTTCCCAGAACAGGAACACCACAATCCAGAAACACTCAGTCTCCAAAGTCCTTCGATGTCAACCCCACACAGTAGGAGGTAGAGGGAGACAAAGCAGCTGGTACACATTTGGTACTGTGTAGGTCAGGTAACTATGTGGCTTTGGTTCAGCCAAAGATCCCATTTCAGAAGGGGGTAGCCCTGGCGGCCAATGATAGGCCTCGTGGCCACATACTCAGTAGGTACTGTTACCAGGATCCAGAGAGTCACCGGTAGAATAGACATTGTATGTACTGTTACCCAAGTTTAGTCCTGTTCCTTGATAGACAGTAACATATGTTGTCCTATTCCAATGAAGCAGCTTTGGAACAGGGAGCGTTATGCAATTGCTGTAGGTCATTTGAAACTGTCCCCCATAACCGTTGCAGTGATAAGAGCCATTCCTATGGGCAGTGCAGTCCCATGCTTCCTTATGGTTCTAGTTTTGTTATCAAAGTGAAATGTAGAATCAAACTCACTATGATTCAGGGTATAGGTTTGGCAACCCACCTTCTGAATGTACGGACGCTCACTTGGGCACATCCAACTGTCACGGTCTGGTCCGTGAAGTCCATATTCTGGTTCATGGTCCAGTCCATGGATTCCGTATTCCGGTTGTTTCTGTTTTCCCTTGTTCTGTTCGGCACCTTAATTGAGGCAGCTGATCCTCATTTCAGGCTTGCAACATAAATAGCTCAGGGGTCCAGCTATTCCTTTGCTGAACCATTCCTGTTAGAATCCCACACCAAGAAGCTCAGCATCAGAAACCCATACCAAGGAGCTCATTACCAGAACCATGTGACCTCAGCCAGTGTGGTAAGTCTGGACCATTATTGGAGCTACTGAGAATCGTGGGCTCTAGGTTGCCTCTGTGTCCTGCGTCCGGGGCTGAGTCCCGGCTCTGTGTCCTGCGTCCGGGGCTGAGTCCCGGCTCTGTGTCCTGCGTCCGGGGCTGAGGCCCGTCCCGGCTCTGTGTCCTGCGTCCGGGGCTGAGGCCCGGCTCTGTGTCCTGCGTCCAGGGCTGAGTCCAAGTCGAGTCAAGCCCGAGTTCCAAGTCCCTGCCAAGACCCAAGTTCTCAGTCAAGTTCAAGTTCCAAGTCCTAGTCCAGGTTTTCTGGTTGGTTATTCTACGTTCACGTCCCAGGTTGAGATTTTGTCCTCGCTTCTTGGCTTCCCTAATATTCTTAATAAACATAGTCCTGTTCATACTGCTTCAGTGTCTGTGTCTTGCATTTGCGTCCGCTTCCAATGCCCCCTTGTAGCACCAGCAACTTGACTGGTAACGCAACATATATAACAAAGGTGAGAAAAAGTGTTAATAGCATTAGTGTTGTGAGATGCCTCTGCACTTGGGTGGAAGTAGGTGTCCAGATTACCTAAAGCTTCTAATGCATAGTGGTTACTTAAGGTGACAAAAAAAAAAAAAAAAAGAGTCCAGCCCATCAGTCATTATCAACATTCTCCTGGCCATCGATTAGCTGGTCCGGTGGCACCACTGACTTAATGTACGAGGCATGCATCCCATGTTCCTTGGAGCTTCACACCGGTATATGTTGTCAGAAACACTTGGAGTAGACGTTCCTAGTGGGACTCGAGGCAGTTCTTTCATTGGTAGATTCTCACTAGTACCCATTCTCCCAGCTAGTAGATGTGGCACTCCTGTTAATAGAAATCTTTAAAAGTTTATATTTGTGCTATACAATAATGTAACATGGTCCTGCTCATAATATTTCATAAAGAGAGGGATGACTAGCAAGCACATGGGACTTACCACAATTGTTTCCACTGATAGGTGAGACTAGAACTAGGGGGCATAGCCTCAAGATTTGAGGGAGTAGATTTAGGATGGAGATGAGGAGGAACTGCTTTTCCCAGAGAGTGGTGAATCTGTGGAATTCTCTGCCCAGTGAAGCAGTGGAGGCTACCTCAGTAAATATATTTAAGACAAGGTTGGATAAATTTTTGCATGGTAGGGGAATTAGAGGTTCTGTGGAAGAGACAGGTAGGTGGAGATGAGGCCAAGGCCAGATCAGCCATGACCTTATGGAAAGTCGGAGCAGGCTCGACGGGCCTGGTGGCCTACTCTTGCTCCTATTTTTTTATGTTCTTATTTAGCTAACCTGCATTTCAGCTTCCCTGTAAGTTTGAGGTGGAAAGGGCAGCTGAAATGATGTTTACACTTCAAGACTTTTGTCAACACTTGTATAACTTTACCCATAAATTGAGGACCGTTAGTACTTGCGAATTTCTCAGGGATCTCAAACCTAGGAATAAATTCTCATAATAATCATAAACTATACATTTAGTACCTGCATAAAGTCCATTTGGAGATGTACAAATAACCTGCTCGGCGAGTGCCCAGTAGCAGCAGATACCAGCAGTGTCTTTCGGGATTATGTCTCTGGAAGATCATACCGCTGCTGCTACTTCTCTTGCTATGGATGAGAACTTCTCATTTTCGATTATATCCATCATCCTTTATAGTCTAGCATATAGTGTGTTTTAGTCCATGAAGTCAGGTTCAACCTCTGACACATTTGTACTAATGCATCAAAAGAATTTGCCAAGTATTGGCAGTCTGATCACACTGGCGTGTTACGTGGCAACTAAGATCCGTCGTTGCTGCCTTATCAAAGCAGTCAGCTTGTTTCATCCAGTTATTTCATCTTTCCCGTTAGTATAAGCTGCATAGTTTATAACAGTAATTGCAGTAAGTGATTGAAAAGCAGGAAGAGGTTCATAGTAAGTTCACCATGTTTTATTGGAGTTCTGAAGAGGTGAGAAGCCCATACAGTTTCCATAATTGTCCATTGTCACGTGCCGCTCCTAAGGCATAACAAGAATCGGTCTGGCTGCTAGGATGCAGGCTTTTATTAAGGCATAAAGGTTCAGCTCCTTGAGCAAAGCAGGCAGGAGGATAGCTCAGCTGTTACATAATGTGCACACACTGCATGTCCACTAAAACTTTCCATTTATTTTTTCACTATCAGATCAGGAGGAAAAGCTAGGTTTACAACTGGTGACATTTTACAACTTGCAGAATTAAGTACAGTTTTGGGGCAGATTATTTAAAATAAACTGTGTGGTCTATGGTGCTGGTGGTGGCAGACACGGAAACTATTATCGACGTTGCCTTGTCCCAAAGGCAACGCAGAGCCCAGCAGCCAGGCTGTCCACAAACAAAAAATAGACCCCTTGCCAAAATCCCCATGTTTACCTCTGACGTGTCCACTGTCCCAGTACCATGTTTGCTAGATCAAAGAACTGTAAAATCCATACATTAGGAATAGTGTTATCTGAACAAGTTGAGAGTACCTCCAGTTGAACTGTCTTTTTGTGTGTTTCCCCCTAGCTGTCAGTCTGTGGTTTTGTATTGCCATGTGCTCCTGTCCCCGCTCCTGCTCTACTCCAGCCCCTGTATTACCGATAGTCCGTGTCTCCTCTGTTTCTCATTGTTACCTGTATTGCTGCCACCTGTGTCTCATTGTGCTCCACCAATCACCTGCCTCTCTGTTTATTGCTCAGTGTATTTCAGTGCTGTGTTTTCACCTGTTTGTTGCCAGATTGTGCCAGTGAATTTTCCTGAGCCTTTCCAGCATTGTATCAGTACTCTGTCTGTCTGAATATCGACTCTGCCTGTTTCCCGATTCTGGTTTTTGGATTTCTCTGGATGTTTTGATCTCTGCCTGAACTTTGACGCTGACTTTGTTTGCACCTCAGAATTTGTTACTCAATTAATATCACTGTGTGCACGGTACTGGGTCTGCGATTGGATCCCTGCTCCAGCGCCCTGACCCAAGTACACTGTTCAAAACTAAAATCACCAGTTACAAATGAGTCACGTGTGTAAAGCAGGTAATGTTAAAACATGAGGCTTACAGTGAAATATTAAACAGCCTAAATTAATTTGGTAATGGCCAACCAAAATTTGATCATTTCATTCAGTATAAAACAAAGCTATAAGTTAAAATAACATTCCAAGTGTGTGGGACAGCTATCACAACACCTGCTCCCTCACCTCTATTCAGCGCCCCAAACATTCCCCGCCAGGTGAGGCAACACTTCACCTACAAATCTGCTGGGGTTCTCTATTGTACCCAATACAGCCTCCCCTACATTGGTAAGACACGTCATAAACTGGGGGACTGTTCCATCCACCACAAGCAGGACTTCCCGGTGGCTAAACATTTTAATTCCAGTTCCCAATTCCTGTTCCGATATGTTAATCCATGGCCTCTCTTGTGCCAAGATGAGGCCACCCTCAGGGTGGAGGAGGAACACCTTTTATTCTGTCTGGTTACTCTCCAACCTGATGGCATGAATATCAATTTCTCCTTCTGGTGAACAAATTCTGCCCCCACCTTCCTCTATTTCCCACTTTGACCTTTCACTTCTCACCTGTATATTACTTCCCCCTGGTTCCCCTCCTCCTTCCCTTTCTCCTATTGTCCATTCTCTTCTCCTATCAGGTTATTTCTTCTCCAGCCCTTGACCTTTCCCACCTACCTGGCTTCACCTAACACCTTCCAGCTGACCTCTTACCCCTCCCCCCACTTTTTTATTCTGATATCTTCCTCCTTCCTTCTCAGTCCTGAAAAAGGGTCTCAGCTCAAAACCTCAGCAGTTTACTCTTTTCCATAGATGCTGCCTGACCTACAGAGTTCCTCTAGCATTTTGTATGTCTTTCTTTAAAACAATGTGTAATATTGTCCAGAGACTATAGTGGAGCAGCTGGGACGTCTCTTCTAAGTATTGTCCACATTCCCTTGACAGCTTTAATCCTTCGATGTTGTATTTACTTTCAGCAATATTGTAAAATACTCAAAATTTTACTCAACCTGTTGGAGCCTGGACTTCCTGTCAGATCACCACCAGGAGGTAAGAGTGGGCTCCCTCATCTCTGCCCCTCTGACCCTCAACACAGGTGTGTCCTAAGCCCCCTCCTTTACTCTCTGTATACTCATGACTGTGTCGCCACCCACAGCTCCAATCTGCTAATGATGAGGCAGCCTACAGAGAAGAAGTCATCACCCCGACCAGTGGTGTCAAGGAAACAACCTCTCCCTCAATGTCGCAAAAACAAAAGAGCTGGTTGTGGACTACAGGAGGAATGGAGACCGGCTAACCCCTATATCAATGGGGCTGAGAGGGTGAACAGTTTAAGCTCCTTGGCATACTCATCACCGAGGATTTCGCATGGTCTGTATATACCAGCTGTGTGGTGAAAAAGACACAACAGTGCCTCTTCCCCCACAGACGGTTGAAGAAGTTTGGTATGGACCCCCAAATCCTAAGAACTTTCTATAGGGGCACAATTGAGAGCATCCTGACTGGCTGCATCACTGCCTGGCATGGAAACTGTACTTCCCTCAATCGCAGGACTCTGCAGAGAGTGGTGCAGACAGCCCAGCGCATCTGTAGATCTCGTGACCAGCATCTCACTCTTTCAATATATATTATTTCTGTTTTTACATGATTTTTTATTTATTCGTTATATGTGTACTATAATTGATTTACATATTTATTTATTTATTTTTCTCTTCTTCTATATTAGGTATTGCATTGAACTGTTGCTGCTAAGTTAACAAATTTCACGACACATGCCGGTGATAATAAACCTGATTCTGATTCTGATCTGGCTTGCCTACACACTGCCGCAGTCACCCCAGCCTATCTCATCTGCAGTAAGCAGAAGTGTCTCCAGTGGTCTCTCTTCAAAGGTCTCACTTGACCACAACTGCCCCAGGCTATGCTTACCTGGAAGATGTACTTAACCCTTGCTTCACCACAACTTCCACAGACTCCTTTAAACCCCACCCTCCTCCCTCCAATCCCAACACTCAAATGACTCACTCAACTTTCTTCTTAAAACTGTGACATTAGACATGATACCCAGATTTAAAACAATTCGCTGCTCACCTCTTCAAAGGGCAGGGTTGTGAATGATGCATGAAAAAAGTAGACATAAAGTAAATGACAGCATGATTTTAACTACTCAATCCATTATTCCTCTTCATAGTTACCATCCTAATCTGGACTATTTATTTGCTTTTGTAGCATACAGTGATATTTAAATCTTGCATTGTGCTGCTGCAAAACATCAAATTTTACAACATACAGTATATCAATGATAATAAACCTGATTTTGATTCTGAATTCTGCTTCTGACCTCAACCCAGTTTCCTCATGAGAGGTATATTGTTAACAGCCAGCAATGTGGATTGTCATGACGAAAGGCAAATTGAAATTCAGGCAGAAGATTGAGAGGACTACTGGAGAAATACTCGGTGTCAAAAAATGGCTGCTTGCATCTTTTCTCAGAGGTTTTGCTGACCTCCCATCAAGTAGAGTGAGATAATGCACACAGAAATTCAGAATCTATATTGTATCTTTTAATTCTTTCATTTACTGTGCAGATCTTTGCATGTTCTTCCTATTAAAGATATCTTGCTCAAATGTTTATTAAGGGATAATTGTACTTTCTTAACCTTCTCTTTCCTCCTTTTTTCACAGAAGCTATACGTAGATGGAATATACTGCTTTGGAAAACTGTCTGACCAAAATTCAAGAAACTTGAAGGACTTAAGAAATCACAATGCACTCAGTGGCCACTTTTTTTGGTGCACCTACTCATTAATGCAAATATTTGATCAGCCAATCATGTGGCAGCAACTCAATGCATAAAAGCATGCAGACATGGTCAAGAGGTTCAGTTGTTGTTCAGACCAAACATCAGAATGGGAAAGAAATGGGATCTAAATGACTTTGACTGTGAAATGATTGCTGGTGCCAGATGAGGTAGTTTGAGTAGCTCAATCTTCTGGGATTTTCAGGCACAACACTCTCTGGAGTTTATAAATAATGGTATGAAAAAAGCCAAGCATCCAGTGAGTGGCAGTTCTGTGAGCAAAGATGCCTTGTCGAACGAGAGCAGTCAGGGAAAATGGTCAGATTGGTTCAAACTGGCAGGAAGGCTACAGTAAGACGACTAACAGTGGTGTGCAGAACGCGTTGAACCTTGAAGTGGGAGGACTACAGCAGAAGAAGACCACACCGGATTCCTCACCTGTACCTGAAAAAGTGGCCACTGAGTAAAGATTCTGCATGGATGTGGCGAAGTCAAACCCAGCAGCACATTATTCTTCATCCGATGTGTACACAATGGTACAGCGTATTGTCCCAGACATTTGACAGGTATTCACCACAGCCACTTGCACAGTTCATTCAAATTCTCACCTACCTTGCATCAGTTCATCACTTACCAATCTCAGGTTTGAAGAACCACCCAATATAAGTATAATGTGCCAATTGCTGATTAATATCTACAATAATGTGAGATGTAAAGCATTTTCAATGTATTATGTGATTCTATCAAACAAGACTGATTTAAATCAGTGATTCCCAACTGATTTTATGTCCTAAGGGGGCATTAGGGGAAATAGAAGTCATCAGGGGGTGTTCAAGATTCCTGAGGGGGGGAGGGATGGTAAGCAGCACCCTAACTTGAGGCATGAGACCTGACTGACCATTAGTACAGCAGGCACTTTCAAAAAAAAGGATTGAGGCACTGGAACACAGGAAGAACTATAGTTCTGCAGGCAGTGAGCATACATCATTACAATGCGCCTGAAACTCAGCTATCTCATCCATCCCTAGCAGCCAAACAGACATTTCTGGGGATGCTTAGATTAGCGATCAGACTGCCCAACAGTTCTCCTTGGCTCGTGACATGGAATGAGTTCATGCAATTTAACAATTGGTAAGTCAAGTACACCCTGTCAACTTTCTCTACAGACTGACAGAAAACAGGTTCCATAATGATACAGTGCTGGCCGAAACCAAATGGTGAAATAAAGCCAATCAATGAACTTGCTGAGCCCAAGAATTCCTTGTGAGGTGTTCAAAGAGACTCTCTTTTGTAAAAAGTTAAAAACAAATATCAATGGAGAATCAATCTACAATGAGCTCAAAATGTGTATTCAGGATTAAAGTATTCTGAATAGGAACATGATTTCTTGTGTAACAGATGGAGTAGCGTATATGACAGATCACCACACTGGTTGCATGGCATTTATGAAAAGAGAAATTCCAAGTCTATTTACAATCCATTGTGTAATTCATCATCAATATCTCACAGCTAAAAACCTCAGCCAGCAACATTTTCAAGCATGACTCTTGTAATATATGTTATCAACAAAATTAAAGATCCTCCATTAAATAACAGAATATTTCACCAGTTATTCTAAGGTAACAATGAAGAGCTTGAATGCTTGCTTCTTCACACTGAAGTGCATTGGCTGTCAAAAGGCTGCTGCTTGAAACGTTTCTTTGATCTTTTTGACACTGTGGTTGAATTTTTGCTCAAAATCGACAAGAGCTTGGGAAACTTCTATGTGCAGATGTGGCATAACTAGCTGATCTGTATGACAAAATGAACATTCTAAATATGAAGCTGCTGCGTGAGAATTTCAACTTAATCCAAGCAAAAAGTGCAGCGTCCACATTTATTGGAAAATTGGAAATATACAAGCAAAACATTGGGAGAAGAATGTTCTCTCAGTTTCTCTGCACGGAGAGTATGCCACTCTCTGTCACAGACAGTGATTTGCAAGAGTACTGCTTAGAACTACAGTCACTGAAGAAGGATTTTCAGATTTGATTCAAGAATTTGAACGGTTTGGAAATTCCAGACTGGATATTTAACCCATTTCTTTGCAAGGTAGAAGAACAGGAAGTGAGCTTGTAAGAAGAAATTATTGAAATTCAGAATGATGAAGAAGCAAAAATGCTTTTCAAAAATGTTGACTTTTGTGGTACACAGCTACACTGTCATACAAAATTTCATGGTCTTTGGAGAGGAGCCAAACTGTTCTTCATCGCATTTCCATCCACCTACCTTGCTGAAAGAGGCTTCAGTGCAGTGAACCACATACTCACAAAAAGCAGAAACCGCTTAGACATCGTTATGCATTAGGACTTAACACTTTTGCTAAAATCCATCAAGCTCCAGGATCACATTGACATCAAAGCTGCTGTACAGCGCACAGGTAATGTATAAGCTAGGTTTAAGGACAAAATAAAATTAAAGCAGAATCAGTTTTCTCATGTTAGCATATGGTAGACATGTTTTTACACTATGGAAAGTATATTTTGCCTAAGGGGGGCATTGGCAAGTCTAAAAGTGCTTTAGGGGACTGTTGGGCTAAAAAAAGTTGGGAAGCTCTGACTTAAATGTTTCACTTTAGCTACTAATGAAAAAGGAGCTTACAGCTTGAAATTTGACGCATATCTTAATGATACTTTTTTGGGGAAAAGAACAAGATAGCTATATAAGAAGCATGTCACCGTGATGAACTTGGCCTCACTTTTTACAGGATATTTCTTTTGTCCCATCCATCCCTACCCACCCTCTCTCTGTCTTACAACTAATTAGTTTTCTCCCTTTGCCAATTCTTGTCCTGTAGTGCTTACTCTGATTCTCTTTCCACAGACATTGCCTGATCTGCTGAGTGTTTATTTTATGTTTATTTCAGATTTGCAGCAGCTGATTTTTTTTTTTAATTTTGAGTTATTAAGTCTTTCAATATATTGTACAATTCTTAAATAGGACATTGAATCCCTGATAGCTTTGCTGGATATGAAATATCATACATTTATAATGCATCATAGATATTCAATCTACGATCAGACTCCATTCCAAGATAATGTTTACTGGAATATTTGTTGCAACTATGTTTGAATATCACAACACCTTGCTTTTTGGAGACTGCAATTTCAGACTATTCTTTTTCCTTTCAATATACATCTCCTGCCAGACCTCTTCAACATTTTAGTGATGGCTTTTCTACCTATCTATTTCTGAACCAATTATTGTTTTTATTTATTTTTATTTATTTATCAAGGTACAGCATGGAATAGGTCCTTCTGGACTGCCAGTAATCCCGGAATTAATCCTAGCCTAATCATGGGGCAGTTTACAATGACCAATTAACCTACAATCGGTTCATCTTTGGACAGTGAGAGTAATCAGAAGCACCTGGAGGAAACCCATGTGGTCATAGGGAGAAAATCCAAACACCTACAGACAGAGGTGGGAATGGAACCTGTGTCACTGCTTTGTAAAGCGTTGCGCAAACCACTATGTTATTGTGCCACCCTGAACAGTAATGGTGCTCTACAGTTGTCATCTCTACAAATGTCATGGAAGCTCACTAACACCTCCTCTGGGCTGCAGTAATATTTATAGAAAGTTCCAGAAGAGGTCAGTGGAAATCCCTTGTTGCCTTACATACATATGCCTCCAAACTCTTTCAATGAACCTCATCAGAGTTGAAGAACTCGTTCAAAATTCAAAGTTCAAAGTAAATTTATTATCAAAGTACGTATATGTCACCAAATAAAAGGCATCTGTTAGTCTTGCGAGACCATGGATCTGCATCTGGAAAGCCTTTACTCTCCAGGGTGCAGGCCTGGGCAAGGTTGTATGGAAGACCAGTAGTTGCCCATGCTGCAAGTCTCCCCTCTCCACAACACCGATGTTGTCCAAGGGAAGGGCAAGGGCCGATACAGCTTGGCACCGGTGTCGTCGCAGAGCACTATGTGGTTAAGTGCTTTGCTCAAGGACACAACACGTCGCCTTGGCTGGAGCTCGAACTCACAACCTTCAGGTCACTAGTCGAATACCTTAACCACTTGGCCACGTGCCCACACGTCACCAAATACATGGTGCCAAATAAATGCTCATTTCTTGTGGGCATTCTCGATAAAGCTATAGAATGATAACCATACCAGAATCAATGAAAGACCACCCAACTAGAGCATTCAGTCAGAGGGCAGAAGACAACAAACTGTGCAAATACAAAAAGAAGAAATGATAATAAATAATCAATAAACAGTAAATATCGAGAACATGGGATGAAGAGTTCTTGAAAGTGAATCCATTTCTTGTGGTAAACATGAGGAAATCTGCAGATGCTGGATATTCAAGCAACACACAAAAAATGCTGGTGGAACGCAGCAGGCCAGGCAGCATCCATAGGTAGAAGCATAGTCAATGTCTCAGGACGAGACCCTTTGTCAGGACTAACTGAAAGAAGAGATAGTAAGGGATTTGAAACAGTTCCCCTCTACCACCACTCTGCTCCGTCTAGCGGAATTAGTCTTTACTCTCAATAATTTCTCCTTTGGCACCTCCCACTTCCTCCAAACTAAAGGTGTAGCCATGGGCACCCATATGGGTTCCAGCTATGCCTGCCTTCTTGTTGGCCTTGTGGAACAATCTATGTTCCAAGCCTATACTTGTATCTGTCCCCCCACTTTTCCTTCACTACATCGACGACTGCATTGGCGCTGCTTCCTGCACGCATGCTGAGCTCCTTGACTTTATTAACTTTGCCTCCAACTTTCACCCTACCCTCAAATTTACCTGTTCCATTTCCGACACCTCCCTCCCCTTTCTTGATCATTCTGCCTCTGTCTCTGGAGACAGCTTATCTACTGATGTCTACTATAAGCCTACGGACTCTCACAGCTACCTAGACTATTCTTCTTCCCACCCTGTCTCCTGGAAAACTGCCATCCCCCTTCTTGCAATTCCTCCGACTCCACCACATCTGCTCTCAGGATGAGGCTTTTCATTCTAGGATGAGAGAGATGTCTTCCTTTTTTAAAGAAAGGGGCTTCCCTTCCTCCACCATCAACTCTGCTCTCAAACGCACCTCTCCCATTTCACGCACAGCTGCTCTCACTCCATCCTCCCGCCACCCCACTAGGAATAGGTTTCCCCTTGTCCTCACCTACCACCCCACCAGCCTCCGGGTCCAAGATATAATTCTCCGTAACCTCCGCCACTTCCAACGGGACCCCATCACTAAGTACATCTTTCCCTCACCCCCTTCTGCTTTCCACAAGGTTCGCTCCCTACACGACTCCCTTGTCCATTCATTCCGCCCCCCCCCATCCCTTCCCACAGACCTCCCTCCCAGCACTTATCCTTGTAAGCGGAACAAGTGCTACACATGCCCTTACACTTCCTCCCTCACCACCGTTCAGGGCCCCAGACAGTCCTTCCAGGTGAGGCGACACTTCACCTGTGAGTCGGCTGGTGTGATATACTGCGTCCAGTTCTCCCGATGTGGCCTTCTATATATTGGCAAGACCCAACGTAGACTGGGAGGTCATTTCACTGAACACCTACACTCTGTCCGCCAGACAAAGCAGGATCTCCCAGTGGCCACACATTTTAATTCCATGTCCCATTCCCATTCTGATATGTCTATCCACAGCCTCCTGTACTGTCAAGATGAAGCCACACTCAGGATGGAGGAACAACACCTTATATTCCATCTGGGTAGCCTCCAACCTGATGGCATGAACATTGACTTCTCTAACTTCTGTTAATGCCCCTCCTCCTGTTCTTACCCAATCCCTTATTTATTTGTTTGTTTGTTTGTTTGTTTATTTATTTATTTTCTCTTTTTTTTCTCTCTCTCTCTCTGTCCCTCTCACAATTACTCCTTGCCTGCTCTCCATCTTCCTCTGGCACTCCTCTCCTCCTTTCTTTCTCCCTAGGCCTCCCGTCCCATGATCCTCTCCCTTCTCCAGCCTTGTATCCCTTTTGAAAAATCAACTTTCCAGCTCCTGGCTCTATACCCCCCACTCCTGTCTTCTCCTATCATTTCGGATCTCCCCCTCCCCCTCCCACTTTCAAATTTCTTACTATCTTTTCTTTCAGTTAGTCCTGACGAAGGGTCTTGGCCTGAAACGTCGACTGTGCTTCTTCCAATGGATGCTGCCTGGCCTGCTGCCTTCCATTTCTTGTGGGATCATTTCAATAATGGACCAAATGAAGTTGAGTGAATTTATCCCCTTTAGTTCAAGAGCCTGATGGTTGAGGGGTAATAACTATTCCTGAACCCAGTGGTGTAAGTCCTGAGGCTCCTGTACCTTCTTCCTGACAGCAGCAGTGAGATGACAGCATGTCCTAGGTGGTGGGGATCCCTGATGAAGGATGCTGCTTTCCTGCGACTGCGTTTCATGTAGATGTGCTCAATGGTTGGAAAGGTTTTACCTGTGATGGACTGGGCTGTATCCATTGCTTTTGATAGGATTTTCTGTTCAAGGGCATTAGTGTTTCTATACCAGGCTGTGATGCAGCCAGTTAATCTACTTTCCACTATGCCTCTATAGAAGTTTGTGGAAGTTTTAGATGTCATGCTGAATCTCCACAAACTCCTAAGGAAGTCGAGGCACCACTGTGCCTTCTTCATAATTGCTTTTGCGTGCTTGACCCAGGACAGGTCCTTCAAAATAATAACACCTAAGAATTTAAAATTGCTAACGCTCTCTACCTCTGATCTTCCAATGAGGACTGGCTCATGAACCTCTGGTTTCCTTCTCCTGAAGTCTATAGTTAGCTCTTTGGTCATGCTAACACTGAGGAAGAGGTTGTTGTTATGACACTACTTCGCCAGGTTTTCATTCTCCCTCCTATTGCTCTGGTAGGCAAATTGGAGCAGATCTCAGGCAGGAGTTGATACATTTCATCACCATCCTCTCAAAACAGTTCATCTCTGTAGATGTAAGTGCTACTGGGCAATAGTCACTGAGACAGGTCACCACATTCTTGCTGGGCACCAGTATAATTAATGTCTGCTTGAAGCAGGTGGGTACCACACACTGCCCAAGCGAAAGATTAAAGATCTCACACACACCACACATACAGAACCCTTTCATCTTCTACACCACTTCTATAATAATCTCTGCTTCCTCTACTGTATTGTAGACTTTCCTTGGTACTGTCTACCCACCTCCCTTCCCTGCATCTTTAAGCCTGCTTTATATTTAATTTTTCACAGTCCCATTGAAAGTTCATTGGCCTGCTTGTTTTTTCACATCCTCTTATAGCTATCATTTGTGGAAGAGGATTATCTTGGACTAGAAACATAATTGAACCAATTACATAAATTCGGTGGCCAGAAAAGCAGGTTGGAAGCTGACTCACCCCAGCTCTCCAGAATCTTTACATCAACTGGGATATTCGTACATTCAGTCTCAGATGTAGGAGAATGCTGAAGAAGAGAAAGACACCCTACTTTAAGTTCTGTTATAATCATAATTCGACATATTTATATCTTTTTAAGCACTTCTTGGCAAAACTATTAACTACTTTCTTTTGCCATGGTTTTCAGCTGTTAAAAGGAACAGTTAACCTACTGTGTTAGGTCTCTTTCTGTGCATTGCCTTTCAATGTGCAATGCCTTTCTGGGGGAAGTATGACCTGTTCAAAAAGGACAGGTTACACCTGAACCCGAAGGGGACCAATATCCTGGCGGGAAAGCTTAATGGGACTGTTAGGGAGGGTTTAAACTAATTTGGCAGTGGGATGGGAACCAGAATGATAGAGCGGAGGAAGGGAAAAACAGAAATAAATCTAAGATAGTGAGCAGTAAAGATGTCAGGAAAGACAGGCAGGTGATGGGGCAAATTTGTAGCCATTGGGATGAGTTGCAGTGCAATAAAGTTGCAGTGAAATCAAATCAAGAAGTACCAAATACTGGTCTTAAGGTGTTGTACTTAAATGCACGCAGCATAAGGAATAAGGTGGATGATCTTGTTGTACAGCTACAGATTGGCAGGTATGGTATTGTGGCCATCACTGAGACCTGGCTAAAGGATGCATGTCTCTGGGAGCTGAACGTCCAAGGGTACACGGTGTATCAAAAGGATAAGAAGGTAGGCAGAGGGGGAGGCGTGGCTTTATTGGTAAGAAATGATATTAAATCATTAGAAAGAGGTGATATAGGATCGGAAGGTGCAGAATCTTTATGGGTTGAGCTAAGAAATCGCAGGGGTAAAAGGACCCTGATGGCAGTTATTTATAGGCCTCCTAACAGCTGCAGGGATGTGGACTACAAATTACAACAGGAAATAGAAAAGGCTTGTCAGAAGGACAGTGTTATGATAATTGTGGGGGATTTTAACATGCGAGTAGATTGGGAAAATCAGGTCAGCACTGGATCTCAAGAGAGAATTTGTAGAATGTCTGCGAGATGGCTTTTTAGAACAGCTTGTTGTTGAGCTCACTAGGGGATCGGCTGTACTGGATTGGGTATTGTGTAATGAACCGGAGGTGATTAGAGAGATTGAGGTGAAGGAACCCTTAGGAGACAGTGATCATAACATGATTGAGTTCACTGTGAAATTAGAAAAAGAGAAGCCGAAATCTGATGTGTCGGTATTTCAGTGGAGTAAAGGAAATTACAGTGGCATGAGAGAGGAACTGGCCAAAGTTGACTGGAAAGGGACACTGGCGGGAGAGACAGCAGAGCAGCAGTGGCTGGAGTTTATGCGAGAAATGAGGAATGTGCAAGATAGGTATATTCCAAAAAAGAAGAAATTTTCGAGTGGAAAAAGGATGCAACCATGGTTGACAAGAGAAGTCAAAGCCAAAGTTAAAGCAAAGGGGAGGGCATACAAGGAAGCAAAAATTAGTGGGAAGACAGAGGATTGGGAAGTTTTTAAAACCTTACAAAAGGAAACCAAGAAGGTCATTAAGAGAGAAAAGATTAACTATGAAAGGAAGCTAGCAAATAATATTAAAGAGGATACTAAAAGCTTTTTCAAGTATATAAAGAGTAAAAGACAGGTGAGAGTAGATATAGGACCAATAGAAAATGATGCTGGAGGAATTGTAATGGGAGATAAGGAGATGGCGGAGGAACTGAACAAGTATTTTGCATCAGTCTTCACTGAGGAATACATCAGCAGTATACTGGACACTCAAGGCTGGCAGGGAAGAGAAGTGTACGCAGTCACAATTATGACAGAGAAAGTACTCAGGAAGCTGAATAGTCTAAAGGCAGATAAATCTCCTAGACCAGATGGAATGCACCCTCGTGTTCTGAAGGAAGTAGCTGTGGAGATTGCGGAGGCATTAGCGATGATCTTTCAAAAGTCGATAGATTCTGGCATGGTTCCGGAGGACTGGAAGATTGCAAATGTCACTCCGCTATTTAAGAAGGGGGCAAGGAAGCAAAAAGGAAATTATAGACCTGTTAGCTTGACATCGGTGGTTGGGAAGTTGTTGGAGTCGATTGTCAAGGATGAGGTTACAGAGTTCCTGGAGGCATATGACAGGATAGGCAGAACTCAGCACGGATTCCTTAAAGGAAAATCCTGCCTGACAAACCTATTACAATTTTTTGAGGAAATTACCAGTAGGTTAGACAAGGGAAGATGCAGTGGATGTTGTATATTTGGATTTCCAGAAGGCCTTTGACAAAGTGCCACACATGAGGCTGCTTAACAAGATAAGAGCCCATGGAATTACAGGAAAGTTACATACGTGGATAGAGCATTGGCTGATTGGCAGGAAACAGAGAGTGGGAATAAAGGGATCCTATTCTGGTTGGCTGCCAGTTACCAGTGGTGTTCCACAGGGATCAGTGTTGGGGCCGCTTCTTTTTATGTTGTACATCAACAATTTGGATTATGGAATAGATGGCTTTGTGGCTAAGTTTGCTGACGATACGAAGATAGGTGGAGGGGCCGGTAGTGCTGAGGAAACGGAGAGTCTGCAGAGAGACTTGGATAGATTGGAAGAATGGGCAAAGAAGTGGCAAATGAAGTACAATGTTGGAAAGTGTATGGTTATGCACTTTGGCAGAAAAAATAAACAGGCAGACTATTATTTAAATGGAGAAAGAATTCAAAGTTCAGAGATGCAACGGGACTTGGGAGTCCTCGTACAGGATACCCTTAAAGTTAACCTCCAGGCTGAGTCAGTAGTGAAGAAGGCGAATGCAATGTTGGCATTCATTTCTAGAGGAATAGAGTATAGGAGCAGGGATGTGATGTTGAGGCTCTATCAGGCGCTGGTGAGACCTCGCTTGGAGTACTGTGGGCAGTTTTGGTCTCTTTATTTAAGAAAGGATGTGCTGAAGTTGGAGAGGGTACAGAGAAGATTCACTAGAATGATTCCGGGAATGAGAGGGTTAACATATGAGGAACGTTTGACCGCTCTTGGTCTATATTCCTTGGAGTTTAGAAGAATGAGGGGAGACCTCATAGAAACATTTCGAATGTTAAAAGACACGGACAGAGTGGATGTGGCAAAGTTGTTTCCCATGATGGGGGAGTCTAGTACAAGAGGGCATGACTTAAGGATTGAAGGGCGTCCTTTCAGAACAGAAATGCAAAGAAATTTTTTTAGTCAGAGGGTGGTGAATCTATGGAATTTGTTGCCACGGGCAGCAGTGGAGGCCAAGTCATTGGGTGTATTTAAGGCAGAGATTGATAGGTATCTGAGTAGCCAGGGCATCAAAGGTTATGGTGAGAAGGCGGGGGAGTGGGACTAAATAGGAGAATGGATCAGCTCATGATAAAATGGCGGAGCAGACTCGATGGGCCTACTTCTGCTCCTTTGTCTTACGGTCTTATGGTCTTATGTTTGATAACTTTTTATGGATTTTGGAACATGAATTCTCCAGTACATTCATCTTTTTTATGGCTACTTCTGAAAGATATCTTCCAAAGCTTTCAAACTGCAGGCCAGAATATCAAAACTTGCATTTTACACCTTTAATTTGTGTTCATCTGTGAGATGTTTGAGTTAGTAGAACTTTTAGTGGTAACCATCACAACAAAGTATTGTTAATCCAACCACCATAAATCAGCTTATGATTCACACACAAGTGGCTTTACTAATAACACGCTCATCACATTGACTTATAATAGCATTAGATTTTATATAATGGTTCTGCATGGTTATATTAAATCACAAGACGCCATGCAAATAACAAAATTGGCTTGTCAGACTTAGAGCCTTATATTTTTGAATATTCAATTCATCTGCCACAGTTTTGCCTGCAAGATATCATCAAACTGAGCCAAGCCAGCAACTTTGATATGCAGCTCCCTATCAATTCATTTAAACAAGAGAGCACAAAAAAATAGGAGCCTAGAGGAGGTCACCTGCCCCTTCAAACTGCCCCACCATGCAGTGTGATAATGACTGATTTGCTTCAAGTTTCAGTTCCTCTAATCTCCCAGTTCCAGTTCCTTATAATCCTCAGTTCCCAGATCTTTAAATGCTCCCCAATAATCTAGCTTCCAGAAATCTCTGAGACAGAGAATTCCAGAAAATCATGATGATTTGTGAGAGAAATTCTCACGCATCTTGGTTTTAAATGACTGTCTCCTCATTCAAGGCCCTCCCACTAGCTGATATATCTCAACGTCTTCCCTGTCAAGCCTCTATAGGATCTTAAATGTTTGAATAAGATCATACTTGTATTGTTATTTTTTTATAGTGCAAAACAGCGCGGAATAGGGCCTTCCAGCCCTTCAAGCCACGCTGCCTAGCAACCCCTATTTAACCCTAGTCTAATCACGGGACAATTTACAAAGACCAATTCACTGGTATGTTTTTGCACTGTGGGAGGAAGTCAGAGCACCCGGAGAAAACCAACACATTCCAGGGGGAGGTCATACAGACTCGTTTCAGGTGAATTGAACTCTGAACTCCGACACCCTGAGCTGTGATAGAGTCATGTTAACTGCTACGTTACTGTGGCTTCGCTCTTAAGAGCAGGAGAGAGTACAGATTCAAATTTGTTGCCCTCTCACTTCCTTCTCATGCCAGGAATTAGCCTGATAAACCTTTTTTGGACTACCTTCAATGCTGGTATGTCCTTTCTCAAATAAGAGGAGTGACTTCAGAAACTTTAGAATTCTATATCCCAGAGAGTTGTTTAGGCTACATCACCAGAGCTATTTAAGATTGAGACAGATTAATTTTTGGACGATAGGAAAGGTGAGGATTATGGGTATTGGGATCGAAACTGCAGTAGAGGCTTAGATTGAGTCAGTCATAAACTTACTGAATGGTGGACCAGATAAGGGAACATATACTTGCTCCAGCTCCAGTTACTTATGGTTTTTGTTATTAATAATGTGATTAGATGCAGTCACAACATAGATTTTTAAGGACTACACACTCCTCACTTCACAAATGAGAATCCTGCTAAATAACCACTCTTCACCTCTCGTTCCTCAGTCAGTCTTTTGGTCAGACCATCAACTTGACCCCACTTCCATGAGCTCAACTCTAGCCAACAGTTCCTTAAGGGGGACTTTATTAAAGACCTTTGAAAGTCTATATTAATAAGATCAACAAATGTTCCCCTATGGACAACGCTACACACTTTTTCAAATATTCTGTGGGTTTCTGCAAACATATTGTATCCAATACAAATCCAAGCCTTCTTTGTCAAGTAATTAACTCTTTAAATGTAAACTCTAATAATTACACAGCAGTTGTTAAGACGATCAAAAATTAAATGCTTTCCATCTTTGCATTTGTGTGTTTTTAGGAATGGTTCCTGAATGCTGAGAACTTTGGAAAAGAATAGTGAGTTTATTTCCAACTTCTTTTAAATCTAAGATGAACACTCTAATAACCAACCATTTATCTCTTTAGTCATAATATTTTCATCATGTTTAATTTACATGTATTTATTATGAAGATCCCAGTTTCTGGTGCAGTATTTCTTTCCCTGGGGTACCTGGCATTTTATCCTTTTCATACTACAGGGGCAAAGCATTTGTTTAATAAGTCAAATATTTCTTATATCCTTTGGTATTATCATCACTATCAATTTTATGAAACTTCCTAGAATTTCTCTTCACCACCTGCTCTGTTACTTTCCAAGTTTCTTTTCAGTTGTATATTAAGCCTCACTCTTTCTATTTTGCAACCCTTTGTTATTCTTTCTCAAGTAAGTACTCTAGTTCTTACATTCTTTTAGATAACGTTGCCTGCTTAGACTGTCCAATTTTTTTTGACAAGTAGTCCTTTTATCTGTTAGGCTGTGCATTGCACTGTAATCTTTTTTAACACTATCCATTAATATTCTGGATTTGAACAAATACAGATTTAGCCACTTTAATGGCGATGGTCTCAACTTCATCTTATTGAAATCTACCTTACCTGATCTAGAGTTTTAGCAGTTGCTTTGTGTTTCCCCCTTTCAGGCACTTCACATAAAGTTATATTTGACTATCCACTATGCAACTGCTACTTAGATTAGGTTCATTACACAGAGCTAAATCTAGAATGGTTTTACATTGTTTCTTTTATTCTGTAATGTATGTTTGCAGAAAACTAAAGTGAACTTTCAAGAAACTACCTCTCAAATTAGTTTCAAACTTTCAAACAGAGATTTGTCTACTTACCCCAATTTATGTGGAAATCCTCGTAAGTGTCAGCTCCAATGTAGTTGTCTTAAGTATAAAGAAGAAATCCAAAGGGTGATACACTCAAGTGCTTGCTTTTAGTTTCATTATATTCCAGCTACATCCACACTAGACCGGATAAATCCATAACCGAAGCTTTTTCTCTTCGTTTTGACCTTCCATCCACACTGAAACGGCGTTTTCCTCCCCCGAAAACAGAGCTTTTCTAAAACGCTGTCCAGAGTGTGTAAATCTGAAAACGCCGGTTGGGCGGTGTATTGTGTACGGGGTAACCGGAGCTTTTTAAAACTCTGTCATGAGGTGCCGGAACAGATGGTGGCGGCAGAGCGGCATTTCATTGTTTTCTTAAACGCAACCTCCAACACCACGACAACAATATCTGACAATAGATGTGTAACAGTCTAATGTAACATTGTATGGAAATACAAGATAACACTGATGCAGACATGTTTTATACATTTAACAAGGTGCTTTATTAGTGTATTGCTTGTGCAAACATTCAATAGATGCAATTGTCACTACTTCCAAAATGCCATTTTTAAGTAGTAGCTTATGTTTGGTATAGACATGAAAATGTTAAGACCAAAAGAGGAAATTTTAAGTTTCACTTTTACTCAGGTAAAAATAAAATCACTTTTGCCAGTAACTCATTTTATTGCACATTAAATACAGCAAAATAATACAGAAAGACATGGCAAAAGTAAAGGCAAACAAATGAGGTAACAGCAAATTTCACTTTTGCCCAGTAACAAGCATTATTGCATTTAGTTGTAGCTGTCATCCCTTTCATCGGCGAAGAGACTATAGCTGTAGGAAATGTTTCCAGGGTGACCCCTCTGTGGGAGTGGGGAAGATGTTGGTGGGGCCACTCGGGGGTCTGTGTGTCCATATGTGCAGCTATTGTAGTGGCTGTGAGGCTGGTATTGTGGCGGTGAAAAGTACTTGAGGGGTGCCATCATATTCCTCATCATTGCAAATCCCTCTGCAACAGAGTTAGTCAGTTTTTCAAAGTTCGTCATCAGCCAGGTCATACTGTCCATCTACTCCCTGTTGGTTGCCTCCATACACTCCAGTATTTGTTTTTTTTAGTTTTAAGTCCTCCTGCGGGAGAGCCAACAGCTGTCCGTCGTTTGGCAATTTCCTTTTAAGTTTTTCTAGTCTGTAACTGGACAAACGCGCACCAAGCGTACCATTTCCTCTTCGCTTGTTTTCTGTAGATGTGTCCTGCGCATGCCCAGTAGGAGGAGGTTCACCCAAATACCCATTTTAATATGAACAGAGGTATTTTCAAAAACACCTGGTGTGGACGCCTATCGTTTTTACGCAAAACCGGCGTTTTCAAAATTATCCGGTCTAGTGTGGATGTAGCCTCAGTGTTCCATAGCCAGTGAAAATTTCCATTTATATAGCACCTTTAGCATAACAAAAACATCTTGAGCAGCTTCACAGGAGAGATTTTAAAGTTGGTGTCATTAGGAGAGATGACCAAAAGGTTCACCAAAGAGTTTGATTTTGTGAAATGTTATAAAGGAAGAGAAGCGGAGAGGTAAAAAGTTTAGGGAGGGGTTGAGAAGTGGGGTCCAGATATCTGAATTTATGGCCACTTTGGATGGAAAGGTGAATTTCAGGAATGAACAAGAAGTAGATGAGAGCATATGTGTTGGAGAGGAGTAGGGCTGGAGAAAGCAATTGAGTCTGGTAGAGGTAAATTACAAAGGCAGTTGAAACAAAGATGATAATTTGAAGATCACATTGCTGCTAAAATGAGATCAGCAAACAGAACAGTGATGTGACAGTTTGAGTTCAGGCCTTAGAAATGGATTGAGTGAATGGGGAGGGCATGTTTCCTTTGGTAAGAGAGTCTAAGATGAAAGGGTATAGACTCAGAATAAAGAGAGATGAGGGGAGATTTTTTAGGTCAGTGTGGTAAATCGGTGGAATTCATTGTCAATGATGGCTGTGGAGGCCAAGTCATTCTGGGTACCCTACTTAAGGTCGAGTTTGATAAGTTCTTGTCTGGTAAGGGGTTAAGGGCTAGAGGGAGAAGGCAGGAGAGTGGAGTCAACAAAATAAAATCAGCAATAATTGAATGGTAGAGCAATCTCGATGGGCTGAATAGCCTAATTTGCCTGCTATATCTTAAGATCTCATGGTTTTAGATCATGATGAGTAGGAAGAAGGAAAACAGCCAAGAATATGTTTCAAAAAAACTCATGAGGTGACAAAGCCATGTATGAGATTTCAGCAACAGATGGGACAGGAGCAGTGATCTTTCTCCCATACTTTGCCAGGAAACCCATGCAATCAATAACTCAGTGTTCTTCAACATCATCAGACAACACCCTTGCTAAATACTTGTGTCATGTCCCTCATTGTTGGGTTCCTGAAGTTCTATGGCTCTCATTTTTTAATTGCTGATTGGAATTCACATCCCTAACATTCTGGATAGAACTTTACAATACATGGATATAGTTCTTATAATTATCGAGACTGGAGCTGTGTAACATTGTGTTAAACAGCACATTCACCTGATTCAGGAAAGTGTTTAGAACTACCTCCCAGGAGCATAAAAAAATGGGCAATAATTTCTGGTTTATCAATGATAGCCAATCCTAAAAATAAATACAAAAGAAAACTTGCATCAGCACAATTCATCCAAGAGCACTGAGATCAATTAATCCTTGGTTTTCCTATTTTAATCATTCTGCTTCTCACTTTAATTTGAAACTAATTTTCCATTGGTGTCCCTTCCCTCATTTCTCCACCAGATGTTTGTGTGTTGAGGTGCTGTTGGGAAGGACCATCCTCCTTGCCTCTATAACAAGACTTTGCACAGTTACAGCATAGGAAGAGATTAGCATTGCTACTTTCTGACTTGCCTGTATTTTCATGTTCCTCCCTTCACTAAAACTAATATAAAAGGCAAATGCGATCAATTATTTGACTACTGCATTGCTGTATGGAGGAACAGGAGCAGTGTGGCTTGGCAGATGTTCCTCTTTGAATCCTACTCATGTCTGCACTCGGAGGCAGGTTGTTGTTAACCTATCCGCTGACTGCAGATGACAAACCAGACTTGATGAGGGAAACTGAATGTGCGTGGTGGTATGTTAATGTATGCTTGAAAGCGTGGGCCAATTTATCAAAAGATTCAATACATTATTAAAGTTAACTAATAATAAATGTGTAATATTCTTTATACTGTGAGAATGCAACCAGATGTTGCAGTCATTTCTATGTGGCAAAAATCTCAAGAGATTAAAATTACTCTACTCTAATTATTCTTCTGCAAATAAATGTAGCTCCAAGTCTATTATTCACCATGTGTTTGGCTTAGTTTAACCTTTAAGTATAAATATCAAAACAGTGTTCAACAATAATAAGAAATTATTCAAACTCCCTCTGGGTTCAGCATTTAACTATTTTTGCACATGAAAATGAAACGTTGGAAAAAATCTACGGGCCTTTCTAATGTGTTTGAGCAGCTGATGTCTTTTGTAACACAACATATTTATACTTAAAAACAGAAAGAGACCTTTCAGCCCCTCAAGGCTAGTTTTCCAGTCACGCTGATTTGTATCTTCACTTATTCTTCTGGATTCTGTATCCACAAATGCTCTACCGTTATCAAAGTCTATAAATAAGTATCAAAATTTCCACTTGATCTTACCTCACTAACATTTTAAAGAGAAGGTTTCAGGTTCTCCCTGCTCTTAGTGTGAAGTAATCTTTTCTCTCATCACTAGTGAAATACCTAGCCATAATTTTTAAGATTATGTGTTCTTATATGATTCTCTTCTACCAAATCCTTAATTATAATATTTTTGGCAACTCAGTAGATTAGCCTTAATCTTCTGTAGTCCAGAACAAAATAGTTTACCTTATAAGATATTGGTTCTTCCAACGTCTTTGGCAAATCAATAGATCTCCTTTTAATCTTCACTCGTGCAGAAGAAATGTTTCTCCTTGGTTCTTTACAGATTTTTGTCTTCATTTTTCTTCAATTAACACATTTAGAGGGAATTCCTAAATGAGACATACATCATGCTCATGAGGAACACTATGAACTGTATTTCCATAGCTCTCCTTGAAAGCTTTTGCACAATGCAGCTTTCCTCTATGGTGAAAGTTTAACATCGTCCTTTGACAGCCAAGTCACAACCACACAAGCATTTCTTGGAGTCTAACCATGTCATGGTCCGGTCCGTGAAGTCTGTATTCCAGTTCATGGTCTGGTCCATAGCTCCTTATTCCAGGTTTTCTGGTTTTCCCCAGTTTCTGTTGTAGGCACATGTTTTGGGGCTGAGACATAAATATCTCTGCAAACCAGGGATTCCCTGCTGGACTGTTCTGTTCCCCTCCTTGTCTTTCCCCCCTCACCTGACACTCTGCCTGGATACCTCGCCTGACTCTCTGCCTGCTCACCTAGCCTGGATACCCCGCCTGTATTGCTGAAGTTTTACCGCCAGAGCAAGACAGGAGCCTTATTAGGTCAAGATAAGGAACTGTCTTTCATTGTGTGGGATTGTCATGCCTTCGCTAGGTAGGTCCGGCTGTTTGCCGCTACCTAGTGTTGGGAACTGTCTCTGTGTTATTGCCTTCGCTAGGTGGGCCCAGCCAATTGTCACCACCTTGTGTTGGGATCTGTCTCTTCATGTTCAGCATTCTGTGTATGAGTCCTGGCGCTACATCCTGTTCCCAAGGAGGGGTCCGGCTCTGTGTTCCGTGCTCCTGTCTCTTCTAGTCCAAGGCTCCGTGCTCTTGAAGGCCCTTGTCCAGTCCGTGCCTAGTCCAGTCCTATCCAAGTCCTGTCCATATGCCTTTACCTGTCCTTGAGTTTCGCCCTACCCAGGAGTTCCCCACCCAAGCCATGTCCAGTCCTGTAGCCTCGTCTTGTCCTCGTCTAGTTCTGAAGTCTGAGCCCGAGTCAAGTTCCAGGTTCTGGATCCTTGCCCAGTCTCTGGCTCGGAGTCCAAACCCAAGCCTCAAAGTACCCTAGACCCCAGACCCAAGACCCCAAGCCTGTCTCCAAGCCTCAAGCCTCTAGATGCCAGCCTCCAATCCTGCAGTCATGTCATGTCCTTGCCTGGTTCTGGGACCCGAGCCCAAGGCAAGACCCAGGTTCTGGGTCCTTGTCCATTCTCTGGCTCAGGGTTCAAGCCTAGGCTCCTAGTTGATATTTCCTTGTCCGGTTTCCCTGTTTCTTGTCCATGTCCTAGCCCAGGTACTGCATCCTTGTCCTGTTCCTAGTACTTCAGTGTCTGTGTCTTACATTTGGGTCTGTTTACCAGCGCCCTCATTATGACAAACAAATGAGAACTTTCAGTGTACATAGGAGTGAAATGAAACAAAACATAAGGGCAAGAAGTAACGATGGAATCTTGATTGATACTCCCAGCTCTTTCAAATGCTATTGCTATGTAGAATATGGACACAACGTAGAATATAAAACAGAGCATCACAGGAACAGCCAATGCTCTCTGCACTGACCATGATGCCAATTTAAACTGCACATCTGCCTGCATGTGGTCTGTATTCACAGCAAGTTCATGAGTCGGTCTAAATTCCTTAAATATTGGTGGGTGTTAAGAGATATACCGGTAGCTAAGAAGAACATGATAACCTGCCTCAATGACTATTGTCCAGTAGCACTTACACCCACTATGATGGATTTCTTTGAGAGGTCGGGCATGAGACATGTCACCTCCTGCCTGAGAAGCATCTCCATTTTGATACCTTCACAACAGGTCAACAGCAGATGTCATCTCAATGATCCTTCGTTCAACCCTAGAATATCAGGACCATGAAGGTGCTCTTCATTGACTACAGCTCAGCATTCAGCACCACCATCCCCTAAAAACTAATCAATAAGTTTCAAAACCTAGGCTTCAATACCTCCTTGTGCAACTGGACCCTCGATTTCCTCACTTGTAGACCCCAGTCGGTCTGGTTTGGCAAAAATATCTCCTCCGCAATCTCCATCATCACAGGTGGGTGCACCACAAGGCTGTGTGTTTAGCACTCTGCATAGAAGAGCCTCTACTTTCTTTGAAGTTTTTGACGATTCAGCATGTCCCTAAAACTTCAGCATTCTTATATAGATGTGCAGTGGAGAGTATATTAACTAGTTGCATCAGGGCCTGGTATGGAAGCATAATGCCCATGAATGAAAAGTCTTCAAAAAGTAGAATATACAGCCCAGTCCATCACGGGTAAAGCCCTCCCCACCATTCAGCACATCTATGTGGAGCGCTGTCACAGGAATGTAGCATCCATCGTCAAGGACAACCACTATCTAGGCCATACTCTCTTCTTGCTGCTGCCATCAGAAAGGAGGTAAAGGAGCATCAGGACCCACGCCACTAGGTTCAGAAACAGTCATTACCCCTCAACCATCAGGCTCTTGAACCAGAGGGCATAGCTTCACTCAACTTCACTCATCCCATCACTGAATTGTTTCCACAACCTAGGGACTCACTTTTAAGAACTCTTCATCTCTTGTTCTCAATATTTATTACTTATGTGTTATTATCATTATTATTATTTTGCATATTTTGTGTTTTGCACATTTGTTGTTTGTCCATCCTATCAGGTGTGGTCTTTCATTGATTCTATATATGTACTTTGGTAATAAATTTACTTTGAACTTTGAGATGAACATTTCTGCCCACACCAGGTCAATAGCTAACATAAATTAATGTAAATCGTGGAGACATAAGCTGTCATTGGAACAAAAATCTCTACAATGATCTTTGCCCTAATCAACTTCCCTCCAATAGAGTTTGTTATCCCTTGAAATTGTTATGAAGTAAAATAAAAACAAAACTCGTAGACTGAAAGATTATTAAGTCATGCATGAATACAATATTTCTCTATTAGGAATGATAAGAGCATCTACAAATAATATTTTGAATTATTCAGTCCTATCAGAACATTTTTTTTATTATAAATATATCTGGTTTCAAGCTATTGAATACTGCTTTTAAGAATAAAAAGAAATTACATACAATAAACTGCAGCTTTCTGACTTACCTTTAACAAGTCCAAAAACACTTATGTGAAGCTAAGTAGAACTATTAGCCAAAAGTGTATGCATTTTCAGTATTATAAATATGTTCAAATGCTAATAGAAACAATTTGCATATTATTGGCTGTGGGAAAGAGAATTATGGTAAATTTAAAGTTAAACTCCTGTTTTCCTCTGATTAAAAATATCATTTCACCACTCGACCAGCATTCACTCAGTGACAATCTACAACATGGAAGAGACAGACAGCATTAAGCTGATTACCTTGAGCTTTGCAGCAGTAAGATTTGAGCTGTGTGTGTGTGTGTGTGTGTTGCAAATTCAATTTGCATATATCAGCATTTTGTTTTTGCTCTCTTGCATACCAACCAGCAAAAGGGAAGGATTCATTTTTTCTGCTTTACGCTAAGAGTGTCCAATGTGAAAGTCCTAGCATGTTTGTAAGGGTAACCTTGATATCATCGTCACACTTCAGCTGCTGGCAGCCTCAACTCATCGGTCATAGAACATAGAACATAGAATAGTACAGCACAGTACAGGCCCTTCGGCCCACAATGTTGTGCCAACCCTTAAACCCTGCCTCCCATATAACCCCCCACCTTAAGTTCCTCCATGTGCCTGCATGAAGACTTATTCAATATCTCCACATTTATTTATTTTATTTAGAGATGCAGGGAGGAATGGACTCTTCTGGCCCAACGAACCTCATGGCCTAGCAACCCACCTATTTAACCCTCCTACAATTAATTGGTAGTCCTTTGCACTGTGGGAGGAAACTGGAGCACCCAGAGCAAACCCACGGGTTTACAGAAAGGATGTACAAACTCCTTACAGAGGACATTGGAAATGAACTCCGAACTCCCATGCCCCAAGCTACCCTGGATTGGTGTAGTATCTTATAATGTTAAGATTAATTGCCATAAAAGTTCAATATGAAATTTATTGTCAGAGTACCTACATGTCACAATTCTTTTTCCTTCAATAGATGAGTGTAACTATCCTCTTCTGTTCAAGAGCCTGATGGTTGAGGGGTAGTAACTGTTCATGAACCTTGTGGTGCAAGACCCGAGGCACTTGAATCTGCTACCTGATGGCAGCTTCGAGAAAAGAGCATGGCCTGGGTGGGGAGGATCTTTGGTGATGGATGCTGCTTTCCTACAATAGTGTTTCATGTAGACGTGCTCCATGGTTGGGAGGGGTTTACCCTTGCTGTACTGGGCTGAATCCACTACCTTTTGTACGATTTTCCACTCAAAGGCATTGGAGTTCCCATACCAGGCTGCAATGCAGCCAGGCAATGCACTTTCCACTACACATTTATTGAAGTTTGTCAGTGTTTTATGATGACCTGCTGAATCTCCGCAGACTCTTAAGGAAGTAGAGGCACTGTCATGTTTTCCTTGCAATTTATATGATTGGCCAGGACAGGTCCTTCAGGATTTTAAAGTTACTGACCCTCTCCACCTCTGATCCTCTGATGAGTACTGGCTCATGGACCTCTGGTTTCCCGCTCCTGAAGACTACTATCTGTTCCTTGGTTTTATTGCCGTTGA
Source organism: Mobula birostris (assembly GCF_030028105.1). Taxonomy (NCBI): domain Eukaryota; kingdom Metazoa; phylum Chordata; class Chondrichthyes; order Myliobatiformes; family Myliobatidae; genus Mobula; species Mobula birostris. The sequence goes on from NC_092372.1 coordinate 184,124,586, forward strand.
GTGAGAGGATGTTGTTATTACACCACTCAGCCAAATTTTCAATCTCCCTCCTGTATGCCGATTCATCACCACCTTTGATACAGCCCACAACAGTGGTGTCATCAGCAAATTTGTATATGGTGTTGGAACTGTATTTACCAAACACTGTCATGGTGTAAGTAAAGCCAGTACAGCAGGGGGCTAAACACACAGCCCTTTGCTGCACCTGTGCTGATGGAGATTGTGGGGGATATGTTTTCGCCAATCCAAAATGACTGAGATCTGCAAGTGAGGAAATCCAGCATCCAATTGCACAAGGGGGTATTGAGGCCCAGATCTTGAAATTTACAAATTAGTTTTATGATGGCATTAAATGTTGAGCTGTAACCTTTGTTGTCCAGATATTCCAAGGTTTTGTGAAGAGTTAACGAGATCGTTCGCTGTGGACATGTTGCTCTGGCAGGCAAATTGGAGTGGATCCAAGTCACCACTCAGACAGGAGCTGATATGCTTCAACACCAGCCTCTCAAACCACTTCATCACGGTGAGTGTAAGTGCCACTGGGCAATAGTCATTGAGGCAGAATAGCATGCTGTTCCTGGACACCGGTATGACTGAAGCCTGCTTGAAGTAGGTGGGTACCACACACTGCTGCATCAAGAGATTGAAGATATCTGTGAACACAGCAGCCAGTTGGTCAGCACAGGTACTTCGTCATGTACTCCATCCGGACCAGATGTTTTCCTTGGATTCACCCCCTTGAAGGCAGCCTGCACGTCATCTTCAGATACTGAGACAAAAGGATCATCAGGAGACGTGGAGAGCATGATGGTTTCTCCTTCTTCTGGTGGTCAAGGTGAGCATAGAAGGCACTGAGCTCATCTGGAAGCAAAACTCTGCTGTCCCCTATGCTGCGAGACTTAACTGCAAGGTTATGGCATTCAAACCCTGCCATAGTTGTTGAGCATCCTTCGCTGATTCCAGTCTAGTCCAGAATCTCCATTTGAGGTGGTTTTCCCGAGATCATACCTGCACCTCTCGTAGCATTCTCAATCTCCAGACTTGAATGCCTCTGGATCTGGCCCCAATCAGGTCCCAGATTTCATGGTTCATCCAGAGCTTCTGATTGGGGAAGACCTTGAATGATTTTGTGGGACACACTCATCTGTAGCCGTTTTAATAAAGCTATTCCTCAGCCTCCTGCAACCACCTCTAAGTTGTCTTCATCTCTGGAGCCTTGCCTGTTAGGCTCAGTCTGTATGCAAGTAGCAGGAGTACAGCCAAATGGTCCAATTTGCCAAAATGTGGTTTAGAAAGGGAATGATAGGCATTCCTTATCATAGTGTAGCAGTGGTCTAGTGTGTTGGGACCTCTGGTGCGATAGGTTACACACTGGTGGTAATTGGGCAGGGTTATCTTCAAACAGGCCAGTAAGTACAAAAAAAATCTAGGAAAATAAGAAAACAAAAAAGCTTTAGTGTTACTTAGAGTAATTTAGAAGAGCACTGGAAAGCCATATGCTTCAGTTTGAAGTCTGTATTTCTCATTATTTTATTTTGTGCATCAAATGTATCCTTTGCATTCCATTGTGAATTTAATAATGAATCATAATACCTCCTGGATGTTGCTCCAATGTTCAGAGGCTGTCATTTCTATTAAGTCTCTGGTTGCCCAACTGACAGGGAGGAGGAAAATTTATTGTAGCATGATGACAGCATTCAGCAGTGGAGCTGACATGGATTTCATTAGGCAATTAGAAGCTGCACTTTCACATCAGTGGAAGTCATAAAGATAAATACATTTTTATTGAAGTCCTACTTAATGTTCAAAGAAGTTGAGGGTGAGTTGCAGAAAACAGACAAAATTTTGTACATCCATTCTCCACCACCAACTTCTCCACCAATAAGACAGCAGGTGGCCTTATAAAAAATGCTAATAACACAGGGCAAAAATAATTCAGGATCAGATTTATTTATCACATGTACATTGAAACGTACATTGAGATGTGTTGTTTGCATTAACAACCAAGGATATGCTGGGAGTGGCCCACAGGTGTCGCCACACGTTCCTGTGCCAACATAGTACATCCACAATGTTCAGCGAAACAACACAAGCAGCAACAAAAACAACAGAACAAAACAAGACAACAACAAGCCCATATCCAAATCTCCCACCCACCCCCTCACGCTCACACAGATAGGGCTCCAACCCCAGGAGAGGCCATCTCCGGGCCTCTAGTCCTTGGCCACATAGACTTGCACATAACAGGCCTGGCACGGACTCGCAGATTCATCTTTTGAGTTTTCTACCTCCAGAATCACCAAGCTCTTGATTTCAACCTTTAGCTTTGTCCTCTAGACTTCAGCTTTGTCCTCTGGTATTGACCCCAGGACTTGGTGATTATAGGTTTGACTTCTGGATTCATATGGACCTCCAAACCTGGTGACCTGGGGGGCAGGGGGGTTCACAGGCCCACGTGACTCCTGCCGGTACAGACCTTCTACTCTAGAATCACTAAAAGTTCGTCTCCTTAGCTCATGCGTACACAATCTCCATGATCACTTACCTTCAATCGCAGAGCTCTTCAAGCCTTGACTTCCAGACTCACATGGACCTCTAAGTACGATGACCAGGGTTGGCATTGACACTCCTGACTCCCACCCATGTGGACTTCCATTTCTAGACTCGCCAATCTGGGGCTCACTGTTCTCCTCAGCGCCTGGCACTCAACCTCTGGAATCACTGAACTTTGACCTTCAATCTGTACTCCAAACACCACTCTGCCCCGACTCTTCATTCTCCCTTACCTCTGCCCTTAAATCCTAATCTGACCACTAAGTTACCATGCTGTCCCCGAAATCATCACTGAAAACCTAAAAAAATTACAATTAAGTCTAAGCCATGACATCGTCGGCCATCACAGATCAGTGCTATCTTGGCCCAAGCTCTTCATTTACTGCCCTGACCTCTAACTTTCCCTCATCCCCATCCATAAACACTAACCTGATACCTAACTCCACACACTGCCCCCAAAACCATTCCCATGGACCCTGTAATAGCACTGCAGGAAATCCTTTAGGGATATTATAGCTATTAAACAGATGAAGTCATGAAATAATGGCACTCTATAGAGATAAAATTTTTAATCATACTGTAATTCTCTTCTTAATATTTCCAAGATATAATACAATGCAAATCAAGGTATTTCTATTCCCTTGATGTTATTGACTGTACTGGATCTGAGCAGACAGTATGTCTTTAGGTCATGCTGAACGACCATATCTAACAAGAGCAGGCTGTATCTAACACAATGGCCTGGAAGGAAAAACATGAATTTTGTCACACCCGCATTAGTCCCCATTTCTCATTGAAATTAAGTTGAACATCATGGTGTAATGGGATTTTTTTCTAGGTTTTTTTTGTGTTGTTCTCCAATCCACAACTCTGATACGTGGATGAGCCGAGTGCAAAATGCCTGTGTCACTAATATATTTAGAATTGATTTGAATTGAATTGACCTTATTTCTTCACATACATGAGGAGTAAAAATCTTTGCATTACATCTCCATCTAAGTGTGCAATTTATAGTAACTTGCAATAAGTAGTATGCACAACAGGACAGTCAACATAGCATAGAAATGCAATTGCATCAGCGTGAATTAATCAGTCTGATGGCCTGGTGGAAGAAGCTGTCCCGGAGCCTGTTGGTCCTGGCTTTTGTGCTGCGATACCATTTCCTGGATGGTAGCGACTAGAACAGTTTGTATTTGGGGTGACTCAGGTCCCCAGTGATCCTTTGGCCCCTCTTTACACACCTGTCTCTGTAAATGTCCTGAGTAGTGGGAAGTTCACATCGACAGATGCACTGGGCTGTCCACACCACTCTCTGCAGAGTCCTGTGATTCAGGGAAATACAGTTCCCATACCAGGTAGTGATGCAGCCATTCAGGATGCTCTCAATTGTACCCCTGTAGAAAGTCCTTAAGATTTGGGGACTCAAGTCAAACTTCTTCAACAGCCTGAGGTGAAAGAGGTGCTGTTGTGCTTTTTCCACCACACAGCCATACAGACCACATGAAATCCTGGGTAATGTGTATGCCGAGGAGTTTAGAGCTGTTCACCCCCTCAATCCCAGATCCATTGATGTCAATAGGGGTTTGCCTGTCTCCATTCCTCTTGTAGTCTACAAGCAGCTCCTTTATTTTGGTAACATTGAGGGAGAGGTTGCTTTCTGTGTCAGGGTGATGACTTCTCTGTAGCTGCCTCATTATTATTTGAGATAAGGCTGATCAATTTAGTGTTGTCAGCAAATTTAATTAGCAGATTGGAGCTGTGGGTGGTGACACAGTGATGGGTATACAGAGAGTAAAGGAGGGGGCTTAGGACACAGCCCCAGGGGGCAGCTGTGTTGAGGGTCAGAGGGGCAGAGGTGAGGGAGCCTACTCTTACCGACAGGAAGTCCAGGATCCAGCTGCACAAGGCAGGATGAAGGCCGAGATGCCAAACAAGAGCAAAGCTGCAGATGCTGGAAATCCAAGCAACACATACAAAATGCTGGAGGAATTCAGCAGGCCAGGCAGCATCTATGGAAAAAAGTACAGTCGATGTTTTGGGCCAAAACCCTTCTGCAGGACCCTTCTAAACCTTCAAATATATTTAGGTAGACATTTTAACAGTTAAAAAAAAGTGTATATATGGACAGTCATTTGCTGTGTCACTTTTGAGCAAGCAACTAAGAAATAACAGGCATAATGTGCCTGTCACTCAGGAGTGTCCAACCAGTGCACAAATAAAATCTCTTAATTCCTGGGGCACTCTCATGTTTGAGCATCAGACATCCAGGAGTGGCCCCCCATCTAAAGCCAGTCTGTGCTGATATTCACAATGTGCTCTGAAGAGGATTAGTTTCATCTTGCCTGACCTGGAAAGATGGAAAGGACATGAGAAGGGAGGGTTGGATGGTGCTCCAATAAGCAAACTGACAGCTTGATGAACAAGACACATTTCTAGTATTTGCTTCTTTGGACTGAAATATCCAAAACTGGGAAAACTTGAAGACAGAAATAGAAAAATGCTTATTACTACATTGGTTACAGGACTGGTCTTCTGGAGAAAATTGATACCACCATCAACAGCTTACAAATAAAACTGGTCTACTGCCAGTCCTACATTTGTAATTCCCATTTCTATTAAGCAGACTCTGAAATTGTCAGTAAATAATTCCCAATTTTCTATCTTCCAATTTCCCATTGTGCATTTTGTTGTTAAAATACACATAATGCTGGCTATCAGTTAGACATGCTTTGCATTCTGTAATGTGATTCAAGAACTGGTGGATGAATTGAACGCTGCACGTCTACCAGATTCATATAGCGGACATTTGGTGAATAACATAAAGCATTTACAGTTCACAGTGATGGTCCCCTATTCCAGGTTCAAGTTTAATTTATTTGTAACAAAGATTTTCTACTAACAGCTTGTACTAAATGTTTGTGTACAACTTCTCTACGTTTTTGCACAAAGGAACTTTGACATATAAACAGCTCATGTGTTGACATTGTTTACTGCAATCACACTGAAAATTTCTATGTGAATATAAAAATATATTCCCCTTCAAGTTTTCTGAATAGTTTAACGTAACTCTTAGATTTATTTAATCTTTGACATTTATTTCAGTTTGCTGTTACCGAGAAAGTTTTTGGGCTGTTTTAACAATCAGAAATATGAAGTTGTTGGGCTGGAAATTTACACACCAGTCAGTTCATATTCTCATACTTAAATTTATCAGGTCATTCGGAGGTATAACATGGAAACAGCCATTCAGTTTGTCAAGTTGGATTTCTTTTTCTTCTTTGAACATGTGCAGCTTCCCCACTTGAAAGGGATTGAATGTGCGCGCCCGAAGGTTTTTTAACTGGATTCCACTCAATGACCAAACAACTTTTCCTTTTTCCTCCTTTGATTTTTCGTAAGTGCGGCAGTTTGATAGTTTCATTAGTTCCATCAACCATTAGCCATTAGACATTAGCCATTAGCCATTAGACATTAGTCATTAGTCATTAGTCATTAGACATTAGACATTAGTCACTAGTCATTAGGTGAAAAAACTGGCTACCTCTCTGGACTTTGTAGACAGATTGCAACCTGCACCTCTCCACTCCCTAATAGACCGTTATGTTTTCAAACCGGGTGACCCTTCCCGAAGGTTCCTGAGCTCTTCTTAAATCTCGCGCCATTTCCCAGAAGCACCTGCGCGCGATGATCCCTGTGTCATGAAGCTAGCGCTAACCCAAAACGCAGTGACAGCAGTGCTCTCTTCCATGAAACAGTCTCTAAAGTTATTTAAAGTTCAGCATCTTACCACAAATTCCAACGCTGCTCCCGGACTGCTGCTGTGATGCAGCCGGGTCCTCCCGATGTTCCGGGCAGAAGCAGCACTCAGGCAGCGGGTTCCATCCAGTCTATCAGTGGATTCTTGCTGTTACTTTTAAATTTTATTTTCTTTTGCCTCTAGATCCCAATACTTTCTAGAAACTCTAGTTTAGCTTGACACAATCCACCGAATCCAAATGGATCATCAGGCACCCATTTACACTAACTAATCCATCAGTTATCCATCCGAAGAAGAGCAAGGAGGCATGCCTGAATGACTATCGACCTGTGGCTCGGACATCAATTGCTATGAAGTGCTTTGAGAGATTGGTTATGGCACACATCAGCCACAGCCTACCGGTCAACCTCGACGCTTTGCAATTCACCTACCGGAGCAACAGGTCAACAGCAGATGCCATCCCTCTGGCCGTACATTCCTCCTTAGAACACCTTGGGAATAAAGACGCATACGTAAGGCTCCTTTTCATTGACTACAGCTCTGCCTTTAATACCATCATTTCAAATAAACTGATTCCTAAGCTCCGGAACCTGGGCCTTAGCACTCAGATCTGCAGCTGGATCTTCAAATTCCTCACAGACAGGACCCAGGCTGTAAAAATAGGGAACAAGCTCTCCTCTACAATCAGTCTGAGCACCGGTGCCCCACAAGGCTGTATACTCAGCCCCCTGCTGTACTCACTGTACACCCATGATTGTGTAGCCAAGTTTCCATCAAACTCAATATATAAGTTTGCTGATGACACAACAATTGTAGGCCGTATCTCGGGTAATGATGAGTTTGAGTACAGAGAAGAAATTAAGAACCTGGTGACATGGTGCGAAGACAATAACCTATCCCTCAACGTCAGCAAGACGAAGGAATTGGTTGTTCACTTCAGAAGGAGTAGCAGACCGCACCACCCAATTTACATCGGTGGTGCGCAAGTGGAACAAGTCAAAAGCTTTAAGTTCCTCAGGGTCAATATCACAAATGACCTGACTTGGTCCAACCAAGCAGAAGGCCCACCAGCGCCTTTACTTCCTGACAAAACTAAAGAAATTTGGCCTGTCCCCTGAAACCCTCACTAATTTTTATAGATGCACCGTAGAAAGCATTCTTCCAGGGTGCATCACAACCTGGTATGGAAGTTGTCCTGTCCAAGACCGAAAGAAGCTGCAGAAGATCGTGAACACGGTGCAGCACATCACACAAACCAATCTTCCGTCCTTGTACTCACTTTACACCGCACGCTGTCGGAGCAGTGCTGCCAGGATAATCAAGGACACGACCCACCCAGCCAACACACTTTTCGTCGCTCTTCTCTCCGGGAGAAGGTTCAGGAGCTGGAAGACTCATACGGCCAGATTTGGGAATAGCTTCTTTCCAACTGTGGTAAGACTGCTGAACGGATCCTGACCCGGATCTGGGCCGTACTCTCCAAATATCCGGACCTGCCTCTCGGTTTTTTTGCACTACCTTACTTTCCATTTTTCTATTTTCTATTTATGATTTATACTTTAAATTTTTAATGTTTACTAATTTTTACTATTTTTAATATTTAATATTTGTAATCCAGGGAACGGGAAGCGCAGAATCAAATATCGCTGTGATGATTGTACGTTCTAGTATCAATTGTTTGGCGACAATACAGTATAAGTATAAAGTATCTTATTTTGTTATTATTGGCAATACAATCCCATCAACTCTCTGTTGAGAGGAAGAAACTTCAAAGGTGATTCAAGGGGAAAGTATTTTACAGAGAGTGGTTGGCGTTTAGAACTTGCTGCCGGAGAAGATGGTGAAGTCAGATACAATTCCTATAGCTCTTAGCTACTGCCAGCTTTCCTTAGTGGGTAGGTAAGCAGTTGAATTCAGGAGGTGTTGATGGATGTGTGGGGGAAAATGAAATGAGATTAGTGTAACCTGAGTGTAAATGGGTGATAGATGATCAGCCTGCTCTTGGTGGATCAAAGAGCCTGTTTCCGTGCTGTTTTACTGTCACAGTAACTCTCTGTTACTGTGACAATCACTATGTTTAGCAGACACTAAGATTCGCACAAGTTTATTCTAATCCCATTTTATTTCTCCCCCCCTTCATATTAACCCTCCCAGATTCCACTATTTACCTACACAACAGGGGCAATTTATAATGATCAATTAAACCACCAATCCACATACCTCTGATGAAGACTACATGCAAACTCCACATGATCAGCGCCAGAGGTCAGGAATGAACGCTGAGTCACCAGAGCTTTGACAAGGCAGCTCTACTATCTGCAGGCAGCACTGGGCCACCTACCTCTATTGCAGTTATGTTTCATTGTTGAATTTTGCTTGGAGGCTGGCAGTATATCGCAAGGCTGTGACAATACTCCAACACATAATGAAATAAGTTTAGTTCATTTCTATTTCTGAATTGTTCCAGGTCATTTAATTGTTTTTCTTGCAGCCTGATGCAGTCAACCGTCCAGTTTGCTCATTTTTATTGCTAAATTTTTGAAACCAATTGAACATTTTAGATGTTCTTAACTGATTCTGAATGTCACTAAATAATTGCTTGCATATGAATATCGCTACAATCATTCTGCTTTTCATTTGCGTGTCCCCACTAGGACAATTTCTGGCTCCTAATCACCCCCTTCCAGTCTTCTCCCCCCACCAATGATGCCCCAGATTGGATAAATCCCTCAGTGTCCATGGGCTTCCTGGAGGTGCAGCCGTTCTCCTGTGATAAAAAGATGGCCGTGTTTGGAGACTGCAGCTTGGTCACATCTGGCAATTTTAATGTCCATAAACTGGCACATATGAACTTATCTCATCCATGTTTGATGCTTTTGCTGCAGTGCTGTTGAAAATAGATGTGGAATGGAATTCAAGCATATTTTATGCAATTGAACCTGAGGGGTGTTCTGTATCCTCCTCTGTCATCTGTAAAATGCAGATAAAATAGTTATCTCCTCCAAGAGCAAGGCAATAGCTGATCTATTTTTAACTCATTTCCCACTGGCCTACTTTTTTTGCTCTGTTTATGTCTGTATAGTCAGCTCATATGTGAGCTTTAATTTATATCATTTAGCATCACACATTTGCATAATATTAATGTTGAAATAGAGTTAATTCCTCCTGCTCTGTCACGTCTGAAACAACAAAACCCTGGAACACTGAGCTGCCAGTCCTGTCCCTCCTACAACCAAGTCTCACTATTAGCTACAATGTCATAATTCCACATGCTGATCCATGCCCGAAGCTTATCTGTCTTTCCTACAAGACTCCTTGCATTGAAAGATAAACAACTCGAAATATTAGTCCCACCATGCTCAATCTTTCGATTCCTGAATTTGCATGTCACATCTTTCTCCACTTCCTCTGTAAACCTCTCCACTATCTGTTAAGGCACTTTGGTTCCTATCCTCCTGCAAAATCCCCCTCCCCCCCTACCGCCTCGTACATCACTAGCAAACCTTCCTACAAGGATATTAGTTCCTCAACCAGTTCAGGTGCAAACCATCCTGTTCGTACAGGTCCCACCTTCCACTGAAGAGCACCAATGGTCCAAAAACCTGAAACACTCCCTCTTGCACCAACTCCTGAGCTACATGTTAAACTGCATGACTTTGTTATTACAGTCCTTCCAGGTGAGGCGACACCTCACCTGTGAGTCAGCTGGGGTGATATACTGCATCCGGTTCTCCCGATGCAGCCTTCTATATATTGGCGAGACCCGGCACAGACTGGGAGATCGTTTTGCTGAACACCTACACTCTGTCTGCCAGAGAAAGCAGAATCTCCCAGTGGCCACACATTTTAAGTCCACATCCCATTCCCATTCTGATATGTCTATCCACGACCTCCTCTACTGTCAAGATGAAGCAACACTCAGGTTGGAGGAACAACACCTTATGTTCTGTCTGGGTAGCCTCCAACCTGATGGCATGAACACTGACATCTTTAACTTCCATTAATGCCCCACCTCCCCCCGTACCCCATCCGTTATTTATTTATTTATTATTATTTTTTTATATATATATATAATTTTTTTTCTGTCTCCTTTTTTTCCCTCTGTCCCTCTTACTATACTCCTTGCCCATCCTCTGGTCTACTCCCCTCCCACTTTCTTTCTTCCTAGGCCTCCTGTCCCGTGATCCTCCTATTTCCCTTTTGCCAATCAACTTTCCAGCTCTTGGCTCCATCCCTCCCCTTCCTGACTTCTCCTATCATTTTGGATCCCCCCCCCCCCGCCTCCCATTTTCAAATCTCTTACTATCCCTTCTTTCAGTTAGTCCTGATGAAGGGTCTCTGCCCGAAACGTCAACTGTACCTCTTCCTATAGATGCTGCCTGGCCTGCTGTATTCACCAGCAATTTTTATGTGTGTTGCTTGAAATTCCAGCATCTGCAGATTTCCTCGTGTCTGCGTTGTTATTTCTGGCCTCACTCGCATGTGGCACAGGCAGCAAACCTGAGATCACAATCCTGGAGGTCCTATCCTTTAACTTAACACCTAACCCCCTGAACAAACTTCGCAGGACCTTGTCACACTCCCTGCCAATGCCACTGGTTCCGATGTGGACCACAACCTCCAGATGCCTACCCTCCCACTTAAGAATGCTGCGAACACAATCCGAGATGTCCCTGACCCTGGCACCCGAAGGCAACGTACCATCGGAAAATCTTGTCCTTGTCCACAAAACCTCCTGTCTGTTCCCCTAATAAGTGAATGGCTTGTCACTACAGCTCACCTCTCCTACCCCCCCCTCCCCAATCCCCTTCTGAGCCACACAGCCAAACTCATCACCAGAGAACTGACTGCAGTGGCTTTCCTCTGCTAGGTCATCCCCCCTCCCCCAACAGTATTCAAAGTGGTACACTTGTCATTGAGGGGAATGGCCACAGGAGAACTCTACACTGACAGTCACCCAGCTACCTGTGTCCTGCACCTTATTTGTAACTATCTCCCTGTATCTCCTGCTGATCAACTCATCAGCCTCCTGAGTGATCCAGAGTTCATGCAGACCAATTCCTGAACATGGTCTGAAAACAAGCTGCAGCTGGCTGCACATCTTACAGGCATAGTGATCAAGGCCACTGGCGATTTCCTTGCTTTCCCATATCCTGCAAGAGGAGAATTTCAATGTTCTGCCTGGCATCTCCACTGTTTTAAGAAAGAAAGAGAATTAAACAAAAAAACATCTACCTACAGCCTCCGCTTCCCTTTGCCAAAGTACCTATGAGTCTAAAGCCCCCACTCTAACATTAGCTCACTCACACAATGGCTGCTCCACTTAAACCTAGCTTCTTTTTATTGGCGCTTGCCAGGTGCCTAATTACGCACAATCCAATGTCTCCAAGAGAACTGTGTCACGCGGAATGTCCCGACTGCCCTCGCTCCCTTCTTTGAAATCCCTTTCCTGCTACGCAACCCGCATCTCCAAGAGAAATGTGGTGCGCAGAATGTCCCGACTGCCCTCCGTTCACTTCTTTTGATGTCTCTCCCTCTCTACATAATCCAACATCTCCAAGGGAACTGTGGTATGCAGAATAATTTGAACATTCAATATTTGAATAATTGAAATCTACTTCTGTAATTTTCTTCAGTCAGTGTTTTCTCTGGAATGTTTAGACCTAAATTATGGTATAATAATTGATTATAACACAATTGGTATTATAAGGTATACATTTCAATATAATTTTAATTGTATCTCTGAAAGTTCATATTACATTTTTGCTTCACAATAATTATTCAGAATATAGATATGTATTAAAATGGAAATTATATAAGATAAATAAAGGTAGAGTAGCAACTTAAACCCCAAATATTGGATCAGGAAAAACAATTCAAGATAAAGGTGATTGACTGAACGAGTGAATTTCAGTGAATTTAAATGGACAACTCAGTTTAATAACAAATTAAATAGTAAGTCAAGGGTTATATTTACATGCTTACATATATTGTGACTAGTGCTTACAGCTTTGCTTCAAATTAACTTGCCTTATGAATAAATAGAAAGATTAGCAAAAATGCTGTGAAGTACTTCAGGTCTGTAGGAAATATAACTGTACCTTAAGGATCAGACGGTGTCAGTGGAAGAAGAAAAACTGAGTTAAGATTACTGATGAGCTGACCAGTTGTGACAGAGACACTAAGGTTTCCTAATGAAAGATCTTGGCCCAAGGCACCAACTGTTTATTTTCCTTCATAGATATTGCCTGAGCTGCTGAGTTCCTCCAGCATTTTGTGTCAGATGTGACAGAACCCTAAATGTTCTCTGCTTAATTACCATGATCAAATTCCATTCCTCTTAACTTTTTTCTTTTATCTTCTTCATGTTGAATATGCACAATTATTTTAGCTCCCTGTCATTAAGCTATTAGCAACAGTGGGACAATATGGAGTTGAATTTCATACTGAATCCAGCATGGTCTCAGATGGAAGAAGAACAAAGTGTAGGGTTCTGTCAGGGTTACTTACGGCTCAATAGGAAGCTTAGGTTTCTCTATCATTTTATTTTTTTTATCAATAATTTGGACAGAGAAGGACAATGGTTTAAAAAACAGATGATAGAATCCTTCACACAAGCTGAAGCTTGTAATTGTCTAGGGCCGCCAAAGAAAGAAAGAAGGGTGGGAAAAATATAGAATTCATTTGGAGAATAGTGAAATGGCACCTTTATGAGAAAAAAAAAATTCTAAGCAGGAAGACTATAAACAATGAGCATATTAAACAAATTATTAAAACTGAAATTTCTCAGAGTAATTGCACCACAAAGGTAAAATGTAATTTATAAGAAGTGCTGTGAACTAGTGGTTAGTGCTGCTATCTCAAAGATCCAATAATCCATTTTTGATCCTATCCTTGTACACTGTCTGAGCGGACTGTACATATTTTCCTTTTGGACCATGTATAATTTCCCTGAGGACCTGTACATTATGCCTTGGAGTAGATAAGTGACAAAAGAATCAAAGAGGAATTACAGGGCATGAGAGGGTATATGTTGTAGGACTGCAAGGAAATGAAATGAGAGGGAATGAGATTGCTCTGCAGGGAGCCAGCATGGACCTAATAGGGCAAATAGCCTCCTATGTTGTAATAAGTAAATTATTATTTTAGCATTAGTTAGCTACCAGTAACCTTAGGAGAAACTAGTAAAATCTAATGTTACCATTACTTATTTGATTCAAAACCTTATGGAGCCCCCCCCCATAGAAATAGTAACCAAACTTAAGTAAGAGGTAGCTGTCAATGATTCTGATATCAGGAAATAGAAGTATGAAATGAAACATGTAAGATATGAGAGGGTGCAAAAACTGTCCAAAATTAAGAAGCATGCACATTGGTAAAGTTACTAGTCTGAAGCTGCCCAACTAATGAGATAAGTGTGCTTAATCAAGATAAGATAAAATATTTTTTTACAATAATTTATCAAGATGCAAAGATAGAAAGCACACAGCTCGTGAAAACTGTTCCTCATTTATCTACAAAATTGTCACCCCAAGCCACAGTCACCTTCCAAGCAATTAGTTTCAAATCTGACCTTTAAGACCAGTTGCAATTAATATATATGAATTTTATTGCATTCAATGCATAGCAGTGCTCAGGCAAATAGCTACGTTCAGGATCAATTTTACGTAGCAAGTTGCTAGGGGATTTTGAAAAAACTTTCCATCATGTTAAACCAAAATGCCAAGCAAGGTATGCTTTATAAGGAATAGATATATTTAAGACTAATCAACATCTGATGTTTCAAAGAGTAAATGATTCAATATTTTTCCACTATTTAGTAGGTATATGGATCAGTTATGGCTTAATGAAGGAAGAATATGTTCTAAGGATGAATAGTTGTCTTCAGATATAAATTGAAGAATAGGCAAAGAAAAATATATTTGCACAGAAGAGCTATTTGTTGCTAATAGTTTGTTGATGGGGTGCTATAATATTTTGGAATTTCAAAATGAAGGTAAAAGAAAAAGTTAAGAGAATTGGGATTAGATCATGGTGGTTAAGCAGAGAGCATTTTTAGTTGAGTATAGACTGTAAATTCTTCCATTCCAGATTTTACTATGTGCCTGGGACCAATACAATTATTTTAGGTGAAATTTTAGTTTTCTTTTTTCCAATCTCGACATAGGTAAAACAGTTAAGCAACCATTATTTACAATCTGTTCCTGTATCTACTGTGAGATTCACCTGTCACAGCAGAGAAGGCAAATTGAAACCTCCAGCAACTCTAGTCATCTTCTGAACCACATCCAGTAGCTGACTGCTGAACTTCTTTATGAAAATCCTGGAATCAGATGAATTGCTCACTGTTTAGGAAGCAAGGAAGCACACATTCATTGACTGAAACAAAGGAAGATAAAAATCCTTAGCAATAGTACAATACAAACCTAAGAACTAGCATAATGTATGCTTTATTTCACATTGTTCCTTCAGATTTCATTCCAGTAAACCACAAGAGGCTGCAATCATAAAAGTAAAATCTTGTGGACAAATAGTTGGAATAAGACAATATATAATGTAACATTAGACTACCCATATACTCACACAAAATGTATCAGCGTAAGACCGTAAAGTATAACACACGTAAAGTACATAAGTAAAGTAGCTAAGCAGAATTATTGTTCTAGTTAAAGTTTTTTACTCCTCAGTTTTATCCAGACTCAATGGTTATGTCCTTCCAGTCTGGCTTCTCTCTCTACCATTTACTGAAATAGCTCTGAATAAACTCACTAAAAGCATTCTATGTGACCGTGACAAAATTAATCTCTCTCTACATTGCCTTCTCCAAGTCTTTCATTTTGTTAATTATAATGTTTTGCTCCCGTCCTATGGAGAATGAAAGGACTGGTCCTGGGTTGAGATTCTGAATGGAGTAAGGCCAATTTTGATGGCACCAGAGATCTGACAGATGTGGATCGGGGTAGCTTGTTTTCCACCAGAGAGATGCGTAAGTGGGAGGGCTTCGAAAGTGAAACATTGAGAGTGCAGAATTTTAATCTTTTAGAATAAAAGGCAGGACTAACGTATTTAAGGAACCATGGTTTTAAAGGGATTTTCAGGTCCTGGTTAAGAAGAAGGCACATAATAGGTATATGCAATTAGGATCAAATGAGGTGCTTCAGAGGTATAAAAATGCAAGAGAGCACAAGAGAAAAGTAAGGAGGACTAAAAGAGGACATGAAGTTGTTCTGGCAGACAACGTGAATCAGAATCAGCTTTGATATCACTACCATATGCCATGAAATTTGCTGTTTTGCAATAAGAAGAGAAAAAAAGAGAAACCCAAGGGCTTCTATGAGCATGTTAAAAGCAAAACGATAGCAAGGGACAGAATCGGTCCTCTTAAAGATCAGCTTGGTTACCTATGCATGAAGCCAAAAAAGATATGGGAAGAACTCAAATTTTTTTTGTAGTTATATTTACTCTCAGAATGGACATGGAGTTTCTAGAACAGAGGCAAAAGCGTAATGAGGTTATGGACCATATCTGGATGACAGAAAATGAGGTGCTTGATAAGGTGTCACCTCAGACCTTGCAGAAGGTTAGTGCAGAAACTGCAGGGCTGTGGCAGAGATACTTCAAACGTCCTTTGTCATGGGTGAAGTGTTAGAGAACTGGAGGATAGCAAATGGTGTTCCATTGTTCAAGAAACATCTAAGAATAAGTCATCAAGTGACAGGCTACTGAGCCCGGCATCGATCACGAGTAAATTATTTGTGGGTATTATAAAGGGCGTTATTATGAATCCGAGGGGGACCATAGTCTTGAGGGTAGGTTTACTAGAGCTGTTGGGAGTAGTTTAAACTAATATGGCAGGGGAATGAGAACCAGCATGATAGAGCTGAGGATGAGCCAGCAGGCTTACAAGTTGATGATGAATGTAACATGAATGTAAGGAAGGCCAAGCTAATGATTGGGTACTAGTGCAGACAGAGCAAAGAGTTAAATTGTACCACAGAGGCAAAATTCAAAAGGGCGAAGAATGCAGGACTGAAGGTGCTGTATTTAAATGTGCATAGCATTCGGAATAAGGTGGATGAACTTGTGACACAATTACTGATTGGTCGGTATGACATTGTGGGCATCATTAAACCATGGATGAAAGAAGGACATAGTTGGGAGCTTAACATCAAAGGATATACTTTGTATTGAAAGGACAGGCCGGAAGGCATAGGCGGTGGTATTATGGCTCTGTTGGTAAGAGATGGAATTACATCTTTAAAAAGTGGAGACATAAGGTCAGAGGATGTCAAATCATTGTGGGCGGAGTTAAGAAATTGCAAGGGTAAAAAAAACGATTATGGGAATGATAAAATAGGCCTCCAAATGGTAGCCAAGATGTAGAGTTGAGATTGCAAAGGGAGCTGGAAAAGGCGTGTAATAAGAGTAATGACACAATTGTAATGGGGAGCTTCAATATGCAAGGGGACTGGGAAAATCAGGTTGGTGTCAGATCGCAAGAGAGGGCATTGGTTGAATGCCTATGAGATGGTATTTTAGAGAAGCTTGTGTTTGAGCCTACTCAGAGAAAGGGTATCTTAGATTGAGTATTCTGTAATAACGCAGATCTCATTGGAGAGCTTAACATAAAGGAACCCTTAGGAGGCAGTGATCATAATATGATTGAATTGATACTGCAGTTTGAGAGGGAGAAGCATAACTCACATGTGTCAGTATTGCAATGGAATAATGGGAATTACAAAGGCTTGAGAGAGGAACTTGCCCAGGCGGATTGGAGGAGGATACTGGCAGGGATGACAGCAGTGCAGAGATGCCTGAAGTTTCTGGGAATGGTTCACTGGCGCAGGATAGATATGTCCCACAGAAGTTGTTCTCAAATGGCAGGGGTAGATAACCGTGGCTGACAACGGAAGTTAAGGACTGCAGAAAAGCTAAGGAAAGGACATATAAGGTAGCAAAAGTGAATGGGAAGTTGGATGATTGGGAAGCTTTTAAAATCCCACAAAAGATAACTAAAAAGCTATAAAAAGGGAGAAGATTATATCATTGGCAAACTAGCCAATGATATAAAGCAGGATACCAAAAGTTTTTCCAGTTATATAAAGAGTAAACGGGAGGTGAGAGTTGATATTGGACCACTGGAAAATGATGTTGGTGGGGTAGTAATGGGGGACAAAGAAATAGCAGATGAACTTGATGGGCACTTTGCATCAGCCTTCACTGTGGAAGACACAAGCAGTGTGCCAGAGGTCTGTGAGCGTTAGGGAGCAGGAGTGAGTGCCATTGCTATTACAAAGGAAAAAGTGCTAGAAAAACTGAAAGGTCTTAAGGAGGATAAGTTAGATGGACTACATCCCAGAGTCCTGAGAGAGGTTGCTGAAGAGATAATGGATGCATTGGTAATGATCTTTCAAGAATCACTTGATTCTGCATGGCGCTAGAGGACTGGAAAATTGCAAATGTCACTCCATTCTTTAGAAAGGGAGGAAGGCAAAAGAAAGGAATTTATAGGCCAGTTAGCCTAACCTTGGTGGTTGGGCAAGTATTGGAGTCTATTTTTAAGGATGAGGTTTCAGGGTACTTGGAGACTAATGATAAAATAAGTCAAAGTCTGCATGGTTTCTACAAAGGGAAATCTTGCTTGACAAATCTGTGAAGAGTTCTTCAAGGAAGTGACAAGCTGGGTGGACAAAGGAGAGGCAATGGATCTAATTTACTTGGATTTTCAGAAGGCATTTAATAAGGTGCCACACAGGAGGTTGCTTAATAAGATAAAATACAATGGCGTAACAGAAAAGATACTGGCATGGATAGAGAAACAGCAGTAAGTGGGAATAAAAGGGGCCTTTTCTGATTGGCTGCCAGTTGCTAGTAGGGCACCTCAGAGGTCAATATTGGGACTGCTACTTTTCACGGTTTGTCGGTGAATTGAATAATGGAACTGATGGCTTTGTGGCAAAATTAGACTGATACAAAGATAGGTGGAGCAGTAGGTAGTGCTGAGCAAGCAATGCAATTGCAGAAGGACTTAGACAAATTGGAAGAATGGGCAAAAAAGTGGCAGATGGAATACAGTGTTGGGAAATGTATGATAATATATTTTGGTAAAAGGAACAAAAGTGTGAACTATTATTTAAATAGGGAGAAAGTTCAAACATCAGAGGTGCAGAGGGACTTAGGAGTCCCTATGCAAGACTCCCAGAAGGTTAATTTACAGGTTGAGTCTGTGGTAAAGAAGGCAAATGCAATGTTGGCATTTATTTCAAGGGAATAGAATATAAAAGCAAGGAGATAATGCTGGGGCTTTATAAGATACTAGTCAGGCCACACTTGGAGCATTGTCAACAGTTTTGGGCCCCATACCTCAGAAAGGATGTGTTGTCATTGGAGAGAGTCCGAAGGAGATTCACAAGGATGATTCTGGGAATGAAGGGGATAACATATGAGGAGCATTAGGCAGCTTTGGGCCTGTACTCACTGGAATTTAGAAGGATGTGTGGGGATCTCATTGAAACCTACCAGATGTTGAAAGGAATAGATAGGTGGATGTTTTCTATTGTAGGGGTATCCACAACTAGAGGGCCCAGCCTCAAAACTGAGGAGAGACCTCTTAGAAAGGTGGAATGTATTGTTGCCAGAGAGTAGTGAATCTGTGGAATGCTTTGCCAGAGACTGCGGTGGAGGCCAAGTCCATGGGTATATTTAAGGCAGAAGTTGATCGTCTCTGATCAGACAGAGTATCTGTGACTTTGGCAAGGCCTTTAACAAAGTCCTGCATGGGAGGCTAGTCCGGAAGGTTCAGTCGCTTGGCATTTAGGATGAAGTGTTGAATTAGATTAAGGATTGTATATTAATGATTTAGATGATAATGTGGTAAACTGGATCAGCAAATTTGCAGATGGCACCAAGATTGGGTTGCAATGGATGATATAACAGCTATCTAAGCTTGGATGGGATATGGACCAGCTTGAAAAAAGGACTGAAAATCTGCAGATGGAATTGCAAAAAATGCAGAGAAGAATTACAAGAATTTTACCGGAACTTGAGGACCTCAGTCAGTCCATGTGGGCAGCCACGTCTCTCGTCCCACTACATTGAGCACTGGTGCTACCCAAGGCTGTGTGCATAGCCCGCTGCTGTTCACACTGCTGACGCATAACTGAGCTGCAGGATCCAACTCAAACTGTGTCATCAAGTTTGCGGATGCCACAACAGTTGTTGGCCTTATTAAGAAAGATGACAGGATGCAGTATAGAGAGGAGGTGGAACAGCTGGTGGGTTGGTGTGAGAAGAACAACCTAAGCCTGAACTTGGAGAAGTCAAAGGACTTCAGGAAGGTTCAGACAAACCATCCCCTTCTGCAAATACATGGCTCTCCCATAGAGAGAGTTGAGTGCACCAAGTTCTGGGGAATTCACATCACGGATGACCTCACCTGGTCCCTTAATATCACTTCCCAGAACAATAAGGCGCAGCAGCACCTTCACCCCCTAAGAAGATTGAGGCAAGCAAGGCTCCTCCTTGTGCCCCGAACCACCACCACCTGTCTTAAATGCCCTTAACTGGGGCACCATTGAGAGCATCCTGACGAGTAGCATCCCCATCAAGGACTGTGAGAACAGCTGAGAGGATTGTATGGGGCCCCCTACCATCCATCCATCGGGGATATTTATCAGGAGCGCTGCATACGCAGGGCCCTTAGTATTATTAAGGATCCCACCCATCCATCCAGCATCCTCTTTGACTTTCTACCATCAGGCAGGAGACTACGATGCATAAAAACAAGAACGGTCAGGATGAGAAACAGTTTCTTCCCCTAGGCCATTAGGCTTCTGAAATCCTGGCTGCATTGTATTCAAAGTGTCAGTGGTTAATCTGTATCTGTTCCATACCTTACAATATTTAATATTAATGCACTTTAGTTTGTTATTTAAGTGTGATTCATCTGTAGATCTTATCCTTACTGTCATAAGTTATCGGGTGTTTACTACTGTGCTTCATTCCCTGGTTGGGAGAAACATTGTCTTGCTTGTATATACAGTATGCTATATGGTTATATACATTATATACATGCATATAGTTAAATGACAATAAACTTGACTTGACGTGACAATAGGAAAATATTGAATAGCTGAGTCTTACTTCAGTGGTAGGCAAGTTGTCGGAGAGGATCCAGAGAGGCAGGATTTCTGAGCATTTGGAGAGACATATTCTGATTAGGGATAGTCAGCATGGCTTTGTCAAGGGCAGGTCATACCTTTATGAACCTAATTGAATTCTTTGAGGAAGTAACAAAACACATTGATGAAGGTAGAGCAGTGGACGTAGAGTGGAGGAGGAGAAGATGGCGGCGCGACGCAGCTTGCGCGGCCACTCCGGTGAATGATATCTGTAATCTGTCAAGTAGGGTGCCGTGCACAATCATGATTTGATGGAGACAGATGTGAGAGAACAGAGGAACATCTGGAGAAACTTCTGAAATGCCTTTTTCGCTGCCACTGTTACTGTGTAATCCAGAAGCTCCGGAGGGGAAGGCCCCAAATCCTCGGCTTTGCTTGTTGCTCGGCAGCCGGGACGGGGTCAAAGCACTCAGCAGAGGATGGTGTTCGGTGCTCGGTGTCGAAGGACTGGTCGGAGGCTCGAAGTTTTCAGACGGGCTCAGAGTCAGCTGTGGTCGGGTGCTTCCAAAACATCGACAGTTGTCGGTGCCTGGAGGTTTATGGCAGAGAGAGTTTCTCCCTTCTGCCACCTGATATCGGGACTATCGGGAGTCAATCAGAACCTTGAGACTATTTTTCACTGTTCCCATGGTCTGCTCTTTATCAAATTATGGTATTGCTTTGCACTGCTGTAACTATATGTTATAATTATGTGGTCTTGTCAATGTTAGTCTTTGGTTTGTCTTTTTTTTGTGATATCACTCTGGAGGAACATTGTATCATTTCTTAATGCATGCATTTCTAAATGACAATAAACGAGGACTGAGTGTCCTCATAATCTAATAATCTAATATGGATTTCAGTAAGGCATTTGATACGGAATGTGAGGCTCATTCAGAAAGTAATGAGGCATGGGTTTCAAGGAGCCCTTCCTTTGTGGATCCAGAATTGGCTTGTGGACAGAAGGCAAAGAGTGGTTGTTCGTATTCTACATCGAGGACCATGACCAGTGGTGTTCCGTAGGGATCAGTTCTGGGGCCCCTCCTCTTTGTAATTTTTATAAATGACCTGGATGAAGAAGTGAGGAAGTAGAAGGGTGGGCTAGTAAGTTTGCTGATAACACAAAAGTAGGGGTATTGTGGATAGTCTGAAGGATTGTCACGGGTTACAGTGGGACATCAATAGGATGCAGAACTGGGCAGGACTCTTAGCAGCGTGGAGGATCAACGAGATCTTGGGGTCCGTGTCCATAGGACACTCAAAGTTGCTGCTCAGGTTGACAGGGTTGTTAAGAAGATGTATTGTGTGTTAGCCTTCATCAACCATGGGATTGAGTTCAAGAGCCATGAGGTAATGTTACAGCTATATAAGACCTTGTTCTGGCCCCACTTGTTCAGTCTGGTCACCTTGCTACAGGAAGGATGTGGATACTATAGAGAATGCAGAGGAGATTTACAAGGATTTTGCCAGGATTGGAGAGCATGCCTTATGAGAATAGGTTGAGTGAACTTGGCCTTTTCTCCTTGGAGCAACAGAGGATGAGAGGTGACCTGATAGAAGTGTGTAAGATCGTGAGGGGCATTGATTGTGTGAATAGCCAGAGGCTTTTTCCCAGGACTGAAATGGCTAACATGAGAGGCATAGTTTTAAGTTACTTGGAAGTAAGTACAAAGAGGATGTCAGAGGTAAATTTTTCACACAGAGAGTGGTGGATGCATGGAATGCACTGCCAGTGACGATGGTAGAGGCAGATACAATAGGGTCTTTTCCGAGACTCTTAGATGGGTACATAGAGCTTAGAAAAATAGAGGACTTTGTGCTAGGGTAACTCTAGGCAGTTTCTAGAGTAGGTTACATGGTCGGCACAACATTGTAAGCCGAAGGACCTGTAATGTGCTGTAGATTTCTATGTTCGATGTTCTATGTTCTACGTTAGAATTTTAATCCCTGGAGATTAGGAAAATGAGGGAGATCTTTGTACAAAATTATGAGGGATGTGGATTGGGTGAATGCAGGCTTTTTCATCTCAAGTTGAGTTAGACTAGAAATAAAGATCATGGGTTTAGGGTGAAAGGTGAAATCTCCAAGGGGAAACTGATTAGGAACTTCTTCGCTCAGTGTTGTGTGAGTATGGTACAAGTTATCAGTGGAAGTGGTGAATGGGGGTTCTATTGCAACATTAAATAGAAGTTTGGATAGGAACATGGATGAGAGGGGTATGGAGCACTACAGTCTGATTGCAGATAGTTAGGTCCAGGCAAACAAATAGTTTGGGCTGGAACTGATGGACTGAAGAGCCTGTTTGTCTAATGTAGTTCTCGATGACTCTAACACTTATCCACCATTGTCTTAGTGGATGGTATCACGTTTAACTGCTTCCACTTTCAACACCCAGTCATAGCCAATTTCCCATCATAGCTTCTCTTCCCATGTGGCAAAAATACTTTTGGTGATCCCAGGAATCAATTTTGTCAGCACCTTCTTCTTCTCATCTCTATGCTGTCCTTCAGTAATGACATTCAAAATTAAAATGTTTGTTTCCGCATATAACCTGTCGATCTTTAGTTCTAACTTATCACAGCCCCTCCTAATCCTCCACCACACCTAAGTTTTCCAGCATTCAACATCAAATAGAGAATTTATTTCTAATTAAATATAAGGACGTGTGGAAACAATTATTTTTGATTCTCTCTAGTAACTATTTCCAAATGACTGACTCACCCTTCTCCCTGGTACATGTCTGAAACTGAAACTACCTGCTCAGATACCAGAAGTTGAATTTTAAAACTCATAACTATGTCATAACTAACATTTCCTCTTTTCACAACAAAACCAGATCACCTCTGTCTTTTGCTCAACTCATCTGTTGCTGAAATTGTCTTCCATGCCTTTGGTTAACTCTATTCTATACAGATTACATAAATTTGTTTTTTTTTTTAGTTTGCATGTATCTGGAAGACTGAAACATTACACTGATATACAATCAGTGGCCACTTTATTAGGTACACCAGCATACCTGCTTATTAATGCGAATCTCTAATTAGCCAATCATGTGGCAGCAACTCAATGCATAAAAGCATGCAGACATGGCCGAGAGGTTTAGTTGTTTAAGACCAATAATCAGAAAGGGAGAGAGTCTTTGACTGTGAAATGATTGATTACCGGTGCCAGATGGGGTGGTTTGAGTATCACAGAAACTGGTGATCCCCTAGAATTTTCACACACAACAGCCTGTAGAGTGTACAGAGAATGGTGCAGAAAACAAAGCATCCAGGAAGCAGTAGCTCGGTGGGCAAAAACATCTTGTTAACGAAAGAGGTCGGAAGAGAATGGCTGGACTGACGTTAATTCGAATAATGATGCTTTACAGAAGGTACCTAATAAAGTGTAATTTTTAGATTTATTGAGTTGGGTCTGAAAGAGCATCTTAGTAAAATCAATTGAAATAAAGGATGAATGGGCAAAGGTAACCACTAATCGTTAATCACATTGAGGAGGGGAGGAATATAAGGATAGGTGGAGGGAATTAAAGGACTTGAGTAATTCCGTGAAACACCAGGAAAACAATGACAGATTTATTTGTCAGTACAATGAGGGTAAAAATCTGAAATCATTCATATTATTTACTAAGAAAGGAGTAATATCTCTGGCACACAATTGATAGCAGATAGCTTTATTTAAATACACAAACTGTATTATTTTGATAAGGCCAAGTCATTTATTACATTCAGACAACTAGATTTCATCAAATCTGAACCATAACAGTGTAATTAATTGACTTACTGGCTTATCATATATCAGCTTCCAAACTTGTATATATTTGTTTATATAAAATAGCACATTGGACAGAGGGATACTAAATCTCAGGAGTAATTGCTTAATTCATCACTGTGTCAGGTGCACTGATGATAAACAATGCTGAAAGACTTTTAGGGATTTATGTTATATTAGGAATAATGCAATTAATTGATACCTTATCACTAACATGAAAGAGCTAATCAGCATTCCACTTTGTGCTGGGAGAAAAACTATTTGTACAGCAGTATAAACTTCTCCAAGGAGTTCGGCAAACATTACAGAACAATCATTCCACTTTCCATATCGGCCTAAACAGACTCTTCAGCTTAGACAGGTATTTTCATTTATATATCAACCACAATGTCTCATTTGTCTGGTATTTACTTGTGAGCTACATAATGCTCAATTCATTTCTTGTCCCAATAACTTTAAATTTAATACTACAAACTATGAAACAACTGATCTAGAAGTCAAGGTATGGTAGTTTAACAGCAGATTTTACAGTTAATACAGGGAATCATTAAAATTTATGTAATGTCAGAACATGCTTCTGGTAAAGTCAATTAATTATAGACAATTGGGCAATTGAAACCAATATTTCAATTTGACATTCCGGCTGCCCAATCTGCAGCAGGAGCAGTGCACAGCAAGGATGTAACTTGCATGTCAGCGACACTCATTTAAAAAAGGAGCTTCGTGGGCATTCGGTGTCATTCTGGCGGCCAACCAATGGTGGGAGAGTCAATAAAAATGCAGAAGGGACAAATGGGCCAGCCATTGTTGGGAGTGGGCCAGTGGTGAAAGTGGGAGTGTCAGGATTTGTCTCAAAGGAGGCTTCAGCTCAGAAGAGGTGTTGGCTCTGGGTGAGTTGTCCAGGTAAGTTTCTGTTAAGTTTGCCCTTTCCCTTCCTGTCTCAGGGTACTTACTCAATGGCTGTTGTGTGTTCTTCATACCAGATCTTGGAGTCTGGTGGGGGGTTGATGGGAGGGTGGAAAGGAACACATATTCAAGATCCATCCAGCTGCAGCTCTGTGGAAGACCGTGTTAGGGATCTGGAGAAGCAGCTGGATGACCTCCAGCTTGTACGGGAGAGTGAACAGATCATCGGTTGGAGTTACAGGGAAGTAGTCACCCCTGAGTTGCAGGAGGCGGGTAGCTGGGTGACTGTCAAGAGAAGGAATGTTTCGGTGAATCGGCAAGTTAGTGCAGAACAACTCCCCTCAGAATTAAACACACCATTTTGGATACAGTTGTGGGGTATGACCCCCCCTCCCCGGGGAATGCCATAGAGAACAGGTTACTGGTGCTGAGTGTGGGTCTGTGGTGCAGACGGGAAAGAGGGAGCAGAGGGGAGCGGTAGTGATAGGGGACTCAATAGTCAGAGGAACAGACAGGAGATTTTGTGGACATGAACGGGACACCTGGATGGTATGTTGCCTCCCAGGTTCCAGGGTCAGCTATGTCTCGGGTTGCATCCACAGGGAGGGAGAACTGCCAGATATCTTGGTACGTATTGGTTCCAATGACATAGCAAAGAGATCCTGAAGAAAGAATTTAGAGACTAGGCAGAAAACTGAGAAGCAGGACCACCAGGGCAGTAATTTCTTGACTGTTACCTGTGCCATGCGCCAGTGAGAGTAGAAACAAGATGATACGGCGGATTAATGTGTGGCTGAGAAGCTGGAGCAGGGCTTCCGGTTCTTGGATCACTGGGACATCTTCTGGGGGAACTATGACCTGTACAAAAGGGACGGGTTGCACCTGAGCCCAAGGGGGACCAATATTCTCGCAGGCAGGTTTGTTAGAGCTGTTGGGGAGGGTTTAAACTAATTTTGCAGGGGGATGGGTTGGGAACCAGAGTGATGGAACTCAGGATAGAATGGATGGCAAAAATGCAAAGATAGCGTGCAGTCAGACTGTCAGGAAGGGCAGGCAGATGATAGGACAAAATTGCAGTCAGCAGGGTGAGTATCAATGTATTAGGGATGCAGAATCAAAAAGTGTAGCAAATACAGTACTCAAACTGTTATACTGTATCTCAATGTATGGAGAATAAGAAATAAGGTGGATGATCTTGTTGCACTATTACAGATTGTCAAGTATGAAGTTGAAGCCATCACTGAATTGTGGCTGAAAGATGGTTGTAGTTAGGAACTGAATGTCCAAGGTTACACGTTGTATTGGAGGGATAGAAAGGTAGGCAGAGGGGGTGGCGTGACTCTACTGGTAAAGAATGGCATCAAATCAGTAGAAAGATGTGACATAGAATCAGAAGGTGTTGAATTCTTGTGGGTTGGGATAAGATACTGCAAGGTTAAAAGGATCCTGATGGCAGTTATATACAGGCCTCCTAACAGTAACTGGGATGTGGACTACATATTACAATGAGTAATAGAAAAATCATATCAAAAGGTTAATGTTATGATAGTCATGGGAGATTTTAACAGGCAGATAATTTGGGAAAATCAGGTTGGTAAGTGGATCTCAAGAGAGTGAAATTGTTGAATGCCTACGAGATGGCTTTTTAGAGCAGTTTGTTGTCAAACCTACTAGAGGATCTGCTATGCTGGATTGTATTATGTAGTGAAACGGAGGTGATAAGGGAACTTAAGAGAAAGAAACCCTTTGAAGCAGCGTTCAGAATATGATTGAGCTCAACTTGAAATTCGATAGTGAGAAAGTGAAGTCTGATGTAGCAGTATTTCAGTGGAGTAAATTAAATTACAGTGGTATGAGAGAGGAGTTGGCCAAAGTGAATTGGAAGGAGATGCTAGCAAGGATGACAGCAGAGCATCAATGGCTTGAGTTTCTGAGAAAAATGGGGAAGGTGCAGGATAGATGTATTCCAAAAACAAAGAAATACTCAAATGGCAAAATGGTACAACTGTGGCTGACAAGGGATGTCAATGTAATGTAAAAACAAAACAAAGCAAAAGTTAGCAGGAAGACAGAGGGTTGGGAAACTTTAAATACCTACAGAGAACAACTAAAAGAAAAATTAGGAGGGAAAAGATGAAATATGAAAACAAGCTGGCAAACAATATCAAGGTGAATAGAAAAGGTATTTTTAAGTATATAAAAAATAAAGGAGAGATGAGAGTGGCTATAGGACTTCCAGAAAATGAGGCCGGAGAAATAATAATAGGAGACAAGGAGATGGCAGATGAACTAAATGAGCATTTTGCAACTTTTCTTACTGTGAAAGACACTAGCAGTGTGCTAAATGTTGAAGGGTGTGAGGGAAGAGAAGTGAGTGCAGTTACTATTACAAGGGAGAAGGTGATCAAAAAGCTGAAAGACCTAAGGGTATATAAGTCACCTGGACCAGATGAACTGCACTCTAGGGTTCCGAAAGAGGTAGTGGCAGAGATTGTGGAGGCATCAGTAATGATCTTTCAAGAATTTTTGGACTTTGGCATAGTTCCACGGGACTGGAAAATTGCAAATAACCACCCACACTTTAAGAAAGGAGAGAGGCAGCAGAAAGGAAATTATAGCCCAGTTAGCCTGTTGTCAGTTGTTGGGAAGATGTTAGAGTCAATTGTTAAGGATGAGGTTATGAACTACTTGGTAACACAGGACAAGATTGGACAAAGTCAGCAAGGTTCCCTTAAGGGAAAATCTTGCCTGTTGAACCTGTTGGAATTCTTTGAGGAGATTGCAAGTAGGATAGATAAAGAGGATGTAGTGGATGTTGTATATTTGGATTTTCAGAAGGCCTTTGTCAAGGCGCCACAATGAGGCTTCTAACCAATTTACGAGCCCATGGTATTACAGGAAAGTTACTGGCATGGTTAGAATATTGGCTGATTGGTAGGAAGCAGTGAGTGGGAATTAAAAGATCCTTTTCTGGTTGGCTGCAAGTGACTAGTGGTGTTCCACAGAGGTCGGTTTTGGGACCACTTCTGTTTATGCTGTATATCAATGATTTAGATGATGGAGTAGATGGTTTTGTTGCCAAGTTTGCAGATAATATGAAGATTGGTGGAGGGGCAGGTAGTGTTGAGGATACAGCAGAGCTGCACAAGGACTTAGACAGATTAGGAGAATAGTTAAGAAAGTGACAAATGTAATGCAATGTTGGAAAATGCATGGTCATGCACTTTGGTAGAAGAAATAAGTTTGCAGACTATTTTCCAAACAGGGAGAAAATCCAAAAATCTGAGATGCAAATGGACTTGGGAGTCATTGCGCAGAACACCCTAAAGGTTAACTTGCAGGTTGTGTCAGTGGTGAGGAAGGCAAATGCAATATTAGCATTCATTTCAAGAAATCTATAATATAAGAGCAGGGATATGATTCTAAGGCTTTATAAGGCACTGGTGAGACCTCAGCTTGAGTATTGTGAACAGTTTTGGACTCTTTATCTAAGAAAAGTTGTGCTGGCATTGGAGAGGGTTCAGAGGAGGATCACAAGGATGATTCCAGGAATAAAAGGGTTATCACACAAGGAACGTTTAATGGCTCTGGGCCGGTACCTGCTGGAATTTAGAAGGATGAGTGGGGATCTCATTGAAACTTTTGAATGTTGAAAGGCCTAGACAGAGTAGATGTGAAAAGGATGTTTCCCATGGTGGAGGAGTCTAGGACAAGAGGGCACAGCCTCAGGATAGAGGAATGTTCAATTTCTTTTGCCAAAAGGTGGTGAATTTATTACCACATGCAGCTATGGAGGCCTGGTCATTGGGTGTATTTAAGGTGGAGGTTGATGAGTTCTTGATTAGCCATGGCATCAAGGGCTACGAGGAGTGGGGCAGAGGAGAGGGAAGAAAGGATCAGCCAGTTTGAATGGCAGACCAGACTTGATGGGCCAAATGGCCTAATTCTGCTCCTATGTCTTATGGTCTTAACTTAGCAAAGGCATCCCAAGAAAGATAAAATTTGAGACATAAA